>NC_073702.1:89519648-89819648 GCF_023634085.1 Falco cherrug | reverse complement strand
AAGTTCTACAAACAACTTCAATCTGGTTATAAACTTAGCTTTCAGGCTTTCCTATTTTCTGTCACCTGGAAGTATGAAATCCTCTTTCTGGAAATGGCAGGAAAAGTTGAGATGGAACTAGTATTCCAGTAATTTAGGTGAAGGGCTAAAACAAAGGAGTCAAGACATTAAATGTGTTCTGTGCTGTGTCACTAGTTGGTAAAAAATGAAGTTACATTTTTAGAACAACAACTCTACTAACATAGTTACATTAATGTTAATTTTCAAGACTAAACTAAAACATACTGATAAGAAAAGGTCAGAGAGACACATTTTTGCAGGTTTCTTAAATAACCAGGCCAATATTCAACAGATGACTGGGTATGGAAGGAAATCAATTGCTAAAGACCAAAGCTAAATCTAGTATATCTTATTAAAAGGATGTAATTTGGGTGTACTTTTTAAGAGTTTGGAAGATAATGCACATGTAATTTGGCTCACACGAAAATTCCATATTCTTGATCATGCAGATGCCAAGATACCTGGCTGAGTTCTCAGTGGAGGTCTATAGAGACACAGTGGAAAAACTATAGTCATTTTCTAAAGCTGTTGAAAACAGGTACACTTTCAGAAGTTTTCTCTGCCTTAAACTAAAACTTTGTTTTGAACAGTGACTATTTAATAACAATAGTGAGATTCTGGAAATCTAGAAACTAAATCAGAACACCTCCACATAACTAATGTTATCCAGCCTTTATTAATAAGTTAATATTTTAATAATAATTTTCCCACATAATTTATCAGTTGGCTAATGTTTGGTTCTGTCCCATTCTCCAACCTATGAAGTAAAAATGACAAGTTCAAATGGCATGTTGACAGTGATTAAAATGTGTAAGAAACCGAATTTTAGAAACCCATTCAGTATTTGACAAGCCTGAAAACTTTGATGTTAAATATTATTCTTAAAGTGTTCTTAGTCCTGAGGGTTGTAACTATGGCATTACATGCAATTACTTGTTGTGTTTGCAAGTCCCCAATGGCAATAATTAGTCTACCTGTTGACATACTGTTTCTCTGCTCTATTGTTAATGTAGGCAATTGATTTGCACGTGGGTGTAATTACCATCACTGATGGTGTCGGAGATGAGCTTCCCCACCAGGGTCCTGTCAATCACCACCTTCTCCAGCTGTGGCCCAGAAAGGCTTAGGGACACCAATACACCTGAGTGAAAGAGGAGCTAAATCCAAAGAGCGAGAAAACAAGACATCAAGAATCATTAATAAAGTGAAACGTTTCAAGGTACGTATTAGCAGCTGTCCATTACATAGTAATCTAATTTTCAAAATTACAGAAAAGACTTATTATCGTTGATGCAAAGATGTCTTATAATGACTTTGAAAGCTTTTTCGATGAAAGAGAGACGTAATCCAACACTGAATTGTACGGGCACAAAAATTACAATTGCTGAACACTTGAAGAACATGCGTGCTAAGTTCTCAAATGTTGCATGAAACGTACTGAAATATTTCATTAAAAATGGAGATCATAATTCTGTCCTGAATGAGTAAAAGAATGATGCTGATCACCATCATCCATGGACCTGATTTTTTCTGTATAAAATAACTGCATAGCCTGCATTATATCAAAAAAAAAATAAAGTTGGGCTTCACGTAAGTTTATATTATGATCATCACTGATTAAAACCAGCACCTTTTTGCTAACCTTGTTATTTCTGATCATTCATATATTGTTTAACTTAATAGCGCCCTACTACAGTCATAACTGTGGGCTCCTAATAAATCCATATACTCCTTGGCATAAGGTTATAGATGTCTCTCTTAGAAAGAAGGAATTTAAACCATTGGACAGAATATTCAGAGGCTTATTTCAGAGTTAACTGAATATTTCTGCCTAATTAATCTCAATTAAATGATACATATAATCTTGAAGACTAAGTCATAGTACTTATCAGCTCCTTCCGATGCTGTAACTTGTATGCGAGAATGCTCAGTGACGGGAGTTATGAAAACCAGTTCTTTTTGCATAATTAAACCATTAAACTTAGTAATTTTCTGAATGCAACTACTACGGCAAATAAATTCGGAAAATAAAGCCCATGAAGTTCCCTGCTCTGTTGTGATTGACCTCACTTTGTGAAGTTACTCCAGTAGCAGAAGTAAACGAAAAGCTTTATTAGAGCGATTACTTTTTTCTTAGCAACATGGTAAAAGATAGTTTGGGGTTTATAAAAAAAAAAAAATTATGACCATACTAATTAACTTATTGCCAAACTTGGGTTCTACAGAAACCCTGATGTAAAAACAGTGAAAAAAATCACTACTACGATTTTGATCTTCTCATGCAGCACTGAAAACAGAAATGTATTTCCATTCATCTTCCAGTGCCACCTCTGGTCCTGCAAGCTGCTGGACTAGGTGACCTCAGCATGTAAGTTAAAGAAGTTTCCAGCCAGCTCTCATTGCTGCTGCATGGCAGCAGTTCTGTAGGACCCACTCTGGCAGCTTGGCGTTCATCCCTCTCTCATCCATATACAAAAAAATACCATTAATTTTTCAGCAGAGGCTACACCAGCCTGAAAACTTGCTGAACAATCTTTTCTGCCAAAGGAATCCTCAGTGGAAAGACCATTGCAGGGAAGTACAGAGGGCTCACCAAAGGCCAGAAAGCTGGGACTCCAGCTCTTACTTCTACCTAACAGCAGATCTGTAAAGAAATCTCTGTGCTTTTAAAAAACTTACTATGGGAGAAATACTTGCTTTTGTAGCAGAATTTGGCAGAAAAATCCCTGTTTGTTTTATGCTAGAGCAAGACAAGCATGGTTGCATTATACTTTTTAGAACAACACACTGGTATATAAACACCAGGCGAGCTTGCTTGCAGTGAGATCTACTGGATCGTATAATAAATAAAATATATTATCACCACAGGGATGTAGTGATCTAATTGAGCTTGCCTCTTGTGCAATGCCCTGCTCCCAATAATTTAGCCATGAAAAAAACTTGGTTCTACATATTTTGCTATATTACTACTGCTCTGTGCTCTCTGCAGCAAAGAAAAGGACAAGCATATTTAAATAAATTATTTTCTTGCCCTGACTAGTATCTTTAATCAGCATTAATCCAATCTATCTTCCTATCAATTCACAATAGTTTAAAAATAGATTCTAGTGATGTCTGAAATAGAAACAAAAAATACCTGTGATGTGAGATGAATTTTTAAAGAACGATCATTCCTACCCTGCCAAAGTCTAGTCATGCATTTGGTTGATAAATATATATAGTCAATGTTTCAATACTGCCTGTCACGACAGATGTCCTTTCAGGTTCTGTCCTAGTAAAAATACTAGACACAGCTACACTCATGCAGCTTTTATTGCAATCTTTCAAAACTTTAATTTATCCTTATGTTGAAGTTAGATTAGATAAAGTCACAATTTATTTCCAACTTTATATTGTTAAGTCCAGCACGATTTGACTACGGTTAGCTATAATTATCCAGAGAACAATTTTCAACTGAAAACGTGAGGGTTGAAACCCAGAAGCTGACAAACTATGATGCAAGCAACAATCAAGGAAAATTTACATAAGTACCCTAGAAAGATCAGTTCTAAATTACTGAATGAATATCAGCCTGCCAGAGAAAACACCACAAATCCTTCAGTGTTTTGTGCCAACAAGAAAGCTGGTTCAGTCAGATAAATAAACTCTCCAGCTTGTGACTTCCACAACACCTTTGCTTGGGAGCTATGTTCTTCCCTCAGAAAATGTCACTGTACTGGTAGGTTGTCCCACGCTTCCTCTTCTTGCAGGGAGAGAGAAAAGCAAGCTGGAGTTAACCTGGGAGAAAAACCTAAGCGAATTATAAGTCTCTTTGTAGCCTCTACGTTTACCTGACAGAGTAAGGATATATACCACCCATCCAAGTAAAGAGGAGAGGCAAAACACAGGAAAAAATGTGTTTTGATTTGTAGGTGGTCAACGATCTTGGAATAACTGCATTACGGAATGAGGCCACATGGTTGTCATTCTGCTGACATCTAGTACATCCATCCACCATGCTGTACAGGGACACGCTTGCAGATTCTGGCTTCAGAGTAACAAATATGATTAGAGCTCTTTAACTCTTAAATGTTTCAGGTGTAAATTCACTTTATGCCTCTATGTTCATTTCCTGTGACCTAAGTCACACCTGTTACAGAAATAGAATAGAAATCTGTCACAATTGCTCCAGTGTATAATGACAACAAATTTATATAAATACAAAATATTGTGCGAATAGGTGTGCTTTGCTTTACATCTATAATAGTAGTCATTAAACCAATGCTATGTATTTTAAATATTGCACAGATCTCTATGCTACCAGTATGGCATGCCAGAATGACAGAAAGTAGGTAGTAGTATCATTTCCATGGCTTTTACTGTTTCTCCCATTGTGCTCCCTCCTCCTTTATTTTTACAGTAAAACTTTCTTTCCCATTATTCTCCACTGAAGTTTGAGATATTTGGCCAAAACTTAAAATTTTAATTTAACACATTTTTGCTGTAACTTAACTTTTTTGCTGTTACTTAACTAACTAATGTAACTTTTGCTGTGCTACACAGGTTTAAGTCACTCCCTCTAGGAACTTTAGAGAATCAATTTAAAAAGTAAATCAGAGGCCTTACACACTATGTGGCCATGTAAGGTCAGTATTTCTTCCTCCTGCCTTTAAAAATCTTTCGGATTAGAATGAGGGTGGGTTTTTTTAATAGTTCTTAAAAGTTTACCATGAAGTACAAGCAGGTATTTAAATAAAGCAGGGAAACGGCTGAGTCACCATCACTGGAGGTATTTAAAAGATGTGTCGATGCGGCGCTCAGGGACATGGTTCAGTGGTGGACTTGGCAGTGTGAGGCTAACAGTTGGACTCAATGATCTTAAGGGTCTTTTCCAATCTAAATGAGTCTATGCTTCTACAATTCTATATTGTCTTTCATCAAAAATATTCTAAAGATGTATGTGCTTGAACTGAAACTTCACGGTTTCAATTCCTTACTCACTGTGTAGTCTATGCAAAGACTGTTACATGATAATAAAGATTTAGATGTTGTTATATGTAAGCTTGCGTAGTTAAACTCATATTTTGG
Source organism: Falco cherrug (assembly GCF_023634085.1). NCBI lineage: Eukaryota > Metazoa > Chordata > Aves > Falconiformes > Falconidae > Falco > Falco cherrug. Next base: position 89,814,521 of record NC_073702.1, on the reverse strand, counting down.
TGGATGGGAGCAGTCCAATCACAAGCACGCATGACTATAAAGGAAACGGGGAAGATTGCAAACTTGGCTTGAACACGGATACACAGTGATCCAGCTCCACAAAGTAGTGCTCAAGGGAACTGCCCATCATTGCTAAGGAATAAAAGCAAACATTAGAGGCATTATCTACACAAGGCACAAAGTCATTCCATCTAACAGATATCAAATTAGCAAAAGAAACTCTCAGTAATGAAACACATCACAAATTTTTCAGACTAAAGTACTGCAGTGTGAAAAATAGAAATCAGAAGAGTCATCTCCACAGCTTTAACAGTCTTGAGCTGTTCCGAAACAAAACACGAAAGCATGACTTCACACCTATTGGAAGAATAGGCGTAGCCTTTGTACTTGAATGTGGACCGAGTGAAATGTTTGGGCACCTGGTCAGTCTACATGCTGGGAAGGAAGGGCCACTTTATTTCTCTGTTACTAAGGAGCTGAATGTGAAGACTTTGATAGAAGGAATTATGTACTGAATGCCAAAAATGATTCTCCAATGAGCAGGAAAGACATAACAAAGAGCAGAGGATACCCAGGGGAAGACTTGGCCCTTCCCTTCCCCAATAGCAAAGTGCTCCCATATGTATTTGAGTTACTTTTTTGTTTAACTTACTACTTAGGCAAAGGACTTAAGTACAGGCTCACAAGTTATGGACTTCAGTAGAACTTAAGCATGTACTTAAGTGGATTCCTTTATCCTCGGAAGCCTTGGCCCTTGACTCCTCATTCATGCAGCTTAGCTGCTTATCAGCCCTTCTACCTACTAAGATACTTGCAGAGCAAAGCCAGGATTTGCTTCTATCTGATTAAAATTGGAAGAGAAGGAAAATATGCCTGTAAAAAATATCGCTGCAAACTGTTTTCCCTTCCAGAGCCCAACCGACAAAGGAATATGCAAAAGGAGAAGAGAATTGCAAAGCATTTCTTGTTCAAGCAGGTTCCCAGGGGTTTTCCCCACCTCTTCATTCCAGATTGCTTTCTTAGCCACCCTACTGTAATTACTCTGTTGCATGCCTTATTACAGATGAAATTATTGTTGTTACATGTTACTGTTTCACAATAATCAATGCATTTGTACTTCTAGCTCCAAATCTCTAAAACCACACAACACATTAATGGTTGTGATCAAAAGCAACCAAAAGAATTTAATATGAGAGCAGGGTTCCTCTTAGTAACTGGTGATGGGTACTAGCTTCTCATGTATTTGAGCCAGAATGTCTTGATTTTGATATCAGATGTGCTACTGTATGTCACCACATATCTTGCTACATCAGTTTACTTATGGGCATTGCAGCTGATATAACATGCCATGTCAGCAAATATTGCTGTATATCTCCATTCAGAATCCAGTTCTAAATATGTCAATGATGGTAACACAAAAACCACTCATACACATATGTAAATTGCAACACAATCAAACTACATCAACTCCAAGTAATTTAGCAAAGAATATATAAATCTTTTTCATTAGCAGGTAACAGATATGATTCACAGCTTGTGCTTGGCTTTTATACAATAAAATAATTCAGCATTGGCATGTGTTTAATTCTACATAGTAATGCAAATGTAAAACTAGAAACAGTTGGAAATCAAATGTTTTGGCTAGATCTCATTAAGTTTTACTACCTTATATTGTAAAACCAAACCTGAACCAATGGCATCATTTCATGGGACTGATTTCACGATTCTGTGGTAAAACTTAAAAGCATTCCAAAGAATCAGAGAAGGACACCAAGAGGAAGGGAAGCAGCCAGAGCTGAGCTGAGTAAATGCAACAATACTGATAAAATTAATTCCTTAGGTTATTACTCCTCGGCAGGGGAAGCCAAGGAGTAAATTGTTTATTTAATTATAAACAGTACAGTGGCATCTTATTGTAAAGACTACTTGTCTTTTTTTCTGTCGCCCTTCTTTTATGGTCTGTTTATTTTCCTTTGACATCAACTAACTGAGGATTACAGGATTACTTCAGCAACTCATCACAGGTCATCAAAGCTGGGGTTCAGAAGTACCACACACAAACGGTGAGCATTCACATCCTACTGCAGTAAGGAGGAACAGAGCTGAAGAAAAGACCCCAGTCCTTCAGGGCTCAACTAAGCTCTTCTAAATAGGAGAGCAAACTCCTTGACAAAAATCCCTGTACAGTCTAGGTTACGTTTACATGAAATGGCACATCATCTGTTTCAGAAGCTCTAAGCAGTACTAGAATGTATACTTTGAAGAGCAAAAATAAAGGTCAGTGGATGCTTTTTGGTAATGGACAAGGAAGTAAATATGAAACTTCTAATGCACTGATTATATAAAAGAAGTAAGAGGAGAAATTTTGATGCATAAAATGAAACATCAAGACAGGTAGAAAGCTGGGCCAGTGTTACAGTAGTTCTAGGCAAACTCATACAGAAGAGCCAATTCTGAGAAATACATTCATACAATGGACAAGGTAATCCACATGCAAACTAACTAGATTTTTCATTGAGGCATACGCATGAAGTCTAATTGGTCATTTGCACAGAAACGGTTAACACGATAGCATACTTATTTTTAGCACATGCATGCTTACATTTATAGCCCCCAACTTTTGCTTGTGGGCTAGTTAGAAGGTGGAGGTGCTGGAGGAAGCAGTGAGGGATTAGGAATGGTGATGTTTAGGTTCCAGAAAGCACACTGGCAGCAGTCTTACGCTTGGTTTTTCACAAAATCTGAGGGAAATCATACTACTATTTTAAAATATAGTCTTGTTTTCATTGTATCACCTTTCAGATTTTTTTCCATTTGTTCTGCTGTGCTAAAGGTACAACAACCATTAAGTTTTTGGATAGCACATTGTTATTACAAAACAAAGGGAACTCTTCCTTGTTCAGCTGAAGATACAGCAGATTCAAACACATAGAACATTTATTGAAAAATGTGATGGCTCTTGAGTTAAATATTTTAATTTCTGTGAATTCATTTATTTGATATTGTATTGCTGCTAAAAACCAAAGAGCTAAAACCCCCACCCTATAATTAAACCATAAACTCAGATTTAGGCCAAATCACTGAAAATTAGGACAGTCAGGATAGTTCACCGCATGCTCTCCATGCTGTTTGTCTGACTTGTTGCTTCCATTACACTTGAAAGTTAATGCAAACATGGACTTTTCTTTTTCCACTAGCAGCTGCTCTGGTATCCATCCAAAATAGCATGTGAATACACTAGCGCTATGACATAGATTGCACCATTATGTGATAAGGACTTTCTGCTGAAACAGTTAATTAGTCTCCTATTAGAACTAAAAAAAATAAAGGTACATCTTTTCCAGAAGCTTCAGAACGATTGTATCAAAATAGGGAGAGTCCAGATAGCTCTGCAAAATGCTCCAAGACAGATGAGCAGCAGGAAAAAAAACAGCTTGACATAAAACTTGATAGAAGACAGCTTTTCTCTTCTAGGCTCTCCCAAATTATTCGTTTTTTCCTGTTTTATTTTCATTTGTTGGAGAGGTTATATTTTCAGGAAGACAGAAAGTAGAATAACACAATTGTTTTGGCAGAACATTCTAAACCCAGTTGGAGTCTTCAATTATCAGCCATTATTATATTAAAAGAAACATTTTGTTTTGTGATTGAGAAACTAAAAGCAGAATTTAAGGACAGAGAAATGACTATGATTCTTATCTATAATTTTAACTCTGACTATTTCATAAGCTTACTGTCACTTAAACTCTGGCTATACAAACCATCTAAAAATCCCTAAAAAAATACTCAATTTACCAAGCTACCCCTTTACATGAGTCAATCCAATATAGAGCCAGTCCCGATATACTAAGATAAAAACATCCATCACTTTTCTTTCCCATCTTGTACAAGAAATAGGTAAAATTGTATTTGTCTCCTTTTTGTTTATGTAAACCTGAAACTACTCAGAGGATGCTAAGTTAAAAAAAAAAAAAAAGTTTTATACTGAATGCAGATAGATGAGAGGGGAAGGAAAATGACCGAGGGAGAATGGACAGGGAGCGCAAATGAAGAGACAGCAAACTGGGAAGCAGATGAATACACTCATGGCTAATTGACTCAGTATTTCTTAACCAAATTCCATTCCTAATCAGAACAATACTAACTAAAAAATTAGTCACCTAAATTAGCATGCAATTAATATTTAAATCAGTTCTAGCAGATTAACATTCACAGATATATAATACATAATCTGTCCGCAAATTATATACATTTACTAGCGATAAGATCTGATAGGCAAGTGTAGCTTAGACAATAATATCTTTATTATTGATACAAAAAGACTATATGCTATTTGGTATGTCAGGTATTCAAACATTTTGCTATTCTTAAAGACATTTCTGGAATTTCAGCTGTATAATGTTCAAATAGTTAATATTCATCCTGCTGACACACATTTGGAACTACTTGAAATAGAAGAAAAAAAACTATGAATGTGAAAAAGCATAAAAGTTAAAATACGACATTTCTTTTTAGAAACAGTATTAGTAATATTTACAAGTATTCCCCATGCCAAAGCAGTTTCAAATATGATGCACACTTCCTCATGAACAATGAAGACTGCAGAAACTTAACAAAATACCTACGTTTTTCAGAATAACTTCATCATTAAGGAGCTAAAGCGTGTGTCACGTTCAGATCTCCCACATACTCTACTGTTCTGTGTTAATGAGGGTGTGCAAAGCTGTTTGTTGATACACTATGTGGAACTTATAAAGATAGAGAACATAGCTACATGTGTGCCACATGTCACAATATCTTTTGTTCCATAACTTGATTAATGGTCTAGCTGGTTTAGAGTTATAGCTTCCCTCCTATTACACAAGCTCGAAGTAAAAAGATTTGTGACAGACATGTAGATAGTTTCAGATATAAAAATGTAATATAACATAGATTCCAGACCTGTCTATACATTCTAACTGCTCCCTTAGTGTGCTATTTTGAGGTACAGGATGCTTTCAGTTTCCCCAAATAATAATAATCTCACAGAATCAGGGCACTTTAATGTAATTTTTCTTGTTGATAAAAACCAGATTTTTGTTTCGTAGCATCTACTTCAGGCTAGAAATTTAAATAAACACAATCTAAGTCATAAGAGCCCATACATTAAAAAACCACACAATTATTTTCTGTGTTAGTTAACATTTTAACAGTAATGTATGAATCACTGAATAGCTTTTTGACTCCACTGACTGAACACTGTGAGAGCTTGTCAAAACATTTTACCTGACAGATATGTTTGTTCTTCCATCTGCCCAGCACACATTGACTGTTTTGCATTAAGTCCTAAAGGACAACAGAAAACAGAAAGTGGAGTTGGCAGTACACATTGTCACTACCAGTTAACATACTTCTGATTTTCAACTTTATAGATGAAGCATGCCACACAAAGATGCAGCTGTTTTAGAACAGCCCGCCACACAAAAGCACATTTATCATCACAGGCAGAGTTGGACCTTTATGAAAATTAAAGCTGTTGAAAGGGGTTTGAAAACCGGATTATATGTTCCTGTACTTGAAACTTTCTGAAACATACCTCTACCTCCTTGAGTGTATCTCGCAGTTTGTCTGGTCGCTTGTTTTTCAGTATCCAAGGGTAATCTCGAGCTGGCAAATAAAAGTTTAAAAAAAAAAAAAAAAAAAGAAGATAGCGAAATGTGTATATGTAGGTGACAGTATTACACATACATATAATTATATATAATAATAAAAAAAGTTATTCAAGTTGACCTTCCTTTTCTGTGGAAACACAAACCTAAGATTTCTAGGAGTTACCATAAACATACAACTTGCCTGTAATTGGAAGGAAATGGCCATGATTTCTATCACTTTCTGGTATCAAAGAATATCCTTTTGAAAGGCTCTGTCATAGGAACAGTTAGCATGTTATAGCCACACTGACCATGACTTCACCATGGCAATTGTGTACAAAGCTCTCAGGATGTAGTATCTCACCCAGCTGCTAAGCACTTGCTGTGAGAAAGCATCTCACATTTGGTATGTTAACTCAGATTCAAGTTATCAACTCCTAAACAGATAAATACCATTCTTTTGAACTAGCATTTCATTGCCTAATTTAAAAAAAAAACAGGCACTAACATGTCTACAAAATATATATGTACAATAGAGGTATTAACAGGTAACTGTGAACACCGTAACTTCTATTACGAAGTATAGTTATTTATAGGATTTCTTCTTGAAAATTTGGTCTGAAAAATCTGCCAAGTCAAGCAAACAAGAAAGTGCACGACTGCTACAGTCCTTTAACAAATTTATTAATGCTCAGCAAACTATTGTGAAAATTCTGGCCTAATACATTCATCCTGAAACCAGGAGGCAAAGCTTCCCCTGGAGTTGCTAGAAATTGGTTTGTTTCATGGCTGAGAATCAGGCTCTAATAACTTGTGAAATTTCATCATTTAAAAGTGAGCAGTTTTCCGCTCATAAGTATACAAAAAGCATGAGAAAACTAGAACACATTGTCTTTTTAAAATCTAGCCTATCTGAAGGAAAACTGATGAAAAGTTTTGAGCTCCAAGCTGTCAGTTTGTATGCCAACTTCCAGCCTGAAGGACTGAACAGTTGTGTTTAAAACTCCCTGCAAAAAGTAACTTACAACAGAAGTGCTACAGAGTGAAAAAATGAAGGATTTCATATATCAACAGAAGAGCACACCAACATACAACTTCTTTGTGTTTTATTGGACTGAAGCCAGTGTTGGTGGAACTGTTAGGATAATATTAATTGGGCATGTTAAGATCACATTTTCAATAGGTGCCTTCCTAAATCCTGGAATATTTATCCACATACGTAAAATGGGAATTGCCTGTACAGATACCAAACTATCTATAGAAAGCAGCATCTGTGAATAAAGTAACCCAGTGCTCCACTTTAAGAAATGTGCCTAGGCCACCCCTGTATTTAAAGCAACAAGGTGCAGTAGCTTCTGTTCCTTTTGCATGTCACACGTATAAAAGATAACAGCCAAGGCTTCTGTATAACGGGGTTTGTCTGGGCCTGCTTCTCTTTTCACACAGGCAGCGCCTGTAAGATAATGCTACGAAGAGCACAAGGGATGTAAATCCATTATGCTCCTCCCTACTTATAACCCTTTCTCACCTCCCCACCTTTACAGAGCTGTATTGACTCTGACTGACACACAACTCTCCACAGCGGGTGTAGATTTACCACATGGCTGCACACACTTTTATACCCATATCCCCAGCGGGGCTTCCACCTGCTCCAAAAACACCTTATGGTCTTGCAAATAACTTACCCTTCCGGAACACATTTTGCCTTCAAAAACATGCACAACTCCACATGAATTTTCATTATAAGATAAAATGTTAAGGCAATTCTTACAGCATGCATGCTACTTTGTGAAGTCATCTACAAATCAATTAGATTTTTCAGAGTCATCATGTAATAATATTTGAGTATTAATGAATGCTCTGAGCAATAATAACTATGGAGAAGTTGTAAAACTTGAACTAAAGTTGTACTAATATAAAAGCCTTGAACCGCCATAATACTGCTCTGTGATAGCGTAAACTGAAATTGCTTTTAACCAGACAATGCAGGAACAGTGTAGATGTTTCAAAGGTAAAAGCATTCTCAGGTAGCTCACTATTAACTTAGAATTTTATTTTGGCTGAAAGTATCTTAGCTATAATTTTCAGTTTTGAGGCAGCTGGTATTTCAGTTCAAGAGTCGATCGGGAAAATGTTTATTGCTCATCTACTGAGCAAGTTTCACAAGGAAAAATCTGGCTTATTCTTTGTGATTCCTCTTGACAATGGATTGCAGAAGCAATACACACTACCATGCTCAGTGACAAAAACACAAAACAACAGAGTGCAAATACACCAGGAAGGAATAATTACAACTTTTCAATTATTTTGTGCTGTGTAGTTCTGTGACTGTCTGTCTTAAATGGCATGTGCAGAAAGTTACGTTTGAAGCAGTCTGAGATTACTTGAATGATTTTCCAAGGGCGTCACCAACCCAAATTAATAGCCTGGTTTTACTGCAACAAGAAACTCAGAAAATGTCCTTACATTCTGCTAGATTTTCCTCCTCTTCTAAGTAACAATGCTTCATCTGCGATGCTAAAGGAAAGAAAGGATGAAAAGATGAATGATAATCCTTACAACTGCTGTCAGCAAATATTAATATTAGAGAGAAGATTCATACAGTATGATAAAACATAGAAATTGACAAAAAAATTAAGACAGCCCCGATGTTTTCACCTCGTGAGGCAGATATCTTAAATTTGCAGTGAAAGAAAGGCTCATGTAGCCCAGCAGGTGGGCGGCGTTGCTGAGCCCCCGATCTCATCGCGAGCGGCAACCGACCCCGGCAGAGCGCGGAGCTGGGCCGTCAGCAGCGCCCCCACCGCGGGGCGCAGCCCGGGGACGCCTGCCCAGCCCCGCGCTAGGCGGGCCGCAAGCAGCCAGCAACTCCAGCCAACGGGCCTCCTGGCCCATCGCGAAACTTCCAGGATTAACAGGATTAATCAGATAAAGAAAATTGATCGCTCGGTCTGAAATGGCCATGGCAGAGCCCGGGCGGGGTGCGGAGGCCGGGCCGGCGCTCCCGCGCGCTCCCGCTGCCCCCTGCTGGGCTCCCGCACACACCGGGCGGCGGGGCTGGCCGCCCCCCGGCACACCGCCCCCCCCTCCGCGCACACACCCCCCGCACACCGCCCCCGGCCAGCCGGCAGCAGGTGCAGGGGCTGAAGCGACGATAAAGCATAAGAATTTAGTGTGTAAAATCCCACCGCAGTTTCTAACGACATAAAGGTTGTTTTTATGTAACTACTTTTCCAATTTTTTTCTTCTGTGGAATAAAACTTTTGAAAAGACTCTGACATAACTTGGAAAGATAATCTTTCTGGGCTATTTACAGAAATAGAGGCATATATTTACAAGAAACTCGAAGTTGCATTTTTCAGTGCAAAGCAGCTGGCATCAAACACTGAACATTTGGAAGTTCTGTTTAGTTTTAGTTATGGTTACTTTATTTTACCTGGTTCTTTCTTGTCATGGTACTGGTGGATCCCAATATCTTCTTCATCTATATAATTGAATGTAAATATATTTAATTATACACTAGAAACAAAACACAACTTAGCAAGCAAAGTTCAGCATCTCAGTTTCTGCTAGCTGGAGCAGAGCATTAGGTGTTAAAACACAAGCGACAGGGGAAAAACTAGAGTGTACAGCCTGAATGCCAGCAGGAACTCCAGGAACCAGCAAGGAAGGGCTGAAGGAGAATGCGGCAGGTCCTTAGGTTGATTTGGAGCTGTCATTTCTTTCACATACACTTTGATTCTCTTCCAGCTGCCAACATGCAAAAGTATTTTTACCACCTTCCTAATTAGCATCGTATGTGTTCTTTTACAAGAAAAGGTTAGGATCATATACTTTTCAAAAGTATACCTTAGAGTAATTTAAATTTTTTTTTGATGAGACAACAGGATTTTTTTTTAAGATTTGTGAACTCATAAAGCTGCCCTCCCAAAGGACCCAATCTCCTTTAACCTGGAGGGATTATTGCCTACTATTGGAATGTTTCAGCCACACTGGGACTGCAAGCCGCACCAGCCAGCACCTGATGGGGCCAACTGGTAAATACTTAGTGTGCCATGGCAAGCTCCACCAAGTAGATCTAAGTACGGCCTTAAGTTGCACTGTTTTAAAACTATTAGTTTGACACTGCATCTGTCTTCTTCTAAATTCAGACAGGGATATACCACGGGGAGGAATTCCTTACATGGAGGAACGCAGGAAGGCACTGCGATGGCAGGCCGCTTCTAAAATGAGAGAGCAGTCCTCCCTTCTGCCTCAGAGTTTTAGAATGAGGTTTGTAGGCAATGCACAAATGGACAGAGAGGAAGCAAGAAGGTCAAAGGCAGAAAATAGGCACAGTAGGCCACAGAACACCTTTAATTACAATAAATCACAACTATGTGTTTCTTTAAACCATCAGACTTTTCTATGAAAGTTTTTTATATTATTGTTGCTACAGAACAGTTCTTAGACAAAGATGGGATGCCAAAACATATTGAGTCAATGCTTCAATAGTAACATTCAATTGAATATTCATTCATATTCAACTGGATTGCTAATAATATTGAAACTAATATATCAACAAAAGTATTGTACACTACAATTAGCATGAAGCATCATAAATAATATTTTGATATGGTCTACTTATAAACCACTGGGGTTTTTTTAGTATTACATTCTAGCAATAGCAAGGCAAGATGAATGAAGGTAATTTCTACATGGCTAGTAATTAGTCACTTGTCTCCTGGAACAATCAATTAATAAGATAAATATATCCTTGTAAGTATAAAATTTCAAGTAATCATGCAAAATACCCAGAACATACAGTAATTTTTCATTTTCATGCTAAGTACAAATCACAATGCCTCTGCAAATCACTTGACTGTAGATCTTCATTCAACCAAACTAGTCATTAAACTGAAGCTTACAGTCAAGTAGGGCACAGCTTCCTAAAAAGGAAAATGCATCCAATTAAATATAATCTTAACATTTTTACTTGAAAGGATGCTCCAGTTCTATGATAAGATAAGCAAAGAAGCTGACCAAGTTCAAACATCGTATTGCTGCCTAATTTTCTTTCTCCTAAGTATAAAAAACACTTCATTTGAATATTCAGATTCTTTTGTCGGTTGAATATTCATCAACAAGCTTTGCTGTTTTGTTTTAGGAGCAGGTAACAGCTCACCTCTAATATGTAAGTTAGTCTTCAAAGACCACAGAAACATCTCAGTCAGGCAGAAAGACATCTGGTGGCAAATGGACCCTTAGCACTATCAAAAGGAGAGAAACTGCATAAGCAAATTAATTACCCTGTATCACCAGTGAAACTGCAAGTATTTCGGAAACTAGAGTGTTAGGAGAACCTAGCACCAATGACATTTTGTTACATATAAGCTGTAGGTTTTGATCACAATAAAATGAATAATGCATGGGAAAGAACAGGATAAGAAATGTATATATGTCTCTATATACACCACATATAGAGACAAATCAATTTGTTTAAATTTACAGCTGCTCTCACTAAAGTAAGTAACTTTGTGCTTGATGCTTCTCACATACACCTTATAATCTATTTTTACTGTATAGTTATTACCTTGACACATGCAAAGATGAAGCTCCTATTTAAAGACCTGGCTCAGATAGAAGAATTTGACTTTCAGGACAAATTTTTAAAACAGTATCCCCTGGGCAGTGCCAATATAGTCAAGAAACAGCTTTGAACGCATGATACTTGCAGACGTTACTTATAGTGCTAAATATAAAAAATGATGTCTTTCTAAATAAAAAAGAGCACTTATATTAAATCAATTTAAATTGACAGAACAACAGATGTGAAGCATATAAAACACATGAATTGAAATATGTATGTTGACTACAGTTATGAACTGTTTGCTGTGGTTTTTGAACAATCCCTCTGAATATTCCTGCTAGAGGATGTGTCCTATGTCCAAGGACCATTGGGAATCTTCTGCGACACAGTAACCAACAGACTTTGCTGAATGATTTCCTGCCCTGCCAGTAGTTGTAAGTGGGCCATCAGACTAACTACTTTCACTTCTTTCACTAAACCCAAGAATCCACTGAAAGCTGGACTGCGAAGGGGAGTTTACACAAATGCAGCACACTTAAGAACCACAGTTGGTATGGCACTGGAACTTTTCTTCTTTTTTTGAAGCAGACTCTTCATTTCCTTTCCATTAGTGCCATCTAGATAATGAATCAATTACAAGATGATTGCAGAATTCCTATCACATCGAATATCAGATATTTACATCAAGAGTGCTGTGATGAAAAATACGTGCCAGAACCTCAGGTAGCATCAAGGAAGCTATCGTAGTCCCAGCAGAGCTATGAGACCTTGAGGTATTATCACTCAAACTAATATGTATGTTTTGATGCATTGCTTAATCCACTGAAATAGCACCAGGTGGAAATAGCATTTTCTTTACACTGATCCCCAAAAGTACAAAGTCTTTCTGACTTATGAAATCCCATAGTTCTATCAAAAAAAAAAAAAAAAGGCAAAAAAATAAAGGCTCACAACATACATCTAGCGAATGAAATCTTGGGCGAGAATGAGATTTGGAAAATAAATGCAAAGAGATGAGCAGCATGGTGGTCTGTTTGACAGACATTTGATATAAACATGGACGAGGGCAGCCCCTCATTTTCTGTGTGGACTACAGCAGAAGGAGATGGTACATTATAATTTTCTTACTTGTTTTCTCATTTTTTTACTTTCTTGCTAGAAGTGCAATGGAACTTGCATTCCCCAAGGCCCACAGAGCCTAGATTAGGATCTCCCGCTAACGGGAAGTCATCAAATGGAGTGAACTTCTCACAGTCCTATCGTGGGCTGGCTAAAGAAGGGATGGGCAGATGAGCTGTTGGCTGGAGAGCAGGCACGCCTGCCCAGAAGACCCGGCCTGATGAGGTGGTGCTGGCTGGATGCCAGCTGCCCACCATCCTCAGCAGGATAGAGGAGAGGACACACAATGAAAGGCTCCTGGGTCCAGAGAAGGGCAGGAAGGTGGCTCCCCAACTACTGTCATGGGCAAAACAGACTTGACTTGGGGAAATTAGTTTAATGTATTACCAATCAAACTAGAGGAGGATAATGAGAAATAAAACCAAATCTTAAACCACCTTCCTACCACCCCTTCCTTCTTCCTGGGCTTAACTCTGCTCCCAGTTTCTCTCCCTCCTCCCCTGCAGTAGTGCAGGGGGACAGGGAATGGGGGTCGTGGTCAATTCATCACGTATCTGCCGCTCCCTTCCCCGCAGGCAAAGGGTCCCTCCCATGGGACAGTCCAATGCCAGTCCGTTCCATGGGGCGCAGCCCCCAGGCCCAGCTGGCCCCAGGGGGTCCCTGCGGGGTCCCCGGCCCGGGCTCCTCCCCACGGGGCCATGGGCGCTGCCGAGAGCTGCCCCAGCGCCGCTGCCCGTGGGTCACGGCTCCTGCGGGCACCCCCTGCCCCGGGGTCTGGCACAGGCTGCAGGGGGGACCTTTCCACCGTTACCCTCCATGGGCTGGGCGCACCGCCTGCCTCACCAGGGCTTCCCCGCAGGTTCCTCCGGCGCCTCGAGCACCCCCTGCCCTGACCTGGGGGGCTGCAGGGCTGTTGCTCTCACATGTTCTCACTCCTCTCTTCTGACTGCTGCTGCTGCTGGACAGTTTTCTCCCCCTTCCCAAACGTGTCACACAGCTACCACCATCGCTGGCGGGCTCAGCCATGCAGGGGCAGGTCCACCTTGGCACCGGCTCTACCAGACATGGGGGCAGCTTCTCACAGAAGCCACCCCTGTGGTCCCCCTGCTACCAAAACCCTGCCATGCAAACCCAACACACAAGGCAAGGCTAGGAGGCTTTGGCATGACAAATAATCTAACATAAATTACTCCTCAAATTACTCCAAAGCTCTTGTATGTAGGCTCCACGGGCCCTTTTAGTTGTGCCCTCCCATTGAACACAAAGCTATCCCTAAGACTTTAATACTGCCGTGTCCCTTCCAAGCTGATAGATCAGAGATGACTTTCTAGTCCTTATTTTTTTCCAGAGTGTCAGAGACACAGAGGGAACGCTCCAAAATCCAACAGGATGCTTTCAAATGGGACACTGAGTATTTAGTGCTAAGACATGTACTTTTAAAATGTTTGCCCTCAAAAATAAGAAAAAAGAGAAGGAAGCTTTCAAGTAAGTACTAAAAACTCAGCGTCCAAGACACAAACTTAAAATGTTTGCCCTCAAAAATGTGAAAAAAAATTTGTAAGGAAATGTTAAAAACCCAAAGACTTCTAAAGAACTGCATTTCAGTTCTGCACTGAATAACCTTGATGAAGCAAAATTCTCCATGTACCTAGAAAGGGAAAAGAAATTTTGTCAATTATTCTAATCCTGAGTTTAGCTTTTTGATTTTCCTTTTCTTTGGACTCTGAGCATTCACAAACCAGCTAATTATTTGAAATCTTGTTACTGTTGTGCCAGTGAGAATGGACACTTGCCCCAAAAAATACTGGTACAGTCTAACAATAATCTGAAATACTTCTGATTAATTATAGTCTATAAGGAAAGGGAAAAAAAAAGAGAAAAAAAATGCTTCTGTAACAAAATAGAGCATTGTAAAGTCTGAATAATTTGTTCAGAGGAATTATTCTTTCTTCTTCCTTCTGAAGGAATGCAAGCCAACTTTCAGAGTTATGCAACTACATCTCACTATTTACCACATCATTATATTCTAGCATAATGGGGACGATGGTGATGACGACAAAAGGATCTTTCTGTATTTGAAAAGTGCTTCTCAGAATTCACAGTGTTCCTTTAACTACATAAGCTAGGTCCTGCTATTGCATAGATTTTCATACCTATGAAAAAATATAAAAAATTCCCCCCACTGAGCTTTAAGGACTCCATCCCTCCCTCTTTAAAATTGATTAGAATTTGGGAAACATGGGATAAAATAACTATTGTTAAGGTAAAACTAGAATTCAGTTTAATAGCTGGTTCTTTTTCTGGCTCATGCGACACTGACTGACTGCTTTCACAATATCCCCACAAACAGTAGGCAGGGATATTTTAGGTGGCTGCAAAAGCTTACTGAAAAATTGAGATGTTCTGCAATGGTTAGCCTGCTCCAGTATCCGTGTGCTTTGTTTAAAAAGAATCCTCAGTTTAGTAAATCTTTGTTTAACCAATGATACAGAAAATAACAATCTTGCCACTTTGAAACATCAACACATGCTGAAATTGATATCTAGGTCCACTCAGACACCTTCAATATAGCTGCTGGTGTGCCAAATAATTAGGAACTATGGACTGCATGAGTGATTCAGGGCACTGATACTGTTTTTCTCCTCTATCCGTACAGTTACCTGGGAGAGTGTGGTGCTTCTGAAAGGCAATGCCCGGCTCCTGAGGTGAGTGCACCCCAAGAACATGGACCTCTGAAAATGTGATAGGAGCGACCTAGAGAATAGGAAATGCTGACTACAACAGACCGTCTGAACCCTGGAGTTTACATGCCAGAGGCATGGCTCAGAGTCACAGCATTAGTCCAAGTGCCCCCACTCTAAGAGCGGGTCCTGTAACTGCCCTGCTACGGGGGGGTGTTTGACAGCCATCCGCCTATTCCATTGAAGGGGGGCCAGCGTGAGCCCAGAAATCCTAGCAAAAGAACAATCAACAAGGGGGATCTCCTCCAAAATATCCTTGTAGCTTGGGACACACTCCTAGGAGCAGTAACGTGGTAAAACACAAAGCTAGCCAGAAAGCAGGTACCTCTGTGCCACGGCGACGTTACAAAGCTACTGCAATAGCACATACATGTACTAGATGAGGTGCTTCAGGCATGGGTTTGGGCATATGTTACAGGACAAAATGCCCAGATAAAAGACAATGTTGCAGAATCCATTTTCACTACTCACACGGTATCAGAATTTCTTGGCAAAAAATACTATACCAGGAATTAGTTTACAAGAATCAGCACAGGCTACCCTTTTGTTTTCTCCGACTCCAGATTGCTTTCATTCTCTACAGGCCTCATTTTTTTTCAGAAAACCAGAAAATGTAATAGCCACAATGGACTCCAATTCAGAAAAATAAGTATTTTTTCATTTGACTTCGGATTAGTTACACAATAGCTCCACTAGCTATAGATTCCATAACAGATTACTCTTGATCTTAGCTCTGCCTCCCTTCCTCCTTCCCTCCAACGTTAACATCCTATCTCTGGCATCGCTACAGCTCGCTCCCAATGTCTGAGCTGTAAGTCAGACATCAAACGTTCAACAAACAAGGGAAGTCATCAAGTCATCCTACAACTTACTCTATGTTTCCATGATCTATTTGGAGCAGAAATCATCATCTGTTTTTTTCTTCCTCTTCACGACCAATTTCTCCTTCACCAAGGAGAGAAACTCCCTGCAGCACAGATACAGAAACGTAGTATCTGACTGTAACATAAAGTTTAGATCAAACTATGTGCATTAGATCAGTACCTACTAGCTATACGCGTTGATACAACAATTTGTGTAAAGCGTGTAAAAAATTTTTAAACATACTTCTTTCACATTTTGAGCTACTTCAACTTAACATTTCCTGCAATTATTCATTTTAAAATAGACCAGTAAAATTGTTTCTCAGTCATGTTTTTACAGATAACTGCAAAAATATTCTCCCAATATTACAAGACAGGCTTTCCCTTTTCACAGCTGTATGAAGCCATAGCCTCTCCGATATATAATAAGATATATAATCTATAATAAAAAATAAAATCAGTAAAATAACGAGAAGTTGTAAAACTTAATTTTGTATTTTGGCACTAAGCAGAAACAATCCAGATTCTTCCTTCACATCTACAATTTATTCTGGAATTCACAAATGCTGACAAAAGTCAGCAGCACAGCAATGAAAGGAAATTGCTAAATGCATGCATGTATATTAACAGTTTTAATTTGGTTTCTTAAGAAAATCATGCTTATGTCTGTCAGTCTAAACCTTTTTAAATTTTTAATCCATTGATCAAGCTAAATCTAAATCTAATCTTCTGATTTGTTTTCTCAGAAAAGAAATTCACAAAAATATGTCATTCCTGCAAATGCTGTGCAAATCTGCAGGTGGGCACAAGGACAGACTGCCCTAGTACCAGAGCCGAGGGACATGGAGGGACAGCTCTTCTTGGTGAAATGTGAAGATCTAGCCTGCTCAGAACATGTTTCTTGCCAAGCTGGAAGATCTGACAAAGAGCATACAGCCTATGGAAGACAGTGGTGGCATGGTGGCCGTGAGTGCTGCAACATGAGGAGAAACCGGACAGGAAAGGGGAAAGAAAGGATGGCAGGCATGTCGGGAAAAGTGCGGGGTGTCTGAGACTGCAGTGGATGGGGGAAAGGAGGCAGATGTGGGGATTGTGAAGATTCATAAGAGAAAACCAATAAGCACATGACAGCTGGGTGGGGGGAGATCACTGGAAAGTCTTTAGTTCTGTTGCTTGGTGAACGAATTGCCGTGCAGACATTGCTGAGTGTACTTGCTTCTCACTAACGGATACAAGAGAGTAAGCAGGCTGTGTCCCTCTGTGATGCTGGCTCAAATATTTAGAGCAAATCATACAATTAGTTATGTGTGAATAGTTTCTTGCTCCTATGTAGAAATCTAGTGACTACAGGAGTCCGATCAGGTTTTAAGGTCTTGGTTCAAAGGGTCCTTTGGCAAGATCAGCTCTGAATTTTTAACCACAAAGCTATTAAATTTCACAAATGTTTGGATTTAAGACATTGTAGAAACAGCACAGAATGGCCATTTTGATTTGGTTAGAAGGTAAATGGGTGCAAAGATGACATTCTGATCTACCCTCCCATTGTGCAATCCTTTCTTTGGATTGCACAGGTTAGCAATTCTATCACCTGTGCAGAAAATAAGTTATTCACATTTCATTCTTAAATGTTTCATTCATTTAATTGTGGAAACTTAACATATTTTCTGGTAAGTAGAGGCTCTAGTCTTCATCTTTCACTACGTACTGGCAAGGTCTGACATGCGTGTATCATAAATACAAGTTCTGCAGTGCATAATAAATGGCAGCCAGGGCCAGAGTCCCATTTACAGTGAGACTGTGGTTAACCACAACAGTGAATGCTCTTCTGTCATTCCAGATCAGATAAGAAATGCTGTGGCTACATAAAGCAAAAGACAGACCTGATAAAATTTGGATCAAATGGCTTACTAATTCTTCTGTAATGGCAATTGCAAGCTGGCTCTGGTAGTCCCCATTCTTTCTGCTCTGCTGGTACCCATGACCAGACCTCGTGCAGCTGAGCCCACCAACTTCTCTCTGCTCCCCGATACCTCTGCTTCCAGATCATCACTGCAGTATGTCACCTTCCCTTCCACAATCAGGCTTGGGCTAGCCATCTTTTTCTTTTTCTTCCCTTTTTCTTTGACATTTGCTGAACTTAGACCCCTCCTCACCTGCAGTTAATTTTTCCGAGCCTTGGTCAGCCCCTCCTCACAACTACTGCTCTTGGGACTGAAACTCCTTGCCTGCTATCTTTAGTAGCAAAGTGGGCTTTATTCTTGTATTTATTTACTTCTCCTTTAAACCCCTTTTCCACTGAGAAAAGAACTGTAGATTTTGTAGTATAAATGAAAATCAAGTCCCCAGTCTGTAAGAGCAACCTCTGATTTTAAGAAGTAGAAATACAGGTATGTTCTTATAAGTCTATTCAATGTATAATAATATATATTATTATATTGTTTAAGAATATTTTCAGCTAACACAAATAAGTTGCTGAATTATCATAAATCTTAAGTTTAGGGAAGTATTTACTGTTGCTATATTTATTCTAGGCAAATATTTACTGTTGCTACTTTCTTTGTCTTCAGACTTCAATGACTCAAATTTTATTTTTTTTTGCCAAACACATGAATGAAGAAAATTCTTTTCCTTATTCTAACTTCCCCAATCTAAATAGGAAAGCTATTTTGTAGATGGGTGAACAACACACAAGAGCACTCTGTATTGAAATACACAGTGAAGCTTCTATTGTTAGAAAGGCCTAAATATGGCTTGCAGAATAATCATTGAAAGGAAATACATTATCTGATAACTCAAGAATTCTGGCATGAAAATTATACATTGTAAATTTATTCCCATATGCTGTGAAGTTGTATCATGCTCCACTGAATTAATTTTTGTGAGGTTTGTTTTATTGTTTTGTGAGTCTGAAAATAATCCTCTGTTTTTGCAATGACAGTTATATTTCCTGAGTTTTCATACTTCTAAGACATTTACATATTTAACAATAAAATATACATATAGAGCCTTAAGAACATTAAGACTGACAAATAATCAGAACACTAAATTTCTGTAAATGCTGTAAACCAGAACAAACATTTTTTTCTCCGGTTGATATCAGTTAGGATCACCTCTTGTGAGATTACTTCGGGCTTAACAGATTTATACGCAACTATTTTAATGGCAGTCGAACTGCTGAGGCCCTGATCTTACCACTGGTTGTGCAGTGATGGTCTCCTTTACCACCATGGCAAAGCTCATAGGAGGATCACACCATTAAACAGTACCCATAAAAAGTTGCCACCAGACAATTTATATTAAGCATCAGTGTTTGAGACATTACTATTTTAAAACAGACTAGTTGTACGTGGGCAAAAAGACATGCAGACCACTGTTCAGGATTTGAATCCTGGGTTGAAACAGCTGTCCAGTTCATCCTCTGAGCTCTAAACTAAAACTTGATCTCCTAGATAGAGGGTGCTGCAGTTCAAGGACACGCGCAGAAATACTACAGGAAATCTATACGGGGGTAACTTCTTGCCACCTAATTGCTTGTCCCTGTGTCAAAACCAAGGCACAATTTTTGCTGAGTTGTCAGCCAAGTAGATGACGACAGGTTCAGAAACTAAATTATTGCGTGCTGCCCAAACCACACTGCCACCCTCCCAACTTCCGAAACACACTTCCAATATGTATTATTGATACACTCCTTGGAAAGACAGCTATTGATTAACTGAATAGATAATAAGATTAACGGTGAAACAGAATGATTTTGAGGGAGGTAATGCATTTGTCAAGAAGACACTCAGTGTATATATCAGCCACACCTCTGACAGTATTAATGAAGCTAGGAATCATCCTCCAATTGATACTGCAGGCAAGTATTACAATCTATAACAACTCTGGCACAGTGGGTGTGAAAAGTTAAGAAGGTCACAGAAAACAGATATAATTGACCCGGGTTTTTACTTCACAGAGTGAAAAGTTCATATACACATTTTGATAAAGACCCTGAAGGCCTTTATATAAACCAGATAGTAGATAAGTGATCCAAACTACAGATATCCAGTGCTGACACGACATAAGGTAATTACAGAAGTACTAAATGTCAAACTGTTTTACACTGTTCTTTTAGATAGTGATTGTTGCTGTAAATAAACCAATTTTTCAATACTAAAGGTCAGTAGGTCATAAAATTTTGTAACAGTGGTTTCTTACCGTCAGCCAAAACAGATGATAACAAAATCTCTCTTTTTTAAGCTAAGCAGAAATGAGCATCAAAAGGCGAAAGGACCTACAAATTATTCCAGCTCAGGAAAAGTCCTTGCTCCACTGCCCTACACCATTGTTGCAACCCCTGTTTGCTCGGAAGGGGGTTTATATCAGCAGGTCTTTAAACTGAGAACAGCAGTTCACATTGGAAATTAATTATGTAAATATGTGGGTTTACAGCAGTACAATTGACCGCAACAGATCTGTTTATTTCCACTTATGCTTCTACACATGGGCATTTTAGCTCATCACCTGGCCTTGCAGCATGGGCTGCTGCTACAGCCATCAGAACAATAGTTAAGTCCAGACAAATGAGTTAACCATAGTTCCTGCTGAATTTTAATGATACTTGCATCTAAACAAGTAAGATTCTTCTATGTCTTTATGCAGTATTTCAGATTTAGCTATCAAACTACTAACCAGATCTGTAAGGTTGTCAGTCAGTTTTTTTAAGTGCAGCACTGAAAATATAGCATGAACATCTATTTAGCTTTCCTTTTGTTTATGTGCTGTACCAACAAATTTCTCACTGAACTGTACAGCTCTTGCCTTTAACGTTTTATATTATGCATGTTAATTGAGTACTTGTTTAAAGAATTTTCAAAAGCACATTGGCAAACGTGATTTAATTTACAAATCTTGCAAATTTGCAAGCTGTCTTTACAAACAGAAATATATTTTGGAGTACATTGTATGAGCTGAATAAATTTACCAGAACAAACTGATTATTTTTAGATCTACAGTATCTTCAAATGTATTTTTTTGTATTCTTTTTCAAAATGTTTTGCCATTTAAATGACTTTCAGTAGCTTCTTTATGTTGACCTATTTTGTTTTGATGCAGGCAATAAATTAAGCAAGCAGTAAATTAAGCTTCACTAATACTTGAAAATCACCTTTGAATAGCCATTTGCAAGGCTCACCGAGCTTCTTGTTTGCAAGCATTTATTATTAAATATGGGGGGGTTTCTGATATACTTGAATTCCAGTTAATCCAGTGAGACTTGTATCTTGCTTTCTTCAATGTAATATTAAAAAAAAAACACTACAATGCCTGTGTGTCAGACTTCCTTTTAAGAAAGATTTGATTGCAAACACAAAACAAAAAGCTTTTCTTCTTTTGTACTCCTTTATGATCTTCAAACAGGTTTCTGTGAAAAGGACTAATACTTTTTCAGTTTTAAGCCATACTCACCTTTGCAGTTAGGAAAGACAAATATGAAAATTTCATGTTACAATAATTAATTTCTGATTGTAATGCTACAGTATAGCTTATGTTATGTTCTAATTATGCAAATATGCATTAGGGAAAATAACTTGGAAGAAAAATGCATTTGTTTAAACATTTTCATAATCACATTTGAAACTGTTGAGTGGTGGGGTCATATATAAAACAAAATGTACACAGATTTTAATATTGAACTCCAAGCCACTCCACTGCTCTTAGCAGAGCCATAAGAGTAAGATAATTGGTCTATAAGTACAGCTGGTCTCAGAAATGTACCTTATTAAAAAATGTAAACAAAATAGGTACAGTCCATAGTATGAGACAGCAGCTAGTTGCGGCTGGGTGGTAAGCAGAGACAGAGAGAAAGATAGGAGAAAGCTTAGCCACAACGGAGTATTTTTACAACAACAAATGATGATTTAAGCAATCCAGTTACCAAAACCAAAAGAAACTTCTCCTGCCAAACAGAATTAACTTGAGATGCTCAGTTAATTCACTGGTTTACTCAGGACATGAGCTTCTCTTTTTAAGCATTCATGTCTCTGGCAGTGATACCGATCTGAATGTGGCTGAATGGGATGTGGCCTTTCTGAATCTGCTGATGAAGAATCCAAGGTAATCCTGCCTTTTGTCCAGGTTGCCAGACTGCTGTCTGCAAGATCGACAGCCACATGACAGTGTTCTGCTACCACAGTGGTTAAGTGCTGTCCAAGAACCTATGCATAAAAGAAAAATTTGATGGGCTAAATCTCTTTCTACTGACGATGCCAGAGACTCAAACTGACTACAGTACTAATGCAAGCATTTCAAAGGTCAAAAGCTCAGTCCAGCTTCATTCTATTACGTGATCAGAGTAAGACAAGCTGTCAGTAAGATATCTGCAGTTGCCTTTGACCAGTATTTAAAATAGTTTTGGCCTTAAACCTGTCCTGCAAGATGATTTAGTAACTGCCAGCACCATCCCTATAAATATGAGTATCCAAAGATAAACCGAGTTTCAGGATTTGCAAGAGATCATCACATAGATAATGGGTATCATCCAACATTTCTTAAGGAAGACCTTCCTCTTGCTAGTAATACTATCACCATTAGATAAAAACTGTTAGGTATCACTTTATGATCAGCTTCATCTGCCTCAAAAAGTGGAAAATTACGGTATCTTTATCTGATATGCTAGATATTGACACTAATGTAGAGGTAATTCACCAACCCCAGATTCATGTCTTGGAAGAATATATGTGATTGCTTTAATTTCTGGTTTACATAGGCTAATAGTCCTTAATTTATCTAAAATAATGCATTGATGGAATCTGTACATTTTTTAAATGTAAAATGGACTTTTAGTCAAGCCTTAATATTTTAGAAACAACAGGCTAGCTTGTAGCATCTTCCAAATGTAGTTGTATTATGGAGAGAAATGTGGATTGGTTCTCCATAGAAATGGCTATCTATTTTTTTGTATAATACTGGCGATGTACTACCTGGCTTCCAGCTTACTGTCTTTGTCCAGCTGTGTATTGCGTTTGCTTTCCTAGTGGACAGATTTGAAGGAGACAAGACTTACAAAATCAAAATATGTGCATCCTTACTATCTTTATTGATGGGTTACCATACCCAGTATATTTGATCATCTATCCTCTTTTCATTACAATGCTTATTAGCTCTACTCCCATCATTAGCTGATGAATTTATGGTACTTGTTGAAAAAAAAGTAATACAAAGCAGCTCTTGCTAATATAAGAAATGTTTACTGAAGCAATCAACCCTCCAAAATCTGTTAAAATTACCAGTATGAGTAATTAGCTTAAAGTATATGATTAGGCAGACTCCCTGTTTTCATTTAACCAGTCATTGTTGCCTGTCTGGTTCTAATTTTAAAACACCAGTTGTGAACTAAGCCAGTGATTTACAACAGCTACTCAAATACACTAACAGCAGAGAAATCCATCCAGCTAATTTTAAAAAACTCTGTAACTTAAAATTGGATCCTGTTATCATTCAGCTCAGGAGAAAAACTACTACTGGGTCAGTTGGTCCGAGCTCCTAGTGAGCAGAGTATGCATGCTAATATTTTGTTCTAAATTACAGTATTATTATGATTTGCACAAGAACAGTACCAAACACTTATCAGATTAGGACTAGCGTTTGCTGTGCATTGTATAAACTGTTATATTACAGAATTCCTTAGTACCTTGTTACACTGTTGTCTTATCTAAAAACCTCTTTGAAAATCTATGAACAATTGTCTTCAAAACGACACAGGACATAACCTTCAATGCCTAATACCTTCCAAGAACTCCTGCTACCAGTCATTCTGTGTATTCATCCAGAAGCTTCAAATTTATACAGAAAGAACAAGATGTTCACAATATGCAATTATTCTGTCTGTGCTTAAGAAAGACATTATACTTTTGCCTAGATTTTACTCCCAAATCAGAAAAAAAATGACTTGAGCCTGAACTAGACAGTCCAGGTACTAAAGAAAAAAATGTACAAATGTATAAAATGTTTTAACAGCTAGAAAACATAAATAAGAATCATATATGCTCTTGGAAAAATTAGAATCAAATTAACTATACAACAATGCATGTCAGCTTCACAAAGCACACCCACTGATGTTGAAATTTATATTACTTAAATATACATGCAAATACTAAATTCCCAAGTTGTTAGGGAGTATGATGTTGAGAGACATTCACCAATTTTAATTTCACATGTTCTTGCAACATAACCACTGCCTTTTGAGAAGTAGGGCCCTTAAAATCTGAGAAAAGATACCTAAGTGGTATATATGTAAAATTGGAGACAGCAATACCAGCAGCTCTCAATACAATCACAGTATTATGAGCATATCAATATATACAGGTGCAATAAAAAGTGGATGCTTATGCCTGAAGGCACATTTTGCTACCCTTTCTGTTTAAGGGTGGGGAGGCTATAGGGCTTCTTAAGAAGCTCCTGGAGAAGATTTTTATCCCTCCCCTTCCTGAGCTCACTGCCAGTTCCTCCAGCTATCAACATTTTACTAGAGCTGGTCTTTGCAAGTTTTGGCAGTTTTCAAAAGCAGCTGGATATCAGCAATCCTTAACCTAAATCTGAAAATTCATGCAAAGATGTACCAGCTTCTCCAAGAGGAGTATTTTCAGAATCACCATCTCCTTGGGCTGGCTTTGAACAAAGATTCACAGGTGGCAGATTTCTTTGCGCTGAGTGCTCACAATCTAGACGTTACTGGGCACATAGCTGAGATGTACTGCTTTGTACTATGCACCACTTTTGAAATATAAAAGACTTAAACAGTCTTAGGAACTGATTCCATAACAGCAGAATTTTCTCTCAGAAATCTTCCTATTTCCACTCTCCTCACCCACCTTGCACCAATGCCCTGGGTCAGAAGTGCAGACTTTAAAATCTTATTCCTGAGATAAACAGCTATAGAACCAGTTCCTGACTCTGCTGTCCACACATTCTTACAGCAAAGAGAGGACATTTTAAAGTTTGCTACTGAATGAGGAATCATGATAATTCTAGAGAAAAAAAAAATACTATGAATTTTTTTTTTAAATCTTTACTAGCAATGGCAGTATTTCACAAACTGCACCTGTTTTACTACTCTTGCTGCAAATACATGCAGTGGAGTTATGAACAAATCTATTTCTAGAAGAGGCATAGAGAATATCGTAACCAAGTGCTATAAAATACAAATGCTTATCTGTCAATAATTAAGAGACTGGCTCATTTTTCACTTGCATGAAGTCCGTGTGTATTTTCTTCTGTTTTTACATTAACAATTAAAAACGTAGAAATTTTGCTGCTTTGAA
Organism: Falco cherrug; assembly: GCF_023634085.1. NCBI lineage: Eukaryota > Metazoa > Chordata > Aves > Falconiformes > Falconidae > Falco > Falco cherrug. Next base: position 89,789,300 of record NC_073702.1, on the reverse strand, counting down.
TCATTCTACCCTCTCTGAATCACCTTTAGCTATCAGCATTTTAATCCTCTGGATTCCAAGAATAGTACTCCTCAAAGTAATGCAAATTAAAGAAGAAACTGGGTAATTCTAGGAAACATAAGATGATTCTTCATTAAATCTACAAATACTTAAGTAAACTGGGTTTTAAGAAAAGAGAGCTCCTCGGTGCAGAAGCACCCTCTAATGGCTGGCTACTGACTGCTCTGAATAACAACTGGGAAAGCAATTTAATAGCTCCCCTAAAAAGGAAGGAAAACGGCTAAGATACAAGAGAAATAGAAATGTGAATATATATATGCATACACACACATTCATATTTCACATACATTCTCTGTTGCATATCCTTAACACAAAAAAGAGCAATATAAATCTGATAAGCTTTTTAAATTAGAGCCTGTATTTCCTTTTAAAACAATATTCTCAATTTAGTAGATTAAATAGCTTTTTATGTTTGCCCAGGTTTCAACCATTCTTCAAAACTTTAAGATAAACAGAAACTGACTTTCCTATCTTATCTCAATTAACTTTTACAAAAGAAAACTAGTCCAAAAAGGCTTTTAGAAAAAAGCTATACAGTCCAAATCATACAATAATTAATGCTGGAAGGAACTTGGAAGTCTTTGGGTCCAGTGCCCTGCTCAGAGATGGCCGGCTCTGAAGTTAGATCCCAATAGTGGAATACCAAGTTAAAACAAAGTTATACTTTCTTTTGGTGCTAAAGCTGTACTAGAGATACTGGAAACGTAAACCATGTTTGCTGTCTAAAAATATGCCTTAATATCCCCCCCCCCTTCTATTCTATGGCTTTGCAGATGATTATTTTTTTTCCTGAAAATACCCAAACTCTGTTCATATAACTGCATTATTCTGCCTCCACACTAGAATCTGTACTTAGCATACAGTCTTTTATTAACTGTTAAGTACAATATCTCAGTGTTCATACAAAGCCAGTGGCAGATAGAGCAGTTAATAACATGAAAGTAATGAGGCTAACCGACCAACTTGCTTCTCAACATCACTTTTCAAATCTCTTTGGGCTAAATTTTCAGCCAGTGTGTGGGGAATTAGCCATAGAAATCCCATTAACGTTAATGAATGTTCCATGGTTAACTCCCCATGCTCTGTGCTGAAGATTTACCCCTATATCTCTAAAATAAATACGTGCAGATGCCAAAATTCTTTATATAGAGCCTGAAGAAATTAAGGACTCTATTCTCAAATAATTGATTTATGCACATGTATCTTTTTCCCCCATGGATCCTCCTCTACATATCAGAATGGGTGTAATGTCTGCATTATTCTCATTGAAAAGATTACCCAAAGTGTATGTTTACTGCATGAAGGCTGAGTTTTGTTAATTGTATATATATATATATTATTTTCATAAAATATAATCAGATTTGTCTCATAGTTACTGCATTGGTTGAACAGTATTCAACCTCGTTAAGAACAGAAGGCATTTCTACTTGCATTTCTGAAGAAAAGACAGTATTTAGGAAAGTCATTAGTCTGAAAGAACTGGAAAGTATCCTGTATCCCTACAGAAAGACAAAATACAACTAGGGCAATATAAGCCACCACAAGCAATGGCTAAGTCACCATTTAAAGATGATGGAGGATGTTTGTTACATCAACTAGGAAAATATGAGGCTGCAAAGACCTTCCATGATCAAAACCAGAAGCTGCCCTCTGTTTTTGAAAAGTAGGGGGAGGGGGGCATATTTCCATCACCTTTACAACTCCCACTTGCAAGAATATACCCTTGCTATTTTTACAATTTTAATTTAGAAGCCTACTTGCCCAGATGAGCACATCATTTCAAGCTCCATGACGGCTTTAAAAAAAGTGCCAAAACAACTTCTTTGCCAAAGCTGTGCTTTGCTTTGGCAAAGCACTAAAATTCATGTTTATAAATTTTTGGCTTCACTGGTATTAAAGTACATGCATAAGTGGCTTTATTTATCTGAGGGCTGCAACTGCCCATAAAGACATTAAATGGTGTTGACCTTTTACTATACTGAGTCTCTCTGAGACTTCTGATGCTTTTCAGAGATGTCTCAATCCATTAAGTCAATGAACTGCTTAAAACCATATTCACTTGCTAAAATTTGGAAAATAAATGTTCAGTATCACTTTTTTTATACATGAAGATATACCTTACCTTCCTTAAAATGTCTGTTCTTGGAGATCAGACTGGAATAGGTCAGGTACAACATCCAATTGTCTGCATCTTCCCTAGAAACAGTTTATTAGAGTGTTAGCGCTATACCCTCAAAGAGGACAGCCTACTTCCTCCCTGAATACAGAACCGAAAAATCATTTACATGGAGCCTGTGCAAAGTGTTTTACCTGAAAATAATATACCAGCTAAATGTAGAGGAAACGCCCTGAAATTATGCAGTGAAACCATATTTGAGAAAATTCACTCAGAAAAACCACAGTTCTTCTGGTGATACCTGGAGCTGCAGATGGCACATTTAGATAGAACTTTTAGCTTATGTGCAGACTCTTAAAATCATTTCTAGATCAAAGATTAAATGTATAGTCCTCCTAAGAACATTAAACTATGTGTCTATAAACCAATCCTCTTTCAACAGCAACACATTTAAACAGAGTCTCTCTTTCCATTGAAAGGTCTTTCATACGAGGCTCTCATAGCCAAGATAAAGAAGGGAATTTTGCTGGTAGCATTCTTCACAAAAATGCTTTCAGCTAGAAGTGGGGAATCTGGAATGAGGTAAGGTCAGGCTGGTGGGGGTGGGGAAGAGAATCAGTCATGTAAACAGGTTTTATATGGCATTTATTACAAACTCCCCTTATTTTCACTTGCTTCTTTGGAAATTAGCACAACCATGACTGGATTAATTCTCTGTGGGTTTCCCTCTGTACTATTATTGAGCAGTCATGGGAAAACTCAGCCAAATGAGTATGGCTTTAGTGAAGCCATACATCTAGGAGGAAAGGCAACCACCAGAACACAGTGTTTGTCTAAAAAAAGACATTCAAACAGATAAGGCACTTAAGCTGACCTCCCCGAAGTGATGTCCTCATACTTTAATTGAGCTGAATTTTTGATGTTTTATGTCACTCTAAATGAAAAGGAATAATTTTATAGATAAAGTCTGTTGGTTTTCTGGTTTTACAGACAGGCACATTCCTACCAATTCTTCAGGCAGCCTGTCATGTTTCATTCCTCACTGCACTGCATCGCATCTGAGCAGGTCTTGCATCCATACCTATGCGCTCTCCCCAGCTCCAAAACTATGTGGACTGGCTGAAACTTCTCTCTTCAAAGTGCTGTAAGGCAACCAGGAATGTCTCTTTTCAGCACCATGAGAAACACAGACATGACAGCAGCCACGTCTTTCTCACACCTACAGATCATGTGAAAATAAAAGGCGATGACTTTGGCATGCCTACTGCCATTCCAGCATTTCCTTCCCAATGGTTCACAGCTGGAGTTCCCTTTCCACTGCTGCATCTCCGCCGAGGGACACCACCCTGGTAAAGAGCAGCAGGGCTGTCTCTTTTGGGTTTGTCCAGTGGTTTTCTGAACGGTCTTCAACATCTCCTGGGAACCTGCCTCAAGACACCATACTGCAGCATCAAGGCACCTTCCACGGGTTTATTCATAGCAGCTAAATTGCTGATACCTGTTCGCCTCTGACCTGCTCCTCTATTGATCTATCAGCTGGAGGGGTTAAGTATATTTGTCCATACTTGATGCTGCCCTGTTAAAGTATTCTTTCCCATCAAAACTTCTGTTTGCATGGGGTAATGGGGGAAGGGGAGAGGGGATAGGCACTTTTGTCTTCCCAATACCGCTTAGGTAAGTTGAGCACTCTATTTATGAAACGTACCCACTGCTGCTGCATTTCACAGCAGCCTCCTCCCTAAAAGCATTAGAATTTTCCACAACAGTCCCAACAGTTGTTTCTCAATACTCAACTAGTTTGCAACTGACTGGCATCAAGTGAGTGTAATGAGCTTTCAGATGGTAATGGCAAAATGCCTGTTGGTGCTGCCAGGTACTCCCCTATCTATCTGTGGCAGCTCTGGAGCAAGTTCAGAGATGGACAGTGGCCTATGTTATGCTGAATTCTTGCTTCCACTACTGGTCATCCAAGTTGTGCATCACTACGCTGCTTCCCCACATACCTATCAGCAACTAGCTGATCTACCCCTAAAGCAGTGCTCCACCAAATAAAGCTGCTTCAAATAAATGTCCTGGGGAAGTAACTATTCATCTACCCACCCCTCCTCTTCATTAGCTGTATGGCCACAACTTCAAAAGCTTCATGAAATCATGGAGCCAAAACCATCTCTCTACATGACTACACATGCACGTGCACAATCTTATTTACATTAATGATTATCATGATCTATGATATAAGCTCTGTGCTGCCTTACAGCAGTTCAAAATGGAATGGCAAAATTAATGGATGTAGGGAGACAGTACTCCAGGCACTGGCATATGAAAAAATGCATAAACACGCAAAAAAGCAATTGATCCTCAGTGTGGAACTGAGCAGCATAACACTGCACTCTAGGTCCTATCTCCAGGATACTCAGTGGTTAAATCACAGAAGTAGGGAACACAAAGTATGTCACACTACCATATTGAAGTTAGGAGGGGCATTCGATATAGCCAAGTTGCTCCACATGGAGTAAACAAACTATTCCCGTTCCCCTGAGTGCTCTCCACATCTGACAACACCTTTCTATACAGATCCTTAAGGATCACAAAAAGCCTGGTATACTTTTTTGTGCATCAATACACATTTTAGGGCTTTTTAAGGCAACTGATGGCAATGAAGTCTCATATCTGTCCTGGCCTTTGTCCTTTCCAAGGATTTCTTCATGAGACTTGTGGTATTTAGTAACCACATTCCTCATTTGTCAGCTGCCTTTCAGGATTGCAAAACACACACCTAAAAAATATTCCATTGCTCGATCACGCTAACACAAGTCATATTAATTAAGAATATGTTTGTGTAATTACATGGGAGAGGTGCTTTGCACAGCAGTTAAAGTACATGCAACATCTATAATAAGCAACCCTGTGTGTAAGATATTATTACAGAACAGGGTTCTTGGTCTGAAAGAAAGAAGTAATTTAAAAATTGATGCCAACTCTTTGGTGTTTTCTAGGTCACATAAATTGTTATTAGGACCTGATATATTTAAACAACAAAGCACATTAAATCATATTTTATCTGACTCAATAGGAACAATTATTCTATAGCATTTGCTGAATAAAGTCTTCCATGAACATGTCTTCCAACAAGTTAATTAAAAATGTATCATTCACATGCAACAACCAGATCTGAATGGCTATTGCAAAACTTGGATTTTCTTTTGACCACTTTACCTAAAGGAATAAACATTGATACAATCAAATTTTCACATCTTAAAATTGCAATGATTAGTATAGAGCTAACTCTTATCACAGATCCAATAAACAGAGCTGCACACACTTTGTGATAAAAGATTTGCAGGCTAAAAAGAGTTATTAGCAGGACAGCCCAGCTGTCCTTAGGTGAGCAAGCTCCCTGTTTAATGCTTAAAACGGGTAGCAATACATAGAAATAATGTGCCTGTGCTCAGCAAAGCCATTTTTATGTTTTCTTGTAATTTTAATATCAAAGTATTCTAAAGCTCAATTATGCTTCATTAGTGAAACTGTGACTATCCCACTTAATTATTTTAATATCTCAGGATTAAACAAGGAATGCAGAATTTTGGTAAAGCAGACAACGAAGGAAACACATTGACTGTTCCAAGGAAAAAAAAGCTGTATTTCATGTTTTGAGCCAATCAACGATGAGCCACAGATATTGTATTACAGATGATTGCTTTAATCCTAAGGCATTTTAGGGTGTATTTGAAGTAACACAAGGGAAGCTTGTTTTGATGTATTCACAATATAAAGCTGCTAGGAGATGGCTCCTAGATTCACACAGAGTGAGTTAAGTTCTCTCTCCCCCTTTGAAACAAAAAAAGGCAAATACTTGCAAGCGGACTTAAAGCCAAAATAACACGACAATTTATCACACAGCTCTTTCCTGCAATATCCCTTTTCCTTCTGCATATCACAGAACCAGAACTACAGGCACACTCTCATTCATCCTATACTACAAACCTTTCATTTGCAGCTGCTAACTTCCCTGCACACTCCTCTTCACCTTCACTGACTACAGAAACTTCAGAAACACAACTTTACACGAGGGCACCACCTAGTGTTTCCAATACCAACTTTCAATCCTCACACTAACTGCAACTTTCCTTCCGCTCACAGCTGATGAAAAATATAACTATTTAAATGAGTGCGTATTTCTTTCAAACAAGACTCATCTCATTCTCTGCCAGCTTGCATTTGTGTCTCACATAACCAAAATTACCAACAACACCACCTCTGCGAGCATATTCTTCATTTAGTTATCAGTTTTCATTTAAAAGAAACGTTTAGGTCCCAATGGATGACCTGTTTTATGATCAAAGTCAGTAAAATTGTCTCTAAAGCAGGATTTAACTGGTTGGTTAAGTGGAAATCAAGCTACACACATATGTATTTTAAACCATTATCCAAGAAAGTACATTTCCTGTAAAAACGTAAGTCTTGAAAAAATGTTTACTTAAAAGATTAAAGGCAGGCATTATCATATTAGAAAAATGCGTCATCCAGTGCTCAAGCTTGTCCTTTATTGTTACAGGCAGGCTGGCAGCCTTGCCATTAGAAGCGTCAAACCATCTTACTATTTTTGCAAGTGTACTTAAAAGTTGTGAATAACTGCAAAACTTCACCTGTGTGAGCTGAAATTCAAATAAATCCTCAGTAGGTTAACTTTTCTTTTCTGGAAGTGGAAAGTGAAGTAACTTTGCAGCAGAAATGGTTCAGTTGCTTATAACTTTATTAATTTTTTCTTTAAAACAATTTTAAATTTTGCAGGGTAGATCTTTATCTCTGAAACCTACCCCCTACTATACCTAGGCTAAACCTTAAAAAAAAACGAAATCTGGCCTTTGGTGGGGAAAACCACATCGTTCTCAAATGCTCAGTAGAATAAAATAAATCGGTTTTAGCAAATAAGGTCCACAGAAGTTCCACTCCTACTTAGGATGCTCCAGTCTCCCAGTTCTCAGTGCTGATTAGGCAGTACCTAACCCCTGCATTTCAAATAAAAACATCCTATTGTTCCCCTACAGGCTTAGTTCAATGCACACTACATACAGGGACCCAGAATAACCTTCCCAATTCTCTTGCCTCAGAAGCTGAAGGCAGAACAAGGACCCCAACCAGAGTTTCCGAGCCCAGCAACTACCTTCTCTCCATTACAGGCACAGCTGATCCCAAGCACAGCTCCCAAGACAGTATTTAGACAGGTACATCCTGAAATGCTTAGCGCTAGTGAAAGAAAGCACAGGTATGGTCTCTGTCCCTGAACCCTAGTTTAATTCTATGGTGGTTAAAGCAACCTGAGCCATATGAGAAAGGACCCCTTCAACATCTCACCTTCAACAACAGAAATTCTCTGCCCTTCTTGTAATACTGAATGACTTGCACTGCAGAAATTAGAGAATCATTGAATCGTTTAGGCTGGAAAAGACCTTTAAGCTCAAGTCCAACTGTTAACCCAGGACTTCCAAGTCCACCACTAAGCCATGTCCCTAAGCCCTGCATCTATGCATATTTTAAATACTTCCAGGGATGGTGATTCCACAACCCCAGTTCCCTCAGCTGCTCCTCATAAGACTTCCCATCCCATTATTCTCACCTGCTTTTCCCAGTCTCAATGGTTACTATTTCTCCTCCATCTCACATGCTCCTCCTCACAAATCTAGCCCTTGCTTTGGATGCAGTCCTTCTCTCCTACTCCTCCAGCTACTAATGTCTTCATCTCCTGTAAGCATTTATGTAATTTATTTTCAAAAAATAGATCTTTTAAGTTGCTGGCTATACTTAAATATATATATACACATATATGAGACAAAATCTATAACAGAAAATTTTATCAAAAAATACCTACATTTTTCTCAGGTATTTACAAAGGATTCCACTGCATAGTATTTCAGGCCTCTCAGTGGTCCCACATTCCCTTGAGTCACCAGTATCATGAAAACACCAGTTTTCTAGAACATTCTTGTGCAGTTTTTTTGCACACATTCTTTAAAAACCTTTTGCTAAAGTTTTTTAGCATTACACCTTCAAGGGAGCTCCAGGAATTCAAGTCAGTGGGTTAAGGGAGGCATGGAAAGGGGGAAATCAGGGGTGTGTTTTATATGCAGGAGAGCACAAGGTCATTGCTAGTATTAAAAAGTGATGCTGGGTAGTAATGTGGTTCATTACAGGAATCACCAAAATTCCAGAACATAAAACCAGTTCAATTAGTTGCATTACCCTGTACCCCAGCTTGTTCTTTAGACTGTAAAACCTTCTCAACCTTAAGAATAACATTACCTTGGTCACTATGAGATAGCACAAACCTGATCATCAGCAACCGTGCTGCAACACCCAGATCCCCAGCACAGAGGGTCATGAGAATGGACCCTCTATAGAAAAAGCCAGAGCTGTTGACCTTCCTTCAGTTGTGCTAGTACAATTATTTGTAATGCCAAAAGAGAAAAGTTCAATTTAAAACCAGTTCAAGTCTCTGAACCAGTACATCAGGCAAACTTACAAATAGTTTACCAGCACAATTATGGTAGTGATGCAAGAACAAAACAAGAGCTGTGTCAGCTGGCAGGGCTGCCAAGAAGATGCCTCTTAAAATTGCATTCTCAGGAGAGATATAACGTGAACCACCGATATCTGCAAGGTGTTTTCATCTGGAGACAGCTGGATGCAACAGCTCCATGAGGAGAGGTTAACTCAGAGGGCAACTGGAACAGTCCTCCCGCTTCTCCCCAGCAGGGCAGCAGCAGTTGAGTGGGGGGCATTGCCAAGCCTAGCTCCTAGTGACTGCCTAAAAGCCTCGACTGGGCAGATGCAGTTTACCCCGAGACATCTGTTCTCATTCTTTTCCCCCACTGTTCACCCCCTGGACTGCGATACCACAGGTGTTGCAGTAAGAGCTTCTGAACAACCACAAGCCTGGTGCATTAAGAGAAACCAAAACCAGACACAGTTTACATTAATGTCAGGCTATAATCTGGGATGATTCAACTTGTTTTTATAAGCAGCAGAGGCTGGAGCAACTAGAGGCATCTCACAGTGAAATGTTCCTCACAAACTGAGCCATGCTTGCAGACTTTATTCTTGTGTTCTGCCCATTCTCTGTTCTCCACATAGCAGGAGGGGAAACAACCTTCTGTATGCTAGCTCCTCTGAGAGGGCAAGGCAGCAGCACAACAGCAAGCCCCAAGTATCTTGCACTGACAGGCAGGTAAAAAAAAGCTTTTTCTCCTCTTTTTTTCTTTCTGAAGAAAAGGAAGCTGGAGACAGAGCAATGAAGGTTATCAGTCTGATGGATGAAGGAAAAGGAGTAAACAAACTGAAGACTGTGACAAACATTTTCTGTCCTTCCTGAATAAAATGGGATTATAGGTAATCTGAAAATTTAAATTCACTGCACTGTTTGGTCACAGACAGAAAAATGAGGTATACTGCGTCAGATGAAAATACTGTGAGGGTGGTGAGGCGCTGGCACAGGCTGCCCAGGGCAGCTGAGGGTGCCCCATCCCTGGCAGTGGCCAAGGCCAGGCTGGACAGGGCTGGGAGCAGCCTGGGCTGGAACTGGGTGATCTTTGGGGTCCCTTCAAACCCAGACCATTCTATGATAACTCCATCTCTGTGGACTGAAAGGCCATAAAGATGACAAAATCCTGACAAAGGTGATGATGAAGAAAAAGATTAATAATAATGGTATTTTGACAAGCAGATACACTAAAAGCTGTTCAAGACTGGGCTTGTACAATAAAACTTGGAAGCACAGCAGAGATCGCTCAGAAATCGTTGCTAAGATGAAGGCCTTTCCTGTGAAACTGCCACTACCCAAATCCTGAAGTAAATATGAAGTAAATATGAAGTAGAACCACTGAATACATATTCCTGATCAAATTATCATAACTGGAGAGAACTGTCATTGATTGCATGCAAAATGCAATTGCATTTGCATGCACATGTCTGAGCTATGACTCCTGTTCAACACAAACAATCTAATTACATCTGAAGAAGTTTAAAAGTTTGAGAACTGTAAGTCCTTCTTTGGGTCCTTCATAAGCAGAAAAATCCCAATTGCAAACCTCTCAATTTCCATGCAGGTAGAGGAATCCTGTAAATAAATCCCTTTAAAAATATCTTCGTTGCTGGAAAGTGTATCTAGAAGGTGAACTGGGCATCTCTGGACAGCTAAGTATTGCAGTACTCAATGATATTAAATTGTTCATTCTTTATCTACACTGCAGACACTGAAAGGCTGAGGGAAAAAGACAAAATATAATTGCTCTAGTTCAGTGCGCCAGTTCCTGAGCAGGGCAGATTATCACAGGACAGATGCAATAGCTCTCATTCCAGCTGTCCACCTAATTGTTGCCTTCTTGGGGCCGAAGGGGTTCTCACTCTGTTGCAGGGTGGCTCAGCTACTTGTGAAATGAGTATTTCACAGTTCTAAACTGATGCAAGGTACAGCTCAGTGCCAACGGTACACTAGAACCAATTTCAGTTTTCCTTTATTTGCCAACCTGTAATCTGTGGAGCTGCGACATAAAACAACTGAATTGTTCCCCAAGCAGAGGCAGTGCAGTAACTAGAACAACCATCCCAAGGTAAACTGTCCTGGATTGTGAATCAGATCCCTGAGGCATCATACCCCTGTGAGCCCCAGTTTAGAAGTGGCAGTGCTTGGCACTAGGTCTGGTTGGTTAATGCATATTCCCACTTAATGGGAGCCAAGAGTTTGACGAGTCCATCATGCTGATTGCTTAATGCAGATGGTCATACATCATCTTCCTTTCCAAGTAGATTTACATAGTAAATATGAAGTAAATAGCCAAAGTTTCCCTGCATCTAGAAAGGGGATAGGAGAAAATGAGCTCCTTCTTAAAAAAAAAAGTAACACCAAACCAACCTGCTAAGCTGCTGTGCTGCCTAGCAGTATCAATTTGTACCTGTGCTACTTGGTATCACATAGAAGGAAGACATTACAGCTGTATTCCACCACTCACTTTCACTCACAGTGAACTGGGATTTCTCCTCGCCAAGGGTGTGAGACACATGGAATTCCCAACACAAGGCCCAGCCTAATGCAAAGAAAAGGATCCACAGTGATAAAAAGTTTAAGATAAAGGAGAACTGATCAGTGGTGCTGAAGCATGTTATCTGCAACAATTGTCCAGGTACTCCACAAAAGAGAAGAGTGACTGACTGGCTTTTAGGCTTTATATACTGATCAGTTAATGAAGTGTGACTCAGCATTACAGAAGGTTTTCCTGTTAGGCAGAAAAACAGTATCAGAGCAAAAGCTAAGGGAATGGTGATGATTCTCTGTGTAAGCTGTGGCAAAGACCTCTTTTTTTCATGGTAGGAAATAGTCCATAATCAGGCAGGATGTTGCTCTGCACTATTACAAGCCGTCAAGTTTTATTCAAGACATTTGATTTTTCTTTTCTTCATTTTCAGACTTCACTTTCTTCTCTGTATAGCTCTCATCCCACCTGACAGAACAAGGCAGACTTCCCGCTCTGCCTTATAGCCTTATGCCATGTCAGTCCAGATATTGATAGGATCAGTCAGGATCAGCCTTTCTGAAGAAAGTCCAGCTGCGGCCCCGTCCCAGGAGTCAATCTCTGCTCATTCTCGCCCTGTGAGAAAGGCTCACGTGCAGTTTGATCAGTGGCCCAGAAGTGAGACAAGTGCATTCAGTGAAGATGCAAGCTTTAGAAAGCTAACTGTTGAACTTGAAGGTCTCACAAGATGTAAGCAAACTCCAATTTTTCAAAACCTTATCTAAAATGTCTGCTTCCAAGAAGAGAGAAAGCGGTGACTTTGGGATGGGGGAAAAAACTTAAAAAAATTCAAGAGAAGGAAAACCCTCAGCACTTTTTCCTAACTTCATCCTTAGACGGACTGGCAAAATCTTTCTGCTTTCTTCTTCCAGAAACCAATTGCCCTAGCCAAACACATAACACATACTTCAGTCACAGCAATTAAAGTCATAAGCAACCGAAAGTAAGTTCTTACAACAAAGAATTAGGTAACCTTTCTGACCTCACCTACAGCAGATCATTCAGTCCACTGAACAATTTCATATGCAGTTACATATTTGGAAATGTCATTTTTTCTTTATATGTGTCTAAGTGACTCTCAAATTTATGTGGGCTTGAATATAAATGTTATGCTGTATACTTTGCTTAGGTGTTGTGTACAAGTGGCAGCAGGAAAAATCTTTCCTAATTAGTATTTATTTTGAAGGGACTGCATCAGTCTTTATTAAAAGAGGTATTTTAATACTCCTTAAAATTTTGTTTATTCTCTATCCTTAAAAACACTAAATGCAGTTTTGGTATCCTCTCATAAACAATGCTAAAAAAAAAAGCAAAATGTTATGTTTAGGTTACCTCTCTCTTGAAACAGCCCAGCAATTAAGACCTTTTATTCAAGGCTATTTTTTATATTTAACATTACTGATATTAATATCTAAACAGTATTTAAATGAGTTACCCGAGCTAGAAGAGGATCTGAATTCTGATTTAACTCCGGATAAAATTACTCTTTTCTCCACAAAGAGAAAACTTCTCACAATAAAATTACTGCCTTAAATCTTCCCTCACCTCCAAAATGAAGCCTGATATTTCATTACATTTCCTCCTCCTCCTGCAGTTTGAGGAATGTGAACTGTGCTTGTGTTCACAGTGACAAATATGGATGATTACCAAGGAAGCAATTACAATAAATGTCTGATCTGCATCCACTAAAAACATATACTTCAGCTTCAAAACAATATGCCACTCAAATTGAGTAAACCCTACCCGACACAAAAATTACCAATGTTTGTCATGTCTGAACACATTTTTGGACTAAATTAAACGAATGCCTTTATCAACTCTTTAAAAGAAAAAGAATATTTAGCAGCTTAAACAGCAAGCCCATGTAGTGCCTTTCTGTCACTTTTTCTTAAAGAGAGAGTTCTGGGCACTTGTAAACTGTGAAAATTATTATTTTTTTTAAATGGCATCTAGATTCTTGGTGGATTTCACTGGCAGTTGTGTTTGCAGCTTTGAAGTCTCCTCCAGGTCTGTCATTTGGTAAGGCTGTTGATGGGTGCCTGGGGTGCTTTGTCCTCCGGGAGGCTATTTTCCTTTAATTCATCTCTGATTAGAAGCAATTTATGCATTTTCATCTGTTTTATGTAAAGATCAAAGGGATCATGGATCCCAATGTTGACCCTATTATAGGCAAAAGAGGCAGGCTGCACATTTTTGCTTGGTTTCAGTTTAAGCCTCAAAGCATCCGTTCATACTACTCAGTTCTTGATATCTCTCATAAACCAGGAATTTTATATGGAGACCAGGCAGTACCTATTTCTCTTGCCTGTAAATACATGCATACTTATATATTTATATAAAACAAAGTTGAGGTGAAATTCCCATTTTCAAATCTACTAAGATAATTAGTTGCCCAACGAGAACAAAGAGATAAAAGATTAAATTCAATATTATTGTAACAATACTCTTCTTAATGGTCCCATTAATAAATTTGTGACACTTCATCTAATCACAAACTGATTTAACTGGCCCTGCATCAGCAACATCTTTCAAAGCTTTCTCAATTTTTTTTCTGTCTTCAGGTTACAATAAAAAGAAAGACCGACTTTTATGCAATTTAAATAGATTTTTTTTGCAACACAGACAACTTTAAAATTTATTCCCATACAATCAATATTCAGCAGCCAGTGATATTAATGACATTAACACTGTTGCCACCAACACAAAACCAAGAATACAGGTATCTTTGAAACTTACCTTAAGTGAAAGGAACTGCATAAGGAAGTTCTATTACTGTTTTTTTAAGCAAATTTGGTAACTACGCCAGCAATCATGCTGTTATGGGGAAACTTCCAGGATGTTGTCTCAAGCAAAGTAAACACACATTGTAAATCCAAATGTCTCTTCTTACACTTCCAGCCAGTTCAACCTGACTCACTCCGTAAGGCACAACTCTTCCATTTTCTTACTAATCACGTGTAGAACAGGGAGAAAATATTGTGAAGACCAGCAGACAGAAGGGGAAAAGCCCATCAAAAATCCACTTTTGTGGAAAAGGCACAGCACTGTGTTTGGAAAGGCTTCTTATGTGGCAACATCAGGAGAACAAAGACTGCGATAGACAGTTTATAATTTTAAAGACAAAGAATTAGGATTGCATTTAGTAAGCAATGTTCTGAACAGGCTGTTCTAAATGATGGATTTGCAATAAATGGTGGCCCTTACCTTGAGAACAGTGAAGTCTACCCTTACCAACTTTATAAACTTTGCTAAAACCTGTTATGGTCATTTCTTCACAAGAGTGACAGAGGAGCCACATGAAGCTATAGAGGTGCAAGAGAACTGCACTGGAAAAAAGCAACCAGGAACAGCACAGTTATCTATGAAGGTAATCCTAACAAGACAAGAATATTTAGAATTTATATGTTGGAAAACAGAAAAAATATCCATTTAATTTTCTCCTCCAGGCCCCTCTTTGTGCTCAACCTGAGTTACCACATGCCATTTAAAATAAAACCCACCACCACTTAAAGAAAATTCTTTCTTACTTCTACTTATGCAGATTGTGACAGTTTCTATAGACTGAAAAAAAAAAAATTCTTAAATGCATTACAATGTTTTCATGCACTTGTGTGCTTCCATAGCAGCTGTCATTGGGATTTTACTCGTTATTCCCAATCTTCCAGAGCCATGCATGTGGTAACTCAGGTTGAGTGCAAGCAAGGATGTGGAGATCACCACAATGACCATTACAAGGTAATAGGCGCCATTTTTTTTTTTTTAAACACTCTCAAACACTTAAAAAAACCCTTACAAACACTTAAAAAAATCTTGAAAGCCACAGTTCCAAAACCAGACAGGCTGAATTCTTAGCTTGCATCGTTAACACCACTGCCCTAAACTCAGATCTTTGCTAGTTTATAACATATCAAACCCAAAGAACACGCAGAAGAGGTACTAACACACCATCCAACCTCACCAAAACACACAAAAACCCTCGAGCTTATAGGACAATTTATGAAACAATTACAGTAGAGAACCTGAGGCTGTCAATTCCATCCATAGAAAAAAAAGTAGTAGTTGAGCTCTCCAAAAAAGTGCCTGAATTCAAGACAAATTCTAAGACGAAAGCAGCCATCGGAAACACCACCGACAAAGGAAACACAATTAGCAGAGCTCTTTAAATTTCAACAGGCAAGGGAATTTAGTAGATACTTAGGGGTGAACATTCCAGGAGAAATGGAAAAGCTACACAAATTAAAAATTACTTGATGCTTTTAAAAGACAAAAATTACCTTGAGAAAACAGGCAAACTTCCGAATTCATTCTTAGGGAGCAATAAACCTCTTCCTTTTTCAGGCCTTACCTAGGGATCCCTTAAAATTGCATTCAGAGACATGTAACCAAGTTTATATTGTAAAGGAACGGGGAAAAACCTGCCCAGGGCCAAAAGGTAGGTCCTATTTAGGGGCAGGGGAAGAACAGGAAAAGGGACCCTAGCTTTCCTCTCGGGAACTTCTTATAAAGTCACACACTGAAAAGCCTTTGTCTGATTTCTTGTAGGATTTCAGGGTCTTTTACCACTTAACAGAAGTCAAGCAGAAAAATTACCTTGGAATCTATTAAAATCTGAAAGGGCATAAATGAAATCAAACATGTAACAAACTGACATAGGGGGAAAAAAAGGAAATACGAATTAATGCCCACTGATTGTTTTATTGTTTGTTTGTTTTTTTTTTTAATAACTTAATGCTCCTTTGAACCCTTGAAAAAATTTCCTTGGATTTTTCTCTGAGACCTCAGCCCAAGACATTTGACAAAAGGGGAAACAGGTAGCTTAACTGAAAATGGTTTATTCCTTATGAGAAACAAAATTTGTCTGCTAAAAGTACTTCATCTAGTTCTCTTCTTGTGGGATCCAAGAGTTCATTCCAAAAAACTTGTGGAAACATTTGGCATCCATATCTTATAATTAAGTAGATGATAAATTACCTAGCTAGACTTAGAGAAAAGACTTAACGCAGTTTGTTTCCACATTGCCATGAGGTATTAACTAATGCTTCTGTTTATTTTAATCTAAAGGTCTGTTTCAAAAATAAACAGAATTTATTTGCCCCATTGTTGTCAGGATGTAGAATACTGATGAGCACCTTATGGCATACAATCTGATTAATTTTAGACAAAGCCTTACTGTGCTAAATATTAATACTTCTAAAATAGTCTTCTAAAATATGGAGTGCCTCTAGCACTGTAAACTGAAGATACACCAGTGTGCCCATGAAAGCACATGGGGCACCTGGCTCCAGTTACACCAAAGGCTGACGACACAATCAGTGCATCAGCACAGGCAACACAAGGCAGCCTGGCGTGCCAGACCAAGTCCGGCTCAGGGACTCCTCCATCCAGCCCTCCAGCTCCAAACACCGGCACCACAGGGCTAAAACCATGCAAAGGCTGCCCAGTGCCACCTCGCCACCTTCCACGGCAGGGCAGAAAATCACCTGCGGCCTTACACTTCAGTGGATGTACCTGACCCCAGAGAAGGCTCTGCAAGGAAGGTGGTTCAGATGCTAACTACAAACTGCTGCATGCTCACAGAAACCTCATGATCCTGGACATCAGAAAACCTGCTACGTTAAGAAATGTCACAGTGGCCCCTTCAAAACAACAGACACATTCACAGACAAGAGGTCAGTCGATCTCTCTGCCCTGCTGGTTTTGACAAGGGGTCAGAGCGGTTAGGACAGAAACACCCCTCCCTAGGCTCTGTTGTTCTAAACCGAGGAATTCAATACAACAATGTACACAACGCTCAGCTGCACAGCAGTGTGTTCATGCATTCTCATTCCCTCACACTTTGTACAGTACCTTAACTTTCACTTACATAACTCACAGAAAAACTGCAGACAAAAATCAGTGCATCTATCCTAAGGTACCTCCACAAACCTCTCAGGGGAAGCCACTAAATATTTCTTCTTGTAAATTTGGTCTTTTATTTAAGATAGACATTTGCTTGCACGCAGTTTAATGCAGCTGTTTTTATCAACCCTTAAAGAGTAATTCAGGGGCTTTTCCTACTATTCCATACCACAAAGTAACAAGTCAACTACTGGAACAGACTGCCTTACATAAATTTCAGGGTGGTGGTTGGACAGATTTCCCCTCACACAAAGCCTAAGAAAACAGCCCGGAAAAGCCCAAAGATGGCGCTCCACGGCACTGAGCGGCACGGCATGTTGCATCATCCAACAGTCCACAGAAGTGACAAGAGATTTGATGTGTGAATAATGTAACCATCACACTGGCAAAAAACAAATGTGATGCTTACATGTTTTTATAGAGGAATGATATGTTCTTGATTGCTCAGACACCTGAGCGACTGTTTTGCATATTGTGGATCACACACATCCCAACACAAATGTAAATGTGATGACAGATTTATTGTTTGGAGTTGTGACACCCTCTGTGATCCACAGTCTACCTGAACGACTGCAACAGCCACAAGAAATACATACACGCCATGGTCAAAACTTTCTGGCAAGCCCAAAGAAACAAAGAAGTTTCCTGTATTTGTTATATACTTCATGGCCGTCCAGAACAGAAAGAAATAGTAGATACCATCTGAGTAGGCCAGCACTGTCTGGGTAACACTGAAGGAGGAATTTCACAGAGAATGGAAAAAAGTTATTTTCTTCTTGTGCAAACACTTGGCGTACTTCCATTGCTTTCTGGCTCCTACACTTTAAGCTCACAAGAACACACCAAGTACTATGTTAAGAGGCAAACTTGAGGGTATGCTTACGTAAAATGTTTAGTTTGGATAATACTGCCATCTCAAAACACCGAAGTGTTCAAAGTGTTGGTTGTGGTTGGAATACTGAAATAGAATAGAGAGGTAAGAACTAAACTGTGTCTATATATTGCAACTGGAAAACAAAACAGCATGCTGCCCACAAGTAGAAGAGAGAGTCATTCAGCTGATTCTACTGAAAAAGTATGACTTACAAATTTCTCCCACCTATTCAGTAATTTCAGGTAACAAATTAATGAAGAATTAGATTGTGACTACAAAGAAGTTTTCCAAGTCTATTTTTCAAGACTGATTTGAAAATAAATGCCTATAAATGCAAACACAGCATGACAAAACCTGTATTTTTTACCTTAAACTCTGTATTTTCAAATTCCCTGTTTTTCTGGTTTAGGCAAGTAAAGATGACAGTTTCTATTTTTATGATCATATACTTTCAGTTTTGCACAAAGTCAGGTGTCTAATAAATCACTAGAAAAACCCTTCAACAATTAAAATTAAAAAGCTTCTTTTAGAAAGAGACATGCAATTTTACATAGCAGGCTTTTAGAAATAAAAGCCAGTTAAGGAAAAAAAAGCTTTTGTTCTCAAACATTTACATCTCAGATTAATTTTTAAAGTCTTCTATAAATCTTCAACATTGTTCAGATATATAATATAAACATGAAATGTGGCAAAAGTCGACAAGTTAATTTATTGCAGTCTGTAATCAACAATCTATGCTGATCTTCAGAAAAGATAAACTAAAAACCAGATGCTCATTCTGTGGAGGAGATAAAAGCAAATGGGAAACTATGAAACTGTTCCAGAAATGCAAATGCAGACATCATTTGTGCTAAAGGCAACACCAACATTCTCCCTTAAACAAAGCAATATATCAACATGTAAGAACAAGGAAGCATTTTTCTGTCAGCAGAAAACACAGGAAACATTGCCTGTGATGTAGTGAACAAACTAAAACCAAAATGGCAATAAGAATTACACAGTACTTAAAATTTTATTTTCAATGTGCTTGTATGCCACTACATATACAGGTTGTAATCCAAAGGACATACGGTGAACAGCACTGTAACTTGTCTGATCTTCTATGGATTGGTGATCTACAAGCCCAACATTACTATGTCATCCTCATATTCCCAAACCTCTGTGTTAGGTTCTTTGCTTTTCCCTCAAGTTTCCCAAACTCCTTCTACACTACATTCAGCTCATTCACTTCTTTGTAGCCATGCCCTTCAGTTCCCTTTTCTTTCCCCTCCTCTGCCACTACATGCAACTCTCATGCCAGCCAAGCACAAAGCAGCACACTGTGGCTGCTCCAGAGTGATGGTCGCTAAGTGTGTATTTAATGATTGGTATCGAAGGCCAAACTGAAAAAAATCCTTGACCTCAGGTCACGGCCTTTCCTTAAGAAGTCTGAGGAAGGGAACACTAATTTAGATACCCTTATATTTTCACAAAACACACACACATTTGGAACTCTTAAGACCTCTACTTTATCTGTTAAATCAGCCAACAAACTCCAAAAATGAATGCAGGAACTGAAAGGAAGACTATGTGATCTGTTGTCCCTTCAGGTAATCAAAGAAAAATTATGTTCCCTTACTCAGCAGATTTTAAAGCGGAGTCAGGTGATTAAGGAAAAAAAAAAAGGGGGGGGGGGGGCAGGGGGGAGAAGGGGAATAACTGTGTCCTGAATATAGAAGCATCTGTTGCCTATCTGGAAATTATGGCTGCTACTATGAGCTAAGTGTTAGTTCTACCTCTACTTCATAATTTGAAGACAGGACAGCTCTCAGCTACATTTCTTGTTCAATATCTAAGGCTGCAAACCCAAGCTCATTCTAATATTTTAGTACTGCAGATTAAATGATGTAAACCCTAATCTCAATAGAGACAAAGAAAAAGCTTTCATGACCAACAGAACTAGTATTTGCTCACTCTGAAGAGTAAATTTTTATACAAACTTGCTTGAAATCTATTTTCAGTACATTCCAAATCTGCTTAGCTTTAATATTAACTAGAAATTAACCAGATTTTTTTTTCCATAAAACTACACAACATATTAATTAAAAACACCAATTCTTCAAAACTCTGAAAGATCTGTAGTTCATAAGGTAGTCATGTAGGGTCACTTACTGCCCCACGCACCCCTCAAAGCATATTATCATGTCAACTACCCCTGCTGAAAATAAGTATGTAAATCCATGTTCTCATTTGATTTTTGAAAACTAGAGCACTTATAAATTGGCATTAGGACCCTGAATTCAAACATTTTGTGGTTATGACACAACTCCACTGCACAGTAAGCATGCTACTGGGCAATAAATGCCATTCCCTGATTCATTTTCGAACAATTTAACATCTTAATAATCAAAAGGAATGTTATCCAAGCTCTGAGGAAAGATGTGTGGATGAGTGATAAGATAAAGTAATGTATCTTCAGAGAAAAAGAATGAAGGGTAACTCATTGTTCCCAGAAAGAAAAAGTAAAAATTGCCATGCACCTCTAGGTGGTGAAAGCCATACGTATTTCAGGAATGTTTTCTGCACTTTTTCTAAAATTTAGGAGAAAATGAGAACAAACCCTAATTATTAATACAAGGCAGTTGTAATAGGGTCACAAAAATGACATTTTGGTGTGTATGGAAATGCCTTTCCCCAGAGGGATAAAGTTCCTCATACCCCATCTTCTGCCATACCCAACCACAAATCCTGACTCTGCTGGGCAGATCCGCTTTTTCGCCACTTATGCTTCATAACAAAAGTGTGCCCTGGAGCTATAATTCTAAAAGACAAACAATAACTCATTTCATAGCTCTTACTTAAGTTTGGAAAAGTGAATTCTTATATGTTTCTCAAAATCAGAAAGAAAGAAGTGGGACATATGAAAACGTTTGTCAAGCAAAAACTGGGAGAGGCCCAAGAACGCTTGAAGGTGTCAACAGGACTTGGAGGGGCAAAAACCTCTTAACTTTTTCTGCACAGAGAACAGGACAATAGTTGTCATGCTGAGGAAACCGCCTCAGTTCTTGCTGAGCTCATTTCTGCTCTCACATTCCCAAGCACCAACTGCAGTTAAAGAAAAAAAATCCACAGCTTTTTTTTTTTTTTTTTAATACCGATTCATCAAGATAGTTGTATCTTTTTGCAGTATGATGAGTGCCTAATTACAATGATTCAAATCTCTTGTCACCTTCAGGCTAGACTACAGATAGCAATGGTTTTCAGCCAGAGCTGATAGTGAAAATGAACTTGACACAGCACGCAATGGTTTGTTAAGCATGATATGATATTAAAAACATCACTCCCCTTTTTAATCTAGCCAGGAGGAGGAAGAAATCACATGATTCTGAGTTCAAAGTTGCTAAATCCCTTCTCCAGCAGGGGAACATGCTTGTCTGATTACATTTTCAGGTTGAATGCATTTGTCACTCTATCACCTTTCTCCACATTCAGTCCTGTTTTGAGCCCTGTTGGCTTCAGACAGTTCTTTCTCCTCCTAATTTTGCTGTATTTCTCAGAACTTCCTTCAGCTTACTACCCATTTTTGTTCTTGGAAAATGGTTATACGCAGGCTGGGCCCTCTAGTGCATCTTGATGTTAATGCAATATATCCCCAGTCCTTTTTTTGTTGTTTTCCTCTACCAAGAAACTTCTGAAAGAGCATCTACTCTGTCCACGTGCCTTTTGCAAGCGGACCCTATTTGTGCTTATATAACCTCAAAAGCAGCAGGAGTGGACTGAGCGATATCCACTCTCGGCTGTGCTGTTGATTATTGTCAAAACTCAATCACTCAGCCCCATGAATGGCACCTTCTGCTAACCCACTGCAAAATCAGCATCAAAAGCCCAGCAGGAAAGTTGAGAGATGAGGACAGAGAAACAGCTTCCTCATCAGGGGCAGAAGTTCAGGAATGAAACCTGCTTAATTCTTCAAATACAGGTCCTTTTAGGAGGACAGTAATCTGCACTATCACTTCAGATCAAAAGACTGCAATGAGGTACATACACAGACACGCGCGAGGCCTAAGTGGGAAACTAAACAATTTCAGATCCTCAAAACACGTTCAGTTTCTGCTTAAGCCAGAGAACATAACCCTGAGGCTGTAATTCTCAGTCACTGTGCTGCATGTCCTATCCAAACCAATCTAAAACTTAAACATTTAGAAAACCATCTTGATACTCCTGTATCACAAATTTTTTGATTCCTCAGGTTCTATTTCACAATCGTTAACATAATTATTCACCTAATCTCAAACCATTTCCTTGTCTTTCACTTTTAGTTTCTTAAGATAAAAAAGACCTTGCTAACAGGCAAAACCGGAGGTGGTTAAAATGCTCTAAATAAAAAGCTGCACTTATATCTAAACAGATACTTTTAAGGCACTTAAAAATTTACATTTTTAAAGTAATGAGTGAAATGTTTTTAAAAGAGGCAATATTATGTACATAACTAGAATTTACACTGACAAAGCTTGCAACAGTCCAGGGGGAAAAACATAACAAAACATAACATAACAAAAAACATAACATAACAAAGAAACTGGCCATGGTACAATTCATATGAACAATACCGGAATTATCTGTATTAATTCTCAACACAGCATATATAGCTTCACTGCATATGACCTCTAAACTGATAAAATCATCAAAGATCAACAAACATAGATATGAATGTCCTCTATATGAATGACTGCTCTTTACACTCTGATGAATCTTTTCAGCCACAATAATTAACAAAGAAAAAGGAAGTCTAACTGAATAGCAGCTCTATGGTATAGGCAAAGTTGCACAATTTGTTACAACTTCCCAGGTTACCAAAAATCCAAGGTACCTCTTGGCTGCATCACACCCAGTCTGTATTTCAAACAAATTGTTGAAAGAAAGATACTTTTTTAAAATGTTCGGTTTTTTTTAAACAGCTTCTGCCAGCAAAGGCCTTCTAAGTTTTCATTATAGGCACCCTGTAAATGCCACATGAAAAAAATAGCTGACAAGTGACCAAGTTTTCCAATAGGCTTGGAGCTGCCTGATGAAATTGCTACAAGGCGGAAACATTTTGAAGCTTGCTTTTCTTTCGCTGCAAGATAAATTTAAGCTTTCCTTTTAAAACCTTCCAAAAATATTCATTGCCATTCAAGTTGTGTATGTGATTTGCAATCAACAGGTGTGACAAAACATGATCAAGCTTTTGAAAACCAAGAATGAGCTTATGTTGTGGATTTGTTTAACATAAGGATGAAACCTGTCCTGACTGATTTTTAAATACAACAGAGCTAAATTCATAGCACTGAATTAAGCATAATGGAAAAACTATTGATGGTGCCTCTGTGAATTCTGGTATAAAACTCCGAATGTGGTCACAGAAATCATAAATCTGCATTTGTTATTTGGAAAATAAACAATTACAGTAATTTTCTGCTATTATAAGCAATTGTCTTTAATTACCTCAATGTATTACTTCATTGTCTGAAAAGACAGGAGGACGTCAGTGTGAACAGTTACCAATAAACCATTAAAACAGTGCATGTTTTCTCTATTCCCTTCTCCCAAAAGATCTGAGCTCTCACAGAAGCTTGACTCTACCTTAGTATCACACAGAAATAAAAACCTGAAATTACAGGAATCAGGCAATTGCAAAAATTCCAAGTGGTATGGTCATGTCTTTTAAGTTTGTTCTTTGCATCGTGCATATCTTCTAATTATCCATACTTCCATGGTTTGACTCGCTCTTTCTACCAAATCATTTTTTATTTGACTTCAATTTACAAAAAAGGTAAATGGCAATGCAATGGTAACAACGGTACTGTGCAAACAACCTATTACTTGACAATAATTCTGCAAATGGCCATGTGAGGATGCCTTTACAGCATCAGCCAATCACTAGCAAATTTCTTGCTTTTGCAGGGTTTAAAATAAATGAAAAAAAAAAAACAACTTACAAAATGAGGAAAAGTTAAAAAATCAAATATAGCAATTACCCACTGCCATTATTGCTGTGCACATATCATCAGTCAGCTTTTGCCATGAAAATCAAACTAATATCCTCTGTGACAGTAAAACTGCAACACCTAAATTGCCTTTTGACTCCTCTGTGTTGTAAACTTGGGCATCAATAACTGTTTGAAGTCTTTGACCCTGTGTTTGCAATACTGCAAATTCCATGTATTCCAAAGAAGTTTTCATCATTTACAAATTTTGGAGTATGATTTCAATCACAAAGATCATATTGCTGTTTTGGTTTTTTGTTTTGGGGTTTTTTTTAACATTTCTGTATTTAGGGTTTGGTATCCCAGGAGGAGGCTACAATTGCAAACCAGAGAGACAGAAAAAGCCACTTAGGGGATTTCCCAATGTCACATATAAATATTGTACCCAGAAAGGAAAACAAAAGAAAAAACCTCTTAGCAAAAGAAGACGGGTGATAAAGTTAACCACCATCACTGACAGATGCCAGAGAAGCTTGTCCAGCTAGATCTTTATGGAATCTAAATATTTAATTTGCCCTTTGATGAAATGTTATGTAATCGAGTTATCCTAAAATCAATTAGTCCCCTGAGTAAGATCTGCTTACTGCCTAAGTATTTACTCAAACGAAAACACCACCAATGCCACTGTTTCTTTATCTGTCTGAATTTTGTATTTTAACACAAGAACAGCTCCGTGTTACAAGTTTTCCAGTACCAACCTCACGCTGAATTCCACACAAAGAGACCTCTGCATCCAGCTGAAACTGTAAGTCAAAAGCACTCCTAACCGACAGGGGACTTTGCCAGCAGTGTGTTCAATGAACACCCTGAGCTTTCACATAAATTGTCACCAGCTGCACCTCATTCACTGACATTACATCATTAAGAATTTTATTTCATTTTGAATGTGTTAATTACATTTTCAATGGAACTTTTCCAATATCTAAAAATTACCATCACTTAAAAACCATACCTGCTTCCTCACTTGTAATGACCTATATAGGCTGTCACAGGAGGTGCCTATTCACCTTCCTGCTTTGCATGACAACCTCACCTTGTGCCCTGTAAGATCATGGAAAAAATCCTCCTGGAAGTGATAAAGGCATACGGATGACTAGGAGGTGACAGGGACAACCAACATAGCTTCACAAAGGGCAAATCATGCCTGGCAAATCTGGTGGCCTTCTACAATAAGATTGACTGCGTTGGTGGACAAGGGAAGAGCAAAAGATGCCATCTACCTTGATTTCTTTAAGGCCCTTGACATGGTCCCACACAACACCTCTGACTAACTTGGAGAGATGGATTTGATGGATGGACTTCCATCAGATAAGGGTTCCACGGATAAGGGATTGGCTCTTTGCACACATCCAAAAAGTGCAGTCAGCAGCTCAATGTCCAAATGGAGATAAGTAACAAGTGCCATCCCTCAGGTGTCCATTCTGGGACCAGTACTGCTCAGTATCTTTATTAATGACATAGTAGGATTGAGTGCACCCTCAGTATGTCTGCTAACACCAAGCTGAGCGGTGCAGTTGAAGGACAGGATACCATCCAGAGGGACCTTGACAGGCTTGAGAAGCAAGCCAGTATGAACCTCATGAAGTTCAATGAGGCTGAGGCCAAGTGCAAGATCTTGCACCTGGGTCAGGACAACCATTAGTATCAGCACAGGCTGGAGGATGAATGTATTGCGAGCAGACATGCAGAAGAGAACTTAAGGATATTGGTAGTGAAAAATCAGGTGTGAGTCAGCAATGTGCACTCACAGCCCAGAAAGTGAATTGCATCCTGGACTGCATAAAAAGAAGGATGGCCAGCAGCCTGAGGGAGATGACTCTCCTTCTCTACTCCGCTCTTGTGAGACCACACCAGGAGTACTGCCTCCAGCTCTGGGGACACCAGCACAAGATAGATGTGGACAAGAGAAGAGGCAAAAAAAACCCCAAAACCCAAACCAACAAAAAAAAAAAACCCAACCAAACAAACAAAAAACTGGAGGGATGGAACAGCTCTCCTATCAAGAAAGGCTGGGACAGATGAGGGGTTTTAGCCTGGAGAAAAGAAGGCTCTGGGGAGGCCTTATTGCAGCCTTTTAATACTTGAAGGGAGCTTATAAGAAAGATGGAGAAAGACTTTTTACATGAGGGTCTGCAAGGACAGGACAAAGGGCAATGTTTCTAATCTGAAAGAAGGCAGATTTAGATTAGATACAAGGAAGAAATTCCTTACTGTGAGGGCGGCGAGGCGCTGGCACAGGCTGCCCAGGGCAGCTGAGGGTGCCCCATCCCTGGCAGTGGCCAAGGCCAGGCTGGACGGGGCTGGGAGCAGCCTGGGCTGGGGGGAGGTGACCCTGCCCGTGGCAGGGATGGGTGGGTGGGAACTAGGTGATGTTTAAAGGTCCCTTACAACACAAACCACTCTATGATTTTTGATAAAAGCAGTAGGCAACTCATTGCAACTCACTGTGTTGCATTCATTGCATCTGGTCAAGTTACCAGAACAAAAACTGGAAAAAACAATGGATTGGGAAGCATCTACTTAAATACACAGCTCGGATCAGAGTGGAAATAGCTTCATACAATAGTATATTAAGCTTTACATTTGCTTCTGTTTTTCTTTATACTACTATTTAAGGAACAGTCACATTACAACCATTATCAAAGGAATATAATTACACAAAATTTTTATGTCAATAAAATTGGAAATAAAGCCACATAGTAAGACTGATTTTTAAGTCCATATAGACTTATTCTTTCAAGATGTATTTCTAATGACTTCTACAAACTTCCATTTCTCAAGGAAGACAGGCTCAACATTTATAAAATCACCTAAGTGTTCTCCAAAAATATTCTTTAAAGGTGCGCTTCTTAAGAGTTGGTTATTTCTGTCCAAGAATTACCCAGCAAGATGGTGTTATTACCCTGAAGTGGATACACTTGCCTTCTGAGAGGCGCATTCAAATACTCCTCTCTCAGACTTTATACAATGACAACTGCATCTGCAAGAGAGCATCTCACTTCACTCTGCTTGCTCAGAAGTTTGGGTACAATTGCCTGAGACCAAGTACGATGGAACAACAGTCAGCCTACCAACCTTCAGTAGGCCTCAGCTCCCATGACAAAGTCTGTGGTAATTCGGAGCCCATGACGGCCCTCAGCAGGCAAGCTGGTGTCCACCAGCACTACAACGGCACTGCCAGCAGTGACAGCAGATCTTACAGTAGGGCTGTGAGATTCCACTAGCTTTCATTACAGAAGTCAGTGATATTAACTGGGCAAGAACTGAGCCTAGCATTGCAGTTAAATTAATTATACTGTTAATGAAATTTCACTAATTCGTGCCTCACATGGCTGCATTGTACAAATAGGTTAACATATGCATGATATATGTGTACACCCATACTCATAGTCCTGATAGCCACATGATGAAAGACAAAAACATTTATTAAACTGCACTTATTACACTTCTTAAACCACGTGGAGTATACCATTCTTTTGAATTTGTTTTTAAGTCTTTAAATCACATTGCCTGACAAATGAGATGGGGTGGGGGGGAGGGAAGGGAAGTCACAGTGGTCCAATTTCACAGGCACCTGGCCCACTATTGTTAAAAAAACCTGCTTCCTGTGAAACTCTAAACAGGTATGAAATATCTCAATATCAACATTTTCCTGGGCACTACTCTGCCTATATCAGTCAAAAGTGCAACAGGACAGAAGTCAGCTACAGATGGAAAAGAGCCCTACTATTTCTCTGAAGACTGTAGATCTCAATTTTCCAACAGAAACATACCACTTGCCCTTGCTCTGCCCAAATACTGAGATACTTCACCATATGGTAAGAAATACATTAATGCTAGAAATTTTCTAAACCTTTTATAAATACTCTTCTGCTCTTTCCCCAGAATCTTGTAAGTTGGGAACTCCCTTCTGAAATAGCTTCGCTATCAAATATGGCATATATAGGTGATAAAAACATAAATCAAAGGAGTGCTGGTTAAACCTTTAAGTTCACTAATGGGTTTGCCAAATTAACCAGCCCAGATTTGTGTGAAATATATAATTAAACACCATTTTGTATTTGCAAATTACCTGTCTCTTAAAAGTGTATTCTTCCTGTTTTGGTGTTTTACATATTTACAAAAATACTCTAAAGTTTTGTTTCATTAAGAGAAAAATCGCACAGAATGAGGAAAAACTCCTGTGGTAACTTTGGGACCTTATAACTTGTAAATTAGCAATGAAAGCACTGAGATAAGTCTTTGGGAGTATATTTGAAGTTTTAATGAAAGAGTCAGATTA
Source organism: Falco cherrug (assembly GCF_023634085.1). Classification (NCBI taxonomy): domain Eukaryota; kingdom Metazoa; phylum Chordata; class Aves; order Falconiformes; family Falconidae; genus Falco; species Falco cherrug. The sequence goes on along the minus strand of NC_073702.1, from coordinate 89,760,997 downwards.
CAAAAAGCTATAGTGGGAGTTTTATATGAGGAAGCTTTAAAGTTAGTTGCAATGTATTAAAAAACATTCAAATAAATTATTTTTCACTGCAGTATGCCAAGTTTTTGGAGATAGAATTAAAATTGGGCTTTCATTTTAGACCAAGTAAAGCATAATATTAGACTATAATACTGCATATACTAGTGAGATCCAAATGCCCACAGTGTTGCAAGAGAACATTTTCCCTCAGGCATTTGAAATTTAATGCTTCTTTAATATTCTCTGTTGGATATTGTTAGAATGGAATTTCAAATATTTCCTGCAATTTGAGTTAAAGATTACTGAATAATGCTGAGCAGCAAAAATTTTTGAAGCGTACATCTAAAGCTGGCATAGTAGCTTAATGTCCTGTTGTTTCTTGCTTTAGCAAAATTAATTTCTACAGTCTTCAACCATGAATTCAAGCACCACCTGGAGATACAAGCGCATAATTTAACTGTGGTGTATTTCTAGCTCCCTTGACTAATACACTGACGCTAGACCCTGTATGTCAGGCAGGTATAAAAGGAAAAGACCATTTCATAGCAATACTTTATATTCTCCTAAGTCAGACAGTGGGCAACTTGAAAAACAGTATCTGGCCCATTACTGCAAATAAATGGGATTACCTGTTATAAAATAAATGTATATGGCTTTGCCCACATTCAAAGTATATATTCTACTATACAGTCAAGAGTAACACCTTTCCAATAGAACTCAAAATGTTCAAAAGGCTTTTGCCAAATTAAGATCCACCCTTTTCACTATACATGTGCTAGTGCATTACCATGGTTACTCAATACAGACAACAGTAGACTGCAAATAAAGCTAATAAAAAGGCATAGTTGTATCATTCTAGAAACAAACTAGAAAAAGACTATAATCATGATGCCCTTTGCTCAATTACTTCATGGAGAGGCCTCCTTTATCCAAAGATGCAGCTACTTTATTTTCTATCATTTATGTCCACAGTCTAAATGGTCACGCTCTCAATTTTGTTCTGTGGCCATGGTTCCCTTATCATTCATACTGGGCACATGCAGACTAACTCCTTGGCTCTCTCCTACAGGAAGCCTGCCAATTCCCCTCAAAATGGCTTGGAACACTGCTTCAGACAGCATGACTGCCATGAATTCAAACAAAGTAATTCCTCAACACCATCCCAGCCAGATAAGGCAACTCTAAATGCCTTATGACACGCCCAAAAGTTTTTAACATTGGTTTTCTTACACTGTGAGACTAAGGATCATTCTCATGGGTTGCAACACAACCCTCGTTGACACCGTCAACTGAAAAACCAACAAGAATATATGTATGCATGTTTTGGAGCATCAGAAAGTTATGTAGCATTGGTATGGCTAATAGACTCCATACAGCTGGAATCATGGGCCTACACTTTTAAGAGATGGGGACAGGTCAGCCTTACAGTATGCAACTGATTGAATGCAAGCACATGCAGAAATAAGAGTACTTGTGTTTACATGAGCAGAATGAATAGATGCAATTTCTTCCTTCCTTCCTCGAGGATCAGGAAAAACACTGAATATGGACAGCACTATAAGCAACACTAAAGCCACCCACAGACTCCACTGCTTCATAAAAATCAATTTGGATAAGGTTTCCAAAAGCAGGCCAAATACCAAAATGAATCTGTGAATCAGCAGAAAAACCTCCATACAGGAAACAAAGTGTTTACTTGGCTCCTAAGCTTATTACTGATAAATTCAAGTTTTGGAAGTTACATTTCACATCTGAATAATGTCACTAAGATAAAATTTTATCAGTATTTTCCTTCTGTAAAGAGTTGGGCTTTTAAACAATTAACTTCAAAAAGTCAACATCATAAGATATCATTCTCCCTCCCCAGATATTTCTAGTGATATTTTCTTTAAAATCCCATTCAATACGGGGTGGGGGTGGGGAAATGAAAAAATCACTCTGTATAATGGCAGCTATTAACAACTTATTTCTGTGAAAATACAGAAATAAATACAAATGGATATTGTAAAACAAGCTGAAATATTTTAAGCAAACTGCATGACCTGAATTCATAGAAATAACCTTAATGAGAATAGCACTTGTAATTATGCGACAGGTTTGGCACAGAAAAGCATCCATCTGTCACTCTGAAACAGAAAGGATGGATAAAGGAGGCAGACAGATTAACTCACCTGCACTGAGTCTAAAAAATTGAAAGTAATCATTATGGCTGGTAACTTCTTGTACAAAAATGTATTCCTTGATTATCAGGTTGTAATGAATAAGTGCAAAAGAAAGTCATATAGAGAAAAAGCAAACTTACTTTCAGTACAAGCTGTCTTGCCATTTGAATAAATGCTTACCTCATTTTAAAAAACTTACCAGAACATCAGCTTAATGTTTATGTCTAGTTGTTTGGGGTTTTTTTTTTTTTGGGGGGGGGGTGGGGTGGGGTGTGTGTTGTGTTTAGGTTTTGTTTGTTGGATTCTGGATTTTTTAAATTGTTGTAATGAATTAACTTAAGACTACAAGGCTTGACTTTGTAGAACTTGATTTGTTACAGAGGTCATTTCTTCATTAGAATACCAACCTGCCTCTTCTGATTGGGTTTAAAGCACATCAGCACTTTTATGTTGCTTTATAGAACAAGAGGAAACTGAATGAAGAAGCTATTGCATAATACCAAGATAATTTTCAGATGTTCATTAAAAAGGCAGATTTTCATTACTCATACGCTTACAAGGTAATGCATTAAGCTGCTAGTTTTACTGAAAAGGAGCATACTAGAACAGGCTGCTATAACCATCATTCAGAAATAGTAATTCAGTGGATATGCCTTGGAAGCTCACCACATCAACACAACAATTTCATAACAGTCCAAAAATCAAATGAACCAAAGAAATGTACCATCTCTTGTGATCAAGGTGACATTCTTTTTACATTAATCTCTAACCTGACATCCTTCTTGTTGCATTTTAATTGGGAAGTCACATTTCCCAAGGAAATTGCTTTATACAGTCTGCATGGGAGGGTGGGGGGAATAATCTTTAGATGCCTCTTAAGGCAAGTGTTTCAAATAGTTAACTACGTAAATCTGTGATGGAGTGGCAGTTTTCATCACAGATGTACATGTAGGTTCTATAGTCTGGAAACCCACATAGCAGAACAGGCAAAGACAGAACGGCACTTTCTGTTGCACTCATGCCATGCTGCTATTTGCAAACAGGATGCTTTCACTTCTTCCTTCTCTCCATTCTCCATCTCCCAAGGGTGTGCAGCAAAGCCTCTACCACCTCAGTTCACCTACCATGGGAAGAAGCACCTAAATCACTCAGAAGTTACAAGTCACAATCAATCTCCTCCACACATCGCCATTAGCAAGTAGAAAATCCACACACTGCTGTCACAAAGTGTGTGTTCAACCAAGAAAAAAAAAGATAGACCTGTGTTAAGGTAAAAGAGAATCCATTAAGACTTTCTCATATACCACAATTCTTCTGTTCTCTTTGTAATAATTTGGAGATCAACTTTACTGATCTTATTGTGACTATATCAAAGTTTTTGTGCGTGTGTCTGTGCGTTTTGGTTGAGGGATTTGTTGTTGGGTTTTTTTTTTTGTTTGGTTGTTTTTTTTACAGGGACTCTCTATACCCTGTATACTTGTAAGAACTGTGAGAAGAATTCTTTCCTCCATCAATGGTTCACAGATGGTAGACGTTGATAGATCTTTAGGGTCTCAACTTTGTCTACAACAGGGTTGCCATTATCAAGCCACTGTGCCACCATATGCCCTAGACAGTGACAGAGCCCTGCAATACCTGAACTACACTCCAGGCACCAGAGGCCTACCCATCACCAGAACAGCCACCTTGGATCTCCCAGCGCGCAGACAGCAAAGAGGCCTTAACTGTTACAGTGTCCTCTGTCAAATGTACAATAGCTGTTTGTACTATTAGCCTACTTAGAAATAAGAAACAAAAAAGAACATTCTGGTTACAGTTTTTATTAAGATTCGACTATTGAACAGTTCAAGATTACCAATACATATTACAAACATGCTGTATATCATTAGTTGTTCTTCATAGTCAGTAGGCACATGCAGACAGAATGTTTTATGGCATCCTATCTACCTATTAAAAACTTATTAAAGGTTGTATAAATCAATTAATGAATTATTAATTACTCCTAATTACGTAAAACCTCAATGACACTCTTAAGTAAAAACGAAACCACAGGATAAAATGAAAACAGTTCCACAGGGGGTAAAGTTTCTCTTTAAGAAAGGAAGTTTTGAGCCACAGGAGAAAAAAAAAGAAAAAAGTCAGAATCATAAGCAAAATTTCTAGATACATCAGTTTTTTCATACCATTTAATATTTATGCAGTATCACATAACTGAAGTCTAGAAATGAACAGTGAAAAATTAGTTTTGGACATTAATACTAGGAATACAAAAAATAAACCATGTCTAAAAATTCTTAATGAAAACATATCTATTTTCATTTTCTAAACTAAGATTTCAATTGTTCTTCCTTTTATCTACATTATCTTTTTAAAACTCTATTACAGATTTTTCACATACTTTCAAAAATAGCTTTTGATCCTCTTAATCCCATTTCAGTATTTTTTTTAATGCTTTACTTCTGAAAAATCCCTTATTAGTATTCCCGTGAATCATAACCCAAAAGAGGCTTCCAAAACTGTTTCAGTTCTACTATTATTTCTAGCACTGAAACCATCAATTATATAGGGGTTTTTATCATAACCATTTTAAACATTACTTATATCACACAGACTTAGCTACAAGAAACATGTTTTTGTATTACAAATTCTAAATAAACATGAGATAAAAGAGAAACTGTATTATATATGGAGATGATAAAAAGATAACTTCAGAAATTATTGAAAATTAAGTGTAAAAACTTACCTAAAAAAATTCATCAATTTCTATAGATGGCAATGAAGAAAAAGAAAATCCCATCCAAAATACAGTTAAAGAACACAGCCAGCTGTTAACAGAGAATAATTAATTTTAAAATATTAAAAAAAATAAGAGAATTCTGGCAAACTACCCTTCAAAACTACTCGTTGCCTTGAAAAATAATATTCAATCCCTGTAAAATTACATTAAAACATCTTGGCTATTAAGTGTGTTGTTTAATTACACCAATTTCCAATTTAGTATCTTTTGAGTGCAAAAATTATAAAGTGTATTTCAAGAATTAGCTGAGCACTCAATCCACATGCACACTAAATTTCTATTACTTCCTTCGCACGTAATACATTTCCATTTACGCAAGTCTTTGGCTTAAAGCACTACACGAAAGACACATAATAATATAACACTAATAAAAAAATTTAAAGACATTGGTAATAGAAGATGCAAAAGCAAGCAAGAAAACAATGAGGCAATAACAAAGCAGAGGAAATCTGAATACTGTGACAGAGCTGACAGGAAAAAGAGCATTAAATTTAGAATTAAAACATCCAAAACTTTGAAAAGGTGGTAAGACTAATAAATCAGCAAAAGTTATTCAAATACTGCATACTTCTTGAAGACAAAGTGAAGCTGGAAGAAGATTTGGAAGTCTGGGTTGCAGAAACTCCAACACTGGATGTTTATACATTCCTACATTGACAACAGTCTGAAGACAGTAACATGATTTAGCAGCTCGAGAAACACTACCAAGCACCCACACTTCCTACAACACCAGAAAGGTTTCTATCCAGAAGCAAAGGACATATTTTAAAAACTAAAGAACCCCAGGAAAAGGAGCTGTTAAAAACAGGTGTGGAGACAAAAGCATCTCTTATTTGTTTTCATGAATTTACATTTTGCTTGCAAAATATTAAAGCTTAACAAGTGGAAACAAAATTTAAGCCAAGTAGGAAATAGTAGAATTGCTAAGTTGCGGTAACTTTACCAATTACACCACATTCATAAAAGGTGAAACTTTATGATATCTTTAGTTAAATCAGCATAAAAGACTGCAGTCAGTCTTAAACAAATGTAACTATCTTGGACTAATTATACTAGGAACAGATTTAAAATAAACTGATATACTCTGACAAACAAGATCATTTACACATGGCTTTCCACCCTATTCATTACAAATCCCTTTCAACAGAAGATATGTTGTTATCTCCAACAATAAATAACTCGAGGACCACAAGCCTGGGCAAAAAAGGACCGAGAATGAAAATGAAGCCATACCCACCGAAGAAAGTTTGATTAGCTTAACTGAAATCCACTAAACCAATACAATCTGCTATGCTGACACACACAAACCAGTTTACAGCATGCCAACATTGATTTAGCTGAAAATTGATAAGGAATCAATTTAAACTGAACTGATTATGCCGAGTGGAAATTAACCTTATGAGGGTCCACATCACGTTTTGTGTACATTTCAATCTTAAATAAACTTAAATAGTGTTAACAAAATCTGTACAATATCTGTGTGTTAAAAAGGTTAAAGTCACCAGCATTAAAGCATTTTGGGATGCTCTGGGACAACCTGACTGGAAAACAAGCTCCCTTCGACTTACTAAGCTTCTCTACCTTTCACAGCAAGCCAGACCTCAGCTTTGCTTGCAGCTATCTGGCTTTTCAATTCATCCCCAGAAGGAAACTTAAGCAGAGTCTTCATTCATATTAAAAATGTATGGGTAGTAACTGATATAAATCAGTATAGCTCAACATTTAAAATAAGTTAAGTATGACTGTACCTTTTTAATTCTGACACTGCAGTTTTCTGTATTGCAGAGGCTGTCAGAGGTTCAGCTAAAAACCTGTTCAAGCCACAGAAGTTTTGTGTTGCGGCATGAGCACAAATAACCACACAGCTCCCCAAAATGAGAACACTCTACATGACATGCATAAATATTTACATTTTACACTCACTGCCCTAAGGACTAAGTTCTTATTTCTGTCTGAGGACTGCAAAAGAAATTGTGTAAGCACACATGCTGTTTACATTGTTTAAAAAAAAAACCCACAAAACCAATCAACTATAAGGACTAGAGTAAGATTTACAACTAATCCTGCAGGAAAATATTCTGAGAAGTGAGACTTCATTAAGGACTTAGAACTAAGTTACAGAATCTGCCCAATAAGGAACCCTGTCAGGATCTGAGGGGGGGTGGGGAGAGGAAATCATCAGCTGTGCCATCCAAGAGCTTTTTACTGCAGTTCAAGGATCTGGGTTTTTTTGCTGAAGTATTTATGCTACCATCAGCCTCACTTCAGGCAGAGGCAGGAAGAGTTTACTTCAGCCAGCAATCCAAAATGCAACTAAATGAACAGTTTTATTTTTGGACGACAGATCACTATTTTAAGCCGCGTTGTTTTAGCGGCAGAACAGCACAGGCAAACTCGCAGTTCTCCCTACTGCAGGTAAATAGAAGGAAACGGCCCAGCACAAGCTGTCAGGGCTCCGTAAGCAGCACAGACGCGCACCTTCCCCCGGCGGGCCGCAAGCAGGGCCCGGGGGAGCGGGAAGCACGCCAGGAGGAACCCGCCCGAGAGCCGGCGGCGGCGTCCCGAGCCGGGCAGCTGCGGCAGCGCCCCGCGGGGAGCCAGGCAGGGGGCTGCGGCACCGGGAACGCCAGAGCCATGCCCGCCCACACCGCGCCCGGGCTCGGCCTGAGGGGAGCTCCCTGCCCGCGCCCCCCGCCCGCCAGCCAGGCCCCTCAGGCAGCGGGCGCTGCCCCAGCGGCCGCTATGCCAGGCTTAGGGGGGCTGAGAGCCTGCGGAAAGACCCCGGCCCCGCAGGCGTGCCCACCCCAGCGCAGCGAACCCACCGAGCGCTCCGAGGGGACGGGGACGGGACGGCCCCGCACGCGCCTCAGCCGCCCGCACGCCGCTTCCCGCGCCCGACCGTCACCTAGCAACCGCTGACGCGCATGCGCCGGGCACTGAAGGGCGGGGAGACGCACGCGCACCGCCGCACTCTCTCCCGCGCCATTACTGCTACAGGCACATGCGCGCCGCAGACAGCACCCCCTCGCAGCTGTCCACAGCGCTGCCCGCAGCCTTTAACGAATGGGACAATAAGTGAGGCGGGTCACCGCTGCTAACGCACCAATGGCGTCCGGGGGCGAGGGGCGCTGCCGCGGGGCACGCTGGGAGTTGTAGTTCTTGCCGAGAGCCAGGCTGCGACGGGCAGCGGAGTCGCGACTACAGCCCCCAGGAGGCCGCGTAGGGCCGGCGCGTCCCGCCCCGCCGCGGTACCTTAGCGCAGGGCTGCCGCGGCTGCAGTCGTGCTGTAGAGGTGACCTCGAGGCTGCCGGACCCGCCGCTCCTCTTAGCTATGGTCGGTACCGCTCCCCCAGCCGGCGGCCCTTCCTTCGGGTGGCGGTTGGGGCGAGGCGATGGCGCGCTGCGCCCTGTCACCGGGGCGGTTGGGGCAGGGGGCTCCCGTCGGGCGGGAGTGGCCGCGAAATGGCGCCGGCTCGCCTCCCCCCGCCGCCTCCTGCTGCCGGGCGGCCCGCGGTGCCTCCGCAAGCCCCGTGGGGTGGCCTGACGGTGTGCTGGGCAGTGGGGGTTTCGTGGGGCTCGCCTCAGCCCCCGCGGAGGCCGCGCCGGGGTGACCTTCCAGCCCGGAGAGCTAGGGGTTGGCGCGGGCCCCCGCAGTGCCGGCCGGCGTCGGTCCTGCCTGCTCTTCACCGGCGTGCGGGGGGGCCGGCTGGTGGGTCCGCTGGGCTGGCCCCGGCCTGGTGCTGGTGCTGGCCCCGGCCTGGTGCTGGCCCCCAGTCCTTCCATCGCACCTTCTCCTGCAAGCCTCCTGGCTGGCGGCGCCGCATTCGAGAAGATGGGGATGCCTGCTCCTTAACTTGCTGGGGTGCTAAGGGTTGGGGTGCAGTGCTGTCAGAAACCCGGCTGTTTGGCTGGGCTCTCCCGATGGGCAAGGTGCCCTTCCAGCTCTGCCCTGTGCTTACACAGTGCAGTGCTTGGCTTTTCTGTGGCATTGTACGGATACATATGCACACACACAAACTTGCACAGAGACCTTGCTTTCCTTTATAACCATGAACATCTCCCTGTTTTTCTACACTTAATACTTTCCTTACTGCTTTGCTATAGAAAAGATGCTGTGTGCTCTGAAACCAGATTTATTATTTCAGCTATGCCCTAAAAAAAGACTAGTCTGTAAACCTTATTGAGCCTACTTTTCCATTCTTTCCATTCAGAATGTGGATTCTCAGGAGTGACTGCAAGACGGCAAGTTTTAGTTCACGCTTGAGCTTTCAAAACATTGACTGCTATGAATTTGTTGGTGTCCAAAAGAACAGCTGGTTGAAACTGACTTTGATGTCCAGTTTTCAGAATATCACTGTTCTTATCTGACATTCATTATTCTAATTATCCATTTGGTGTTGGGCAGAAGCTTTAAACTTCTGAAATAAAATCATCTCTCTACTGATGCAACCACTATTAGCTAAATGAAATGGAAAAAGTTTTTAAGGGCACCTGTCTCAAGGTCATCTCTTGAGGAAAGAATTCCTTTGAAATTCAGTCTATGAACCACAGCGCTGCTGGGGTTGCTAACATGCGCAGCAAGTCTTGCCAACTCTTAACACATTTCCAAATAAATTATTATCATTGCATCTCTTCTTTAAGAGCAAAGGGAAGGTTTGTTAGGGGGAGTCTAAACTTTTGAAAAGGTAGATTTTAATATAATGCTTAAATCATTCTTGTCAATAAAGGTGGGATAACTTAGTTGGATTTAACCTTCAGGAGTAACATTCAGTTGATGGTATTTTACAGACAAGTTTATAGCAGTCATGTTTATAGAGGTCTTTTATAACTGTAATTAGTAATGCAAAGTCCGTCACTTGTGTAGACAGGGCATCATTTTCTTATTACTGTATTTGATAGATTGAGAGTTATTTAATATTAGTCTTTTACTTACCTTTGTAACCTCCTGAATCGATTTTGCAGTGTAGTGCTATTTTGATGTATGGTACTATTATTTTAGACCTGCTGCTATCAGCAGTAATTGCAGAAATAATTTAGGCACTGAGTTTTGGAGCCAAAGTGAGTGCAGGGGGAGGGCATTAAGCCCACAGCTTCCTCATTTGATACTGGAAGTGTTACTTCTACCTGTGATAATTTAGGAGGGGGAGGAATATCCTAAATGTTTGCTGAATTAGAGGGAGGAGGGTATCTGGGGATGCAATGTTCAGTGGGATTTTTTTTCTCACTTTTACCATTATCTTTACTACTCTTTCATTTTCCTAAAATGTTTAACTATACATCAGCTGGTGAGGGCTTTGGAACTAAATAGTTCAGTTAGATGTCGTTTAATTTGTCCTCTAGTTCTTGAATACCTGAGAGTGAGTAAAGGTCACCTCTGTAGTTACCACAGCATGAAAATATTCTTATCGAAGTCCAGTGCAGGAGGCCAAGTCACGGATTAAAGTACCCGAACATGAATGTGTGGAGCCTACAACTTGCATTGCGGAGCTACTCATTTCTCTTAAACATACATCCTCCAAAAATAGCCTCAGGTGTTCAATGATACTGATTTTTATATGCAACGTAAGATTTCTGGGGAGAGTTAACTATATTTTGTAAGAAGCACAACATTTTTTGCTTGTTAATCTAGCTTCTAGAATCAAGAGAGGGCATGAAAGTTTCTTTGTACAATCGCTGCAGGGGCAGGGGGGGGGTTGGGGAAACCTTGTATGTGAATCCAATGTACTAGAAGTTAGGAAAGGAAAAAAACAAGTGGGCAGTACTTCTCACTTTATTTTTATTTATATAAAACTTTATACTCACTTTATATTCCTCCCTCCTCCAGCCCAAAATGGGGTGAGAACAGGAAGGGTGGTAATAAGCGAAATTACTTAAGAGATGGTGGAGCTGGGTCATGACTGAAGGATTTTTATTTTAAGGCAAAATGTTAAGTCTGTTTCAGTAAAAAAAACAACCAATGAAACAGGGAAAAAAAACCACCAAACCAACCAGCAAAAAACCACCAAACCTCCAAAATAGTCCTACCTCTTGCCTTTTTATCTTCTGCTCCTTCCCTCTGCTTTTGTTATGCTAAATAGCATCACACTGGTCAATAGATCAACATTTTTAATGTTTAAATCAGATTAGCATATAAAGTGCATATAGTGGGAAAAATTCTTGTTGACTTTCCCCCTTTTGTGACAGTACTTTAGACTGGCTCACAGGGTGCAAAGGAGAAGGAGCCTAACTTCTAAAAATACCTGTTCCGTTCACTAGAAATCCAGAAATCAATTCACCATTGATTTCAGATACCATGTAATGCAAAGAAAATGTGTTCCACTGTTAAGCTGTGTGAGTACTGGAGTAGAATGTTTAGCATAGGGTCACTTTTTATATGCTGCTGATAAGGGATTTTGCCAGGCCAATGTTTTACAGCACAGTAATTTTTCAGCATTTATTTTCCTAACTAATATGATTAACTACCTTAAAAGTGTCCATTGTTCCCTTTGTGTAAATAAAATGTAGATTCTCCTTAAAACCATGCTGAAAAGTTCGCTTGAAAATCTGATATGCATCTTAATGGTGCTGTCTGTCATCACTTGTACATTATGTACATTTGTAGGCTACAACTTCACTAATTGGGAATAATGTAACAAAACTAGTTTTGAGATTTAAACCAGCAAGAATCTATTGTCTGCTCTCCTTCCACTTCCTTGTGGAGTTTTGATGAGGTTTGAGCAATGAGACTTGTAGTAGGACAGGTTCAAAATAAAATAATGCAGTTCAACACTGTAATGGGTAGCCATTTAGCCAAATGTTTAAAGAATCATTCCCATAATGAAGGCAGAATTGTGTTGAGGTCTAAATTTGCAAGTTCAGTAGTTTAACTTCCATCACTTAACACTCTCATTTTATCTAGTATGTGGTAAAATGGGGTAGGTGGCCTCATTTTTATAATTACCTAATGTTAGCTTGGTGCAGCTGTATTTGGCTGGTCACTTCTGCAGAGAGAATACACTCAAATCCCAAAATGGTTTTCCTATAAATATCAGTGACAAGAACGTTGGTTGGAAAGGATCTCTAGAGGTCATCCAGTCTGACCTCTTTCTTGCACCGAGTCTGGAGGTTGTTCACTTTTTGACTTTTGATGCTGCTCTATAATGTCATACATGTTTTTTTCATCTGGGTCTTGAAAACACCAGTGATGAAGGTTGCACAGGCTGTCTCGGTACCCTGTTCCAATGCAGCCATACCACCCTAATCAAGCATTTTTCTCTTGATTTCTATCTGTTGGCCCCTGTTCTGCCATCTGCCACTACTGAGAGGTGTTTGGCAGTGTTATTTTTGTAACGTTCCTTGAAGTTGTAGTGGGCTGCTGTTACATCACGCCTATCCTCTGCCTTTCCAGGCTATGTCCCGTGCCCTCAGCCTGACCTTAGAGGACAGGAACTCGGGGTCCCAAAGCTGCACTGTCTTCCAGTGGCAGCCTCGCCAGCACCAGGTGAAATGCCTGCCTTTGCTCTGCAAGCTACACTCTTCATGATGTAGCTCAGTATGCAATTAAATCACTTCAGACATAATTGAATGTGGAAAGTGTTTTGTCCATAACTCAAATGATCATCTTTTAATTATTTGAAAAAGCAGGCATGGCATTCCAGCAGGCTGGTCAGAGTCTGCTTGTTCCTGTCCTAGCACAATCTGCCCCAGCCCTGTTGCCTCTAGGGAAAACAGGGAGATTTAAAAACCAGGCTTACAAAATACTAGGTTACGAATGTCTTTTGGCACGTTTTCCCTTTTCATGGAATCATAGAACGGTTTGGGTTGGAAGGGACCTTTAAAGGTCGTCCAGTCCAGCCCCCTGCAGTGAGCAGGGACATCTGCAACTGGGCCAGGTTGCTCAGAGCCCCCTCCAACCTGGCCTGGAGTGTTTCCAGGGATGGGGCATCTCCAGCCCCTCTGGGCAACCTCTGCCAGTGTTTCGCTGCCCACATTGTAAAAAACATCTTCCTTGTATCTAGTCTGAATCGACCCTCCTTTAGTTTACGACCATTACCCCTTGTCTTATCACTACAGGCCCTACTAAAAGGTCTGTCCCCATCTTTTGAGCCCCCTTTAAGTACTGAAAAGCCGCAATAAGGTCTCCTTGGAGCCTTCTCTTCCCCAGGCTGAACAACCCCAACTCTCTCAGCTGTATGTTTTCAATATTAAGTAATCTTTCCAAGTCCTGGTTCTGCTTAACAAAATGGACTCTTGCTGTAAGCTAAGCTGTTTCCCCCTCCCCATTTGCAATTGGCAACGTCTTGGCAGTTTTCTCCCAGTCTTTTGGAGTTTTGGGTCAGTTTGACAATGGACAGTTGTATTATGGATATTAGTGTCTGTATTTGTCCATAATGTAGCTTTTGTCTGTGGATTTGTTAAATTGCTACCTAGCAGTTAAGTGAGGCAGTAGTTTTAAGTCCACTAGATTCCTTGGTTCCTGGCGTTCACTAAGTCTTTGGTTGCAAGTAAGCATTCAAAATGCTTAATGGAAACAGCCCTCAAAATTGAAAGAATCTGAAAATTGATAAAGTGTCACAGCACATAAAACTTCTGTAGTAAATTTGAAGTGTGGACGGGTAATGTAATGAGTGGGTGCTACGTGTTGTAACGTCTTATGTTAAAAGGGCAGCGTTGTTAAAAGGAACAAAAAGTTTTTCAAATACATTTTATTCCTGGCATTTTGGAAGCTTTTCCAGGAGCAATGCATAAGGATATTTTTGCAAGTGTGCTCTGTTTCTGTAAAGGCAAGTAGAGGAATTTCTGGTGGTTCTAGCAGAACAGAAGTATGATCCCAGGAGCTGGGCCTGATCCACATTTAAGCACAAGCTTTCATCCAGGTTAAATAATCGTAACGTTCTTTCTGTAGTAACTTAATTTTTACCACTGTCAGATGGTGTGAGCCTGCACTGTGTAGCTGTGGGTAAGCCTCTAATTTTCTTGCAGGGTGAGCCTATCAGAGTCCTGGTGACTGGAGCTGCTGGGCAGATTGCTTACTCGCTGCTCTACAGCATTGCCAAGGGAGATGTCTTCGGCAAAGAACAGGTAGCTCTTATGTTGAATTATCACCTGCCTCTCTTCGCTGTAATGAATAAGCTAATGTTAGAACTGCAGTCCCTGAGACTTGTTTCCTTGTAGACACTCAGAGTGGCTTACCAATGTGCAAGTAATCTGTTCTTTGTAAGTGGGGAAAATGGAGTCCTGCTTTGTTAACACAAGCTTTCAGTTGTTGGGCATGCTGAAGTTTCTCAGTTTTCTGTAAATGGATTTAAGGCTTGCATAAGACAGCAGTTTCTAGCAGATAACAAGACAAATTCATTTTCAAAACAGATCATGCCCATCTTGCACTAAACCATTTCTTTCTTTACAGCCTCTTATTCTTGTGCTGCTGGATATCACCCCCATGATGACTGTACTGGAAGGTGTAGTGATGGAGCTGCAGGACTGTGCTCTACCGCTGCTGAGAGGTGGCCAAAAGAAATTTTTCTTACACCTACAAGATTCTATAGCACAACTATTGCATTTTTGAGTTCCTGTACCTGGCAGGAAGTTAAGCAGAAGAAAATGATAATGATCCTTTCTCAGTTTTATATTTTGTGGAAGATAAGTTAATTTAACTTAGGCTGTAAGCGAGGAAGAATGCCATCAAATCGGTTTTTGTGTAAGGAATTGACTATGCAGATAACTGGGGTTTTGGCTGGTATCATCCAATCCTGCGTTGTCAGCATGCACAACAAGTTGTTGGATACTTGTGCGTTTATGCATTGTATTTTGGCCTAGTGGAATAACATTGAATGATTAGATACTTTTATTGAGTTAAAAAAAAATAATCTAGTCTTTAGAAATATCTTTTGCGTAAAGACACAAATTGAAAAATCGCTCATCAAGTCATGTAAACAAGTTCCGATAGTTTAAACAAACAGAAGAAAAGGAGCAACTAAATGCTACTGTCATTATTACAGTACTTTAAAAAAACAAACAAACAAAAAAATCAGGCATGTAGCTACCGACTCTCGTACAAATCAAACGACCTTCTGCTTGAATGGTCAAAGGGAGAGGAAAACTTCATTTGTGTTCGTCCCTGCCACTGAAAATTTTTTGTACAAGTGAGGAACAGCATATGTAGCTAGGTGTGTATATATATTTAGAGAGAGACAGGCAAAAGCTATCTTTTTACATAGATTTTTTCCTGTGTTTTTAGAATTCGTATCTAAAGATTTAGGTAAATATTTGTATATATAAACAGTTTACTGGCAAGTATTCAATCTGTGGAGTTAGGGCCAAATAACCATACTTGTATTTTTGGAAGGGGAAGGTGGTTGTGTTGTCAGATCAGACTATATACTATTCATGAACCAAAGAATATTCCTGTTAACACTTTGCCATGAGTATTTATCTTACATAGATATTTATTTTCCTCCTTTCCTTTTTTCAGAGGTCATTCCAACAGACAAGGAGGAAGTTGCATTCAAAGACCTTGACATAGCAATTCTGGTTGGCTCCATGCCAAGGAGAGAGGGCATGGAGAGGAAGGATTTACTCAAAGCAAATGTGAAAATTTTCAAGTCTCAAGGTGCAGCTTTGGACAAGTATGCCAAAAAGACTGTCAAGGTGAATATAGAAACTGAATTTAAAAAATTAACTCTGAGTTATGTAGAGTTCTAAATACATCGTAAAACAATGTTGCGCAAGCAGGAGCCTATACAGTACAGGCATTCCCTTCCTGAAGCCCTGGAAAACAGACCACAGTGAAGGTTAAATGAGACATAGTATGTTAAATAGGTAGATGACTTAGTCCATAATTTATTTGGTGAAAAAGGTAGGTTTTACATTGTATTGCTGTATTCCGCACATACTTTGAACTGGTTACCACCAGTTCTAAAAAGAAATAAATACACAAATCCATATAAAAGAAGAGAAAGCAGTCTTCTGCTCGTTATCTCTCTTCTCTGGGGTAACTAAATTATCTATGTGCAGCTGCCTACTTCATATCCATCTGTGACTTTAACATAATGACCCTTAACTTCAGTATCAATATAGAATTACAGTTGCACAAAGAATCGGCTTTATTTAGGTTATTTGTGTCTTGGTCTTTGGAGCATTGGAAGCTTTTAATTGTTCTCTCTCAGATTCCTTCAGCACAGTTAATGGGATCATGTGGCTGCTCTCCTACTGCTCTTAATCTCAGACCCAGACTCCAACTGTGCTTTGTAACTGACTTTTTAATGTCTACTTCCTCTGCTGATGAACTTCCTACTGCTTCTAAAGACTTGTTTGCTTCTTTATACAGTTGGAATAAAAACTATCAATGTAACTATTGCAGAGTAATGGAAAATTTACTGAACTCAATTTCAAAAGGGGAAATACAAAGGGAGGTTTGCAGATTAGTTTGTGTGACTGAGAGTATATGGAGCTTGACGTTAATCATTTGAGACACATTAGTAGATGAGGGATGAATAAAAATCAGTTTTCCATAGTAATAAATTGATCCAAGTTCAGGCAATATTATAGTTCTAACTGCCTATGAACACTGAGATAAGTAACTGTTCTGGCTTTCCTAATTATAAAGCTATTATATAAATCAGTGGCATCCAGTCTAGAAAGCATTTAAAAGGGGATGGTGAATTCATTGTGGGCTGACTAGCGTGTATCTTGCTTTCCCTGGGTCTAGTTGCATGAGGTTTGAAGCCAGGCTGTGAGTCAGTGTGCAGATCTCCCTAGAAGTCTTATTCTCTTTCATGTTTGAGTATCAAATTATAAAGAAAATACCTAGCTAGAAAATATTTTTCTGTACATTTATAGAAGACTCGGTGACCATGAACAATGCACATATAAAACAGTATTGTTGAAGACAACCAAGAGATTTAGAAAACTTAACTTTCTGATAGCTTCTTTGAAGGCAAAGTCATGTATTTAACTTGAGGGAGTTATTTCGCAGAAACAGCTTCTTCATCTTTCCACATTTCTCTTCTCCTTTTTTGGTTTTAGGTTGTGGTAGTTGGGAATCCAGCAAATACTAACTGCCTGATTGCATCAAAGTCAGCCCCGTCAATACCAAAGGAAAATTTCAGCTGCTTAACTCGTTTGGATCACAACAGAGCTAAATCTCAGGTAAAAAGGGCCTCTTCAAAGTAGAATGCTTTCTGTTGTCTCTGCTAAATAGCAGTGCTTTCAAAGAAGCCTCTGAATTGAGAAGCTAAAATTAATACAGTGGCCATCTTTAATTTCCAATTAGATTGCTCTGAAACTTGGTGTGACTGCTAATGATGTGAAGAATGTCATCATCTGGGGCAACCACTCCTCCACTCAATATCCAGATGTTAACCATGCGAAGGTAAATGTGAAAGGAAAGGAGGTTGGAGTTTATGAAGCTATAAAAGATGACAGCTGGCTGAAGGGAGACTTTATCCTGGTAAGATCTTCTTGGATTTTTTTTCCATGGTCACTCTGTGTCTCCCCTTTCTTGTAACATTGTATGAAATTGTAAACTATGTAACTGACTTAGTGAAGCAGCTTTTCCTGTCTTAATAGAGTAAGTGATCCTCAGATAGCTTGTCTCTATCAGTTATTTGCTCTTGAAAAATTTAAGGCATTATGAAAACTTATGTAAATACTACTGGGAAAAAAATCCATTTGGAGTGCTGAAATGATTCAACAAAAAAGAGTTTGGTCATGGTTTCTCATCTGACACACAAGCACCATTGACATTTCACTGTGGTAACTTATTTTAGCAGCTTTGTAGATGAAGTAGGATGATCTTCTGTTTGCAGCTCCCCACCCACCAAAAAAAGGCCCAGTAACCTTTGCCCTGCACATGCATGCGCATGCCACATGCACACATGCATTCCAGACCTAAATCTATGACCTTGTCAGCAGCCTTTCTGAAAAGTAATCTGAAATACCTAGAAAACACCTGCAAATGTCTTAATGTAGGGTGGTAATAAATAATAATGTAGGGTAGTAAAACAAAATAATGGTATTGATTGATCAAGAGCACCGGCTAACCTAAACGCAGTGTGAAGTGAAACAAGGATTATCAAAGCTCTTGACGAACGTGACTCCAAGTAGCTGTACTTGGCTTGGTATTGCAGTGTTACTGGCATGCTGACAACCAGGTATCATATCTTTGGTACTGAGGGTGTGTTTTGTCATATGACCGTGCTCTGTCTTGTCTTGGTTTTAGATATAGCTTATTCCAGTACATGCTTGTTGCTGCAGAATAAACGATTGTGTGTTGGCAACTGAAGTTCCTGAGCCAGAGTGTAAGCAGAAACCTGTCTGTGTCTTTGATCCTGCTGTATCTTAGGTGGCCAAGGCAGGATACTGTTTTGGCCTTCTAGGTACATTGTAATGCTGGTCTGTGCTAGAATGTTTTGCCTGAGATCAGGAGATTCCATAATTCTTGCTTTCTAGACTGGGGTACGGTTGGCATAGAGCTTTACCAAAACTTACCAAAAGAAAAAATAGGTATGGTTTAAGAAGCTATGCTAATTCTGAGAAGTGCAATTCTTAAGTACAAAATTTCTAAATATAAACGTAAGTATAGGGAGGTAGGTTCAACTGTCTTCAGGAAATAAATGAATTTTATGCATTAAATATTGTAGATTGAGACCAGCAAGCAGTTAATATTGGTGTTCGGCAAAAAACCTTAATTGCCAGTGTTGCTCTGAGGCATCCGTTAGTATTGACATACATGAAGTGTCTTGGTGGTAAAAGCTTGAAACATCTGGTTAGTGTGAGAGAAGTCAGCGGCCTGCTAGCTGTAAAGCAGGTACTGAGAAACGAGCCAGCCTCTGAAATGTTCCCTTATGTTCCCGGCTTGGCAGAACTCTCCTAGACTGTATTTCTGGATTGTGTGCCATGTTCATTTGGTGATAGAACTGTATCTTGACTAACAAAAGACCGTCTTTCCTCATGGTGTTTACTGACAGCGTTTGGACCAAACCATGATTTTGCTGCTTTACAATTTAGAGGCTTTTTTTCTTAATTGCAGACTGTTCAGCAACGTGGAGCAGCCGTTATTAAAGCTAGGAAGCTGTCCAGTGCAATGTCAGCTGCCAAAGCTATCTGTGATCATGTGAGGGACATCTGGTTTGGCACTCCAGCGGTAAGATGTTGCTCTTGAGTAAGTGCTTGTTTGTCTAATGCTTTGTTACATGCCAGTGTCTTTGACCCAAAGTGTGTATGTGTGTTCAGAAGAGGAAGAATTTCTGGTCTTTTTCTGGAATAAAGTGTGTCATAGGAGATGCAGTATATAAAAGATTAAAATTTTGCTTTCTTCTAGCAGTGAAAAGTATATTTAACTTTTCTGGTTTCAGGGGGAATTTGTTTCCATGGGAGTAATTTCTGATGGCAATTCTTACGGTGTACCTGAAGACTTGCTGTATTCATTCCCTGTTGTGATCAAGGTAACTAGACTGTATCAATCGAGGCATCTTCTGCAAGACCTAGCTAATCTGTTGTGTGAGCTTGTTAACAGCAGTGCTTTTGGTACGGGACTGCAGTTGCTGGGACTTCAGCAGCCTTTCACAGAGGGGACCGTTATTAACCATTTTGTAGTGGTTGTCAAACAAGTACTGATAGACAAATAGAATCTGACATGACTAGGCGGTGCCGGCTGCATTCTTTATCTGAAAACAAAACTAACTTCTGCCTGATGTGGCTTTTAAGGCCATAAAGTTTATTTCTTATGCTGCAAAGTTTCCTTCATGCAGACCGAATGAAACTTGTTCTTATGGGGAATGGCTTTTTATTTGTTTGTTTTCAAACAGGACAAGACCTGGAAGTTTGTTGAGGGTCTTCCTATTAATGATTTTTCTCGTGAGAAGATGGATCTGACTGCAAAGGAGTTAGCTGAAGAGAAGGAGACTGCTGTGGAATTCCTCTCCAGTGCATGACTAGGTGATGAGGAAATACAAAGTCATGTGAGAGTGGAAGAATCTAAGAGTCGTCTCTAAGTCTGCTACCAAACACTATTACTGTATTCAAGTCAACTGTCTGTGGCAATTGTGCATTTTAAAGTTCATATGCTTACTGGTACTCTTGTGCCTATTGAGTTATTAGCAAAAAGATTATTAAAAGCAAAACTAGTTTGTTGACCAAACCTTTTGTCTGTTCAATACCAGTTGCTTTCTATGTATGATACGGAATAACTGTTTACCTTGGCTACTAACGCACAATCAATGGGTCTTGATTAGAATTTGGCACTATCAGTACACATCCTAGTCCGTGATCATTTCAGCACCCTATGGCTCCACTGAAAATGGAATTAGAATGCCAGTAGTTCTTGAACTAGTAGTTCAGTGACTCAAGTCTGTCACCGGACAGACTCCCAAGTATATACTGTTGACTCTGGTTATGCTTACAATGTTTGTCAATAGAAATATTAAAAGATGCTTAATCACATAATGGCTAAGAGTAGTCTGTTGCACTTTATTTGCATGGGTTTAGTTATGTAGCTGGCAGGATTTGATAGTACAACATTTAAAAAAAAAAAACAAACAAGCCCTGAAGGCCTGTTTTAAGGAACTGAGGGAAACTAGTTTTAAGAAGCTTTATTGGTGACCAGCACTTCCATTTGTCTTTCCCAGGTAGAATTGCTTTATGTTGACATCAGACAAAAGAAGCCTCAAGGCAGACGGGCACAGTCCGAAAGCAGTGCTGGTCATTCAGTACTAATTTGATTGTTAGCTTCCAAGCCTTTTGTCCCAGGAGACAAGGACTCGCTTGGTTAAGACCAAGTGAGGTTAATATACTTGTTTGAGAATTTTCGTAGTGCAGCCTACAAATGCTTTAGCTTCAGAAAGGTTCAGATACATCGTACTGTAATTATTGCTTTGCAAACACACGGGTGAGTGTTGCTGTAACTCTTCTAGACTCCTGTTTTGTCTGTTCCTACTGAAGTAACCTACCTCATGTAGACTGAAGGGGTTTAGACTGGGTTTGTTGTTCTGGGAACTTCCGTCATGTACTACCTGTTCTGTTTGTTTTCGAAGCACCTTAAATACTTCCTGCTCCCTTTGCAGAGTGTGCACTCATGGTAACGGGATTTTTGTCATACACAATGTCAGTGCTAAGTTGTCTGTCCATTCTAACATAAGCGCTTCTGCCTTGTACTAAAGGAAATCTTGGGTCTGTCATAACGGAGTGATCTCACTTCCCTGTTTTGGTTTGTTGTCATTAAATGAGGATTCCAAAAAGTAGAACTTTTGGGAAGAAAAAAAAAAAAAAGCTTAAACTGAATTCTAAGGCAATTGCATTGTTTCTTTGAGGATTTATCAAATAGAATATAAAATGCATAGGCAAACTTCAATAAGCTTATCCTTAAAAATAAGTCTGCTCTCAGAACGTTACCGTGGCTATTAAATACAGCGAGAGAAATGCAGCAAAGACTTACTATACGTAATTAGTTGGAAGGGAAAAGGAGCATCTCAGAAAATGAGAATGTCTGCTGCAGCACAGGCCAGCTGGAGGCAGGGCACAGAAGGCGAATGCCTTGAAAGTTTATGAAGCAGCTGTAGCAAGAATTTACACGTTCTTGCAGTCTTAAGAGTAAACAAGAAGTATATACACCATATCTTCTGTTTTTCTCATTACTGTAAACCCCTTGGAGTTTAGCTATGGAGAGATGGTAAGAAGATGATTTGCTGTGTCTTTTCACAACAGTTTTGGAACTTCTGCAGAAATTAGGGAGGTAAGGAAAGCTGCTGATGTGGTGGCTGCCTTCTGGTGTTCCACACAAAGTCAGTAATATCTCATTCCAGCGTGAACCAAGGGACCAAAAGAATTCATTCCAGTAATTACCATGCTACAGCTTATTATAAAACAATGTATTTTACTGTGAACGCTACATGAGAGCTACAGTGCGCACATCTGTGCCTGAAAGCCATAGATAAGCTATGATAAATCCCGCTGGTGTGCAGTAGGTTTTGTGCCATACCTACAGGAACATCACAATGTAGGGAAGAAGCTTTAAAAAAGATTTTAGAAAATGTGGAAGATAGGGCTCTTCAGGGTTCTTTGATGTTGGTTTGAAAGCCGCTTTCTCCAGCAGGCGACTCTCTTCTTGCGAAGTGATGCTTGTAACAGTGTATCAGAATGATTGCACAATTAACGGATCTATTTAACTCCTTCACGTTAACACTTGAATCTACATTTGACTCCTCGGATGATGAGGTGCTGTATTTCCTCCAGACTTCCATGAAGCAATTAACAGGAAATCTCCCATCTGCTCAACTACTACCCCACTACTTGCAAACTCAAACTAGCCGGCGGTGGATTTTCTTTGTATCCATGGTTCTGAACTGTTCTGTCCTCTGCTCTGCTTTCTCTGGCTTTTGTACTTCTGGGAGATTCCCTCCTGCTGCAGTCAGGTAGCTTCCACTGCAGCTTGTGTTACTTTGTACATTCTGCGTGGGTTTTGCAGGGTGCTTTGCACTTCCCTTAGTAGGTGGTATATGAAAAGGACAGCAAAGCAAAAGGAGTAGCCACCTGCTTTTCCTTGCAGGCTTACGGTTTTCTAGTGCTCAAGGAAACTTGCATGTTACTACCCAAACTTTTGGTATTGAGTACTTTGCTTTTCACTAAAATGTCTGTTCTGTGATTTTGAGTGTTCATGGGCTGGAGTGTGCTAGCTGAGGCTCTGAGCTGCGTTTCTTTGTCCTGGAAAAGGAAATGCACGGGAGAGACCTTCTTGTCCATGGCTGCCTAAGGGGAGGGCACAGAAGAAGCAGCGCCAGGCTCAGTGGCACACAGTGGAAAGTCAGGAGGTGACAGACACAAGTTGGAACACCAAAAACTGATTTATCACATCCGAGGGTGATCTAAAGCAACGGGAGAGGTTGTGGAAGCTCCATCCCTGGGCCAGGTCAGCCCTGCAGGAGTTTGCACTGACAGATTTCCGACCTAGGTGACTGAAAGCCATGGGATGTGTTCGCACCAACTGCATCTTTTGACCAACTCTCCATACATACCTATGAAATGCTGCGCTGCAGTTAGTGATGAGTGTACTTTCAGCACATACAAACTTTCTGCGCAGGAAGGAATTTCACATCACTTTTTACTTGCTGGTCACATCCCCAAGAGAACAGAAGGACTTCAAACAGCAGCTCCTGTGTGAGTACATACATACAAGCATTCTTTGAGAAATGGATCCTGGGGGAAATTAAGATGTGTATCATCAGATCCACTTCTGTAAAGCTTTGAGATGGAGCAGCTGAGAACATCAGGGTTCCTGGCTGGGTCTGTCGGTGGAAAGGCTTCCAGGGATGACTGGGACCTGTTCAGTGTGACTGGCATGCTCTGTCATAGAGCGCCTGGAAATCGCAGATGTCATATCCTCCTGTCATGCCAGTGAAAGCTGTGCAAGGGGGGCTGCTAAGCTGATCTCTTCGTGCTTTCTTGACAGCTTTCCATTCCCAGCAAGAGCTCTTCTGAGGGAGAGAAGAAACAAAGCTTTTCCCCAAATGAACAACAAACTGATTTCAAGTTTGTCTCGCCTTGTTGTTCTCCTACTGTGACTGTTTGTTGTTTTTCACAGTGACTGCAGGTGAAGCTGGAAACTCCAGCTCTTGCAAATGAGTCTAAATCAACATTATGCTGATGCTCACCACAGAGCTCTGCCCCCTGGGCATGTTTATAAGGCATCATGTCGTATCGAATCAACAGGATTTGAATCTCACTTTGCACGAGGGAAGTCAGGAGAACTCTGGCGAGCAAAGCAGCTGCAGCATGCTTTCGGAGCACCAGATGTACAGAACACTGAAAAGTTGTCCTGGAAGAGCTTATTAGAATTACTTTATTTTTTTCTTTCTACTTTTCCCCCTCCTTATTTCCTGTAGTTTGGGGACTTTTTTACATTTATAGACACATTTTTAATTCCAAATAGCAAATCCTAGAGGATAACCACAGCTCGGTTGTAATGAAAGAGGAACTTACATAAATAAAACTACTTACAACCGAAAATGCAGATACTTTGTTTTCAAATACAAAGGTATTTTTAAAAAAACATTCCAACAACTTCTTGAGCGGCAGCTTTGGAGAGGAACGTGACAAATGCTCTATTGTGCCTGAACAGAGGCTGAGCAGCCAGCTGCTTAAAATGAAATACTGTAACTGCAGGTAAATGAGAAATTAATAGGCAGAGATGCAGTCTTCATCTTGGCCAGAAACAAGCCCATTGTTTTGGTTCTACTGGATCTTTAATTGTGCTTATTAATTAATTAAAGGTTTAATTGCACAGGTGCTTTTGTGTTTTTTGAGTCAGCTAACCACAACCACCAAGGGGTCTGTAGCTAGATGATACAAAGAATTTGTGCAGAGACCTTTGCCTGCTTCCTCTCAGGAAACATGATCATCGCTCGCTCGGGAGCGATTTGACGTTTAAATGCATTAAAAGCTCAACTCAAGCCAACTCGTATTTGAGGCTCCGAGCATTTGTTGGCTCCCAAGGAATGCTGCATGAACAAATCCGTGGCCACTCAGGACTTTTCTGTGGCTGAAAGCCCCGAATTCAGGCAATGGCACTCCTGTGGTCCTGCTCCCTCTTGATCCGTGCTGCAGCTGAAAAGCAACGCTGGGACAGAGGATCTCAGTGACGGGAGGAGGTGACGGCTGCCCTCCCGGCAGATAGCACTGATACATGCAGTGTGTGCACCCACACGCGTGCTCGGGCATGATGGAAAACCTCTCTGGAGTTCAAAGGAGCCACCTGACCCTTCTTGCCAGCCAAGACCTTTGTGGCTAGCGTTAAGCTGCACACATCAGCTGTGCGAGATTTTATTGTAGCAGGCAAGTGATAATCCTTGGGATGAAGGTGAGCTTCCATCTGTTAGCAGCAGCGGAGCGGCCAGGTCGTACCTGAGCAGCCCAGCAGCCCAAGGTGGCTTCACTGCGCTGCTGGGCTGAGCTGGGCACCCTCCAGCGCCGGGCTGGCTGGCAGCAGCTGTGCGCACGTACCTGCCACGGGCCATGGACCAAAGCTAAGGCAAAGGCTGAGAAAATAGGCATTTCAGTTTGCTAGACTTTGGGGTCTGTTTTTTAAATGAAATCAGCATCTGTAAAGCCACAGATTTGTGCTGTCCAGAGATCCAGTGTAGCCCTCTATGGGGAAATTTTCATGGGTACGTTCATGCATTCGGTTTGGCTTTTGCATTCATGACTGTTTCTCAACAAACACGAGTGGCTTGAGTAGTTTTAAAATGGGACCAACAGTGCACCTTGGTTGATGTGACCCTAATGAAAAATATTATTACATCATTATTTCGTAAGCCAGTGGGATGAGAATGCTTTCAAGCTTGAGATGGAGGATTTAGGAAGCCACTAACAAACCAGCATGGGAATTATTTCGGAAGCAAACCGAACCCCTGCTGAAAGCCCACTGACAGAGGCTTAATAGTCTGGCTGTGTAAGAAACCAAACAGAGCAACAGCAGTGGAGGGGTTTCGGGCAAAACAGCAAGCTGCATGCGGCCCAGCGAGTCCCTCCCGCAGGCAGCGTGGCTCACGGCTGGGGACACGGCGGTGGCAGCTCTCTGCCCGCACCTTCGCGCTTGCACGCTCCTTGGAGGGGCAGGAAGGCACTGGGCTTTCTGCCTGAAGGGAGGGGCAGTCAGGATTTTTAGCTATATCTCTCCTGCCTGCTGAGCTGACAACAGATGTGCCTGTTGCATGCGAGGCTGCCTGACCGGGGAGAGCACAGCGGCAGCTGCTTACGCCAGTGCAGTGGCTGAGTGAGCCCCAGGGCCAGCGGGTGAGCGAGCCCCAGGGCCAGCGGGCTCTCGGCAGGGTTTGGAGCAGAGGATGAGCCGCTTCCTCAGCACAAGTGAAGCCATGTCAGGCAGGTTCCCACCCAGACCTCCAGTTCCGGGGAAAAGACCCCAACGCTTTGTTGAGGGCAGGCTCCTGGAAGAGCTCTGTGAAGCTGAACTCAGAGGGAGTCCAAAAGGGTGAAGAGCCAGGGGAGCTGGGGAAGGATGAGGTTTATTCCCCAGCAAAGAGGTTGTAGGAGAGACTTAACCCCTCAAATGATCTCTATGTTTTCTATATTAAAAAAAACCCGGTCCTAAAAGGCAATGTTAGTATTTCTTTCTGATCTTAAAAGGGAGACAGACTCCAAAGGAGTGGCTGCACAGGGATGTGCACGAGCAATGCCCGTCGCGCCCGGCCGGATCAGAGCTGGAGAAGGGCAGCACATGTCACACGAGTGAGATAGACGGGTCTGTGGGGCTGGAAACCAGGGAAACCAGCTCAGCAGGGAGCAAGAGGTGAGAGGCTGTGAAGTTTCTCCTTTACCACAGCTGCAAATGCCCATCTGGCAGATACACATGTGTTCCAGCGGCCGCGGTGGGCCGGGAGCGAGGGTCCCAGCAAGGAGCTCACCTGCAGCTGGTGGCTGTGCAGCAGCTGTACAAAGAGTGGCCAGTTCCAGCATAACCCCCACAAGCCGAGTGGCACGGGAGGGCCAGGCGGGCAGCGGGGACAGCCCGCAGTCCGTGCTGGAGCAAGGGCCAGGCAGCGGGGGATGGGGGGGACAGTCCCAGTCGCACGCAGTAACTGCACCATTATAGGAAAAGATAAGGCAGGCAGGTCTGGATGGTTTTAAAATGGAATTTTGCCATATCCAAATTTTGCCATTGGGCCTTTCATGTGTTTCATGACTGAAAAAGAGCAGTTTCCTAAAATAGTTCCAACTAACAGACATGTCACCTCCCGGCTGTTTGCAGACTCAGAGTTCAAGAGCAGCAGCCCGGTTTGACAAGAGCTTCCAGCACCGGCTGGCTATCAGCTGGGGGAGGAAAAAATAGATTTGTCAGTGTCCTGCCCCCCGCTGAACCGCCGTCAGGCAGGAGGACATCTGCCTTCGCAGCGCCCTGGGCACGCTCAGCACCACCCTGGTGCTGCGCTAGCTGGGTGGTCACATCCAGCTTTGGGGGTAATTATCCTGTGCAAAATTACCATCCTTTAGCAGGGGGTCCCTTCCAAATTCTCTCCGTGTCACCCTCCCTGGCCCATCCCTGGCCAACAGTCATGATGCATTTTAAGCCTGCAAATGGCACTGCTGGTGCCAGGCAGCCTTCCATGGGCTGGGGGCTGGTGGGGAAGGGGCTGCGGCTGTCCTGGCCCACCAGCTCCCAGCAGAGGTGGGGAGGGAGCGCAGGGCTGCCACAGCCCCTGCCTTCCCCACCTACCTTTATTAGGCTTGTGGTGTAAGATGTTTGGAGAAGCTTTCTTCACCTTGGGCTGCCAAGTGTGTGCACCAGGACTGCCCTGCGTAACTCCTCCTTTGGAAGAGAGCAGCGTGTGTAGCCCTGGTGGGACTATATGTATAAGAATAATCTGTGATGCTGGTGTTTATCCCAGGATGTTGTCAAGTGAAGTGTTTTTTACATGGACCCTGGAGCTGAACGGTGAATAGTGCTCTTGGCTCTGCTTCACAGGTCGGACAGCAGCAGAGGTGGCTTTCTGCACTCACAGCTGCCTCGATGCTTCTGGGCATTAGTGGTTTTCAATGCCAAGGCAGCCATAAATCCTAAATAAATAGATAAAAAAATAAAAATAATTTGGCAGCACTAGTTTTTTTTGGAGCCTCCAGATGGAGCTAGTAGAGAGGGAGTCACACTGGGAGGATTTTTTTCCCCTTAACCTCTGAGCCTAGAGAGTTTAAATACTTGACCAAAAGAAAACAGACAAATCTCCTTTCAGCTCTGCAGTTACAAGGCTGGGGCCCAGGAAGCTGTCAGGCAGGGGAGGGAAGGTACTGGCTGGTCCTTGTCCCCACCGGGATAGACACCTGCCTCCATCCAACGGAGGACATGTCTACACGAGAGGTGGCCTCTCGGCAAGGAGAATCAGCTCCAGGCACACGCCGTGTTGGACACCTGGTGCTACCGGCGCTGGTGACCCTCTCCTCCATTCCCAAGCTAGAACAGCTCTTGAGATCCAGCTAAATTGAGGAAACGAGTTCTGCTGCTGGCTGTGCGGGAGCCATCCCGGCCAGCAGTGGCCAGCTCGCCCGTCTTTGCCCCTCAGCTGCTTTTAGCCCATACTTGCTACATAAGCAGAAAGCCCCAGCTGGAGGATGCTGTTAAGGGCACGGTCAGAGTTTACTTCCAAGCACTTTGCAGAAGACAGGGTGGCCACGGACCAGGCGACGCTGGCGTGAGAGATAAGCGGAGCAGGAAAGCTCCAGCCACCTCTTAATCAACAAGCTAACCACAAACCAAGTAATCCTGACCCTTCTGCTTCTCCTCTCTGAGCTGAAGAAGTTAAATATGGGCGCAGGCAGCTGAGCTACTTTTGTGGGCTTGTAAGGCTGGACTTACTTAAAGACTAGCAGCGCTCCTTGGTGTGATAGCTGCTCTGTGCAAAGGGACCACATGGTACATCTCCTGGGGACCAGCATCGTACTGGGCAGAAAGGGTGAACGGGGGACGGAGGTCAGAGGTGCTGAACACAGGGCGGCAGGGCTGGGTGGTCTCCGGGAGCGTTTCCCTGCTCCTGCCCTTGCCTGGCCAACCTGCCTGCTCAGAGCAGGGGAGAGCAACCGAGGTCCTTGGCAAAGCCCTGCCCTGACTAGTCCCACCTGACAGAGCAGAGCACACCCTAATAAAATGTAAAATAACAAAAATATAAACCAGGTTGCTAATGAAATATTAAAACCCCAAATGCTCTTCCTAGCCTGCTTAACGTGCAACAAACCTGAGATGGGGCAGATGTCAGAGCGGGGCGATGCTCAGCAGCTGTGCCTCGCCATCGCCAGGCTCTCGCAGCCACGGTGATGGACTAAACTCCACCACTGCGCGATCTTATCCCCCACTTTTCCTGTTTTCTGCTTGTGTTGGAGCTTCCCACTCCTGTTGTCTGCTTGGCGAGTGAAGGCAGCTTTGTACCAAAACCATCAATGGCAGCGACTGACCCAACCCAGCGGCGTGGGGCAGACAGCAAAAGCCTCCGGGGCTGCCCAGGCTTAGCTCCGGGTATTCTGTGTGTGCACTGATTGCTGAGTAATTAATCACCTGCTCATTTCTTTCTCCCACTCCGGCTCCTGGGGCTGCCCACCAGCAACACCGAGGAGACTGTGTCAGCACACGAGCGGGTAAGTGTGAGTGTGGCTGCGTATGGGTGACTTTGGGCAGCATCCAAGCCAGGTGGCCATGGTGAGCCCCATTCCACGGAGCTGGTTCCAGGTTGTCTGACCGAAGGCTTCACCGCAGCTGCCACACACAATGTTTCCCCTGTTTTCCAGCCTGTAACATCTTGTAATGAATGAGAACCACCTGTTTACCTGCAAATAGGGGTAGAAGTCAACAGGTTTTGCTCATGTTCAGCTTCTCTGCTTGGGAAAACAAAAAACTGCACAAGGTGTCACTGGCTGGGTGTAGAGGATTGAAGCTGGGTTAATTAACATCGATAATATACAGCTGTGGGCTGGCTTCAGGGGCGGTGGGTTGGCTGGTGTGGATAAGGTGCAGCTGTGGCTGGTTCCAGAGAGAGAGAGAGAGAGAGAGAGAGAGAGAGAGAGAGAGTGAGAGTGAGAGTGAGAGTGCCCTGGAGGTAGGAGAGACAAGGGGAAGGACACAGCAGAGGCAAGAAACAGGGTGGACTGGCTTGAAGGGGCTGAAGAAACAGCACAAACAGTAGATGAACTGTTCAAACCTTGTGGGGGATTGGTGGCCGTGCCGGGGCAAGGTGCGATAAGTACTTACTGAAGTTAACCTGGGATGTGCTGGTAAAAGCCTTGTTGCAGCCAGCAAGTTTTGATAGTGCTGTGACAGCTGGGGTTGCCTCTGCCTCTCCGCTGGGGGGGCAACACTTTGCTGGTGTGGTGTCACCAGCTTGGTACGAGAAGCTGGCTGTCAGCTCGCCCTCCTGCTGAGAAGAAACCCTCTTTGATTTGCAGCCCCTTGGGAAAGCAGCGCATCAAGGTGGCTTTGTCAAGGCTTTCTTCTGCTCCCTCCCCAGCCTCCCATCCCCTTGCTCTCAACCAGATTCCCAGGGTCTTGCTCTCAGAGCTTTGTTTGCATCAATAGCAGAGTGCCATCTGCCTTTCAGTCATCCCACGCGTGCTCCTGGCTCTGGCTCTGCGTTGCTTACCACATGTGTGGGTCTGGCACTCAGGGCTTCTGTGTTATACACCAGTGGAGTTATCAGAGTCAACAAAGACCAAGTTTCTCCCTCAGGTCCTTGCTGTTGCCCTGGCATTTGCTTGGGTGGTGTCACTTCTTGCTCCCTGCTTTTGGGTCACCTTGGGGGTTTTGCCACTTGGCTGGTGTGTTGCTTTGGCCAGCGTGCCTGGTTCTCAGCCCTTCCAATTCCCTCTGCCTCCTTCAGTGTCTCTCATGTGGGAAAGAGGGCTCAGCTGGATGATTCGCGCTCCTCTTCTCATTCCTCGGGCCCTCTTCAGCCTCCCTCCTTTCAGCTGAGGAGCAGTGGATCAGGAGAAATCATGTTCTACTTATCTCCTGGAGATATCCCAGCTCGCTGGCACTTTGTGGGAACTTCACGGGGCTACGAGGCACCCTGGAGGACTGCAGGGCATGGGAGCTGGAGGAGAAGGAGCCTTGTGGTTTCCAGCTGCGTGTCGCACTGATGTGGTGACTGCATCTCTCTGTTTGATTCTGCATGGAAGCAATCATGCAATCACCTCAATGATTTATTTGACTCGCCTAGAAATGCTGGAAGTTGCTTTGAGTGGTGAGGACACTGTCAGGGTGAATGTGAGAGATAAAGACCTGAAATCTACAGGCTTTAGCTGTGCCATGCTGTTGACCTCCAGGTCCCCACACCGCCTATGCCTCTACCACAAAAGAATTGTGCTAATGGTGAAAGCTGAAAAGCCAGTTTGAAGAGTTTCTAGGACCAAACGAGAATGGCAGGACACCCATGGGCTGAGGTCGGGCAGCCAGTGCCTCCTGTGCTGGGGTGTGCAGGGAACCCCAGGGTCCAGCCGTGGTGAGACGCCTGCCCTCTCCAAAGGTGATGCAGTGGTGCTCTGCACCAAACGCGGGGCTGACCTGTTCTGCTCTCATGCCCATGGTGAGAGAAAGCAGAAAAAAGCGAGGGTAGTGTGCAGAGGTGGGGGGGCTCGAGGTGTGGACAAACCCCTTGTCCCGTTGCCTCACTAGGTGTCTGCTGGAGGTTGCCTTCGTGGAACAGAAGACGCACAGGCTGCTTGCCCTCAGGCTGCATCGGGACATGGAGGGAAGCTGACCCTTGTCACACTCTGCTTTTGCCTTTTCTGAGCCTTTCTTGCTGTGAGGCCGCCTGGTCACCTTGGTGAGGAAGTAATTTCTGGATGTCCCTGTAGAAGCACTCAGTTAAATTATTTATGCATTACAAACGTGCGTAAGAACCAAAGTAAACAATGACAGAAATAGTTGCCATTTTTCTATTTGGATGTCTGGGTGTCCAGGCAGCATCTGAGTCTATAGGCAAAGCAAAATCTGCAGGGAGGGACACCACCTTGTATTATACCCAGTGATGTGTTTGGGAAGATCAGTCTCTGTTGGGCACACAGGCCTTTGCGGAACAAAGAAATCCTTGGGTTTTTGCAAATAAATAACTTGGTTTAACAAAAATGCAAATGCAAGTCTTTGAGAAAGAAACAATGGGAACAGAAAGAACTTGAGGTCGTGCCGAGAGAGAGGGAAAGGAACCTCTTTTGCAAAGGCGGGATGGGGGGGTGGCTGCTCTGGTTCCCACCATCAGAAGATTAGCTTATGAGCATGACGATCCCTTGATGCCTTGGTTGATCACAGACAGCACTTCTAGTTGACTCACGCTGAGGTTCCAGAATCTACTTGGACCCATCCGTCCTACAATGAAGCCAGTAAGGAGCCCTGCACCGCACTGGCTCCATCATGCAACGTGATGCCCGCGAGAATAATGCCTGTGAAGGCTTTGCAGTTAAAGAGGTGTTGTGCAGGGAGCAGAGACATCTCATAAAAACAACACATGGTCCCAGATGATTAGTCTCTCTCACGTTAAAGAAAGCAGTGAGAAGAGTTTGGACAGATGGGCTTTCCACCAGGAGGCCAGCATGACAAATGCACCAGAAATAAATAGCATGTCTCCTCTCTCCAGGATAAAAAATAAACAGGTTTTCCTTCCTGTAGGTCATCCCAACTTTTCTTCATCCTCATCATGACAACAGTGAATCTTTCACAGGTCTTCACCCTGATGGCATCACCTCCCTGCCCACAGCTGGCCAGCAGCAAACCCTTGTGCCATTGCCACCAGGTATTTTAGAGAGACAGGCCCCTGGTGCAGAGCATGGCTCCTGTGGCTGCTACCACCTCAGGAACAGGCGAGTCCGCTGGCAGGAGCAGGACCTTTCTGCGTTAGAGGCCGGGCTTTGCCTCAGAGGCAGGGCCTGCACAGCTCCAGGCGAGGAGAAATGTCTGCAGCCACGGGCGAGTGCTGGTGCTGGGGGGACCAGTGTCCCTTAAAGCCCCTGAAGGAAGGGGGGGGGGGGTTTGCAGGATGAGTACTGAGGGCTGGTCTTCCAGAAAGATAAAAGGAGTGTCTGGAGTAGCTTCGAGCTGGGCAGGAGTTTTAAACACAATGCAGCAAGGGGAAAAGAAAGCAAAAATAACGTTTTCCCCTAATACTAGCAGTGCCTGATAGGCAGGTGTTGGAGCAATGAACTTCATTTTCAAGTTTTCATCAGTGAAGAGCCCATGTCCTTCTCTAGTTTTGATTCTCTCTGGCCTAATTGCCCATTTATCAAAGATGTGTGCTTTAAAACCTCAGGAATTTGAAAACAGTGGGTCCATGGACGTATCATCCAGCACTGGGCCTGTTTCCCTGGTAGCTGTAGAATCCCCCTTGTTGGAAGGGACCTCGGGATGTCCTGTGTCTAGCCCCTGCCCAGAGCAAGGCTGACAGCAGGACCAGACCAGGTTGCTCAGGGCTTTACCCTGGTGGGTCTTGAAACCAAGGACGGCCACTGGACAGCTTTTCTGGGAAATGCGCGCTGGTGCTTACCCTCACTG
The DNA here is from genome assembly GCF_023634085.1 of Falco cherrug. Classification (NCBI taxonomy): domain Eukaryota; kingdom Metazoa; phylum Chordata; class Aves; order Falconiformes; family Falconidae; genus Falco; species Falco cherrug. Next base: position 89,728,014 of record NC_073702.1, on the reverse strand, counting down.
GGATTTTTTCCTTCTAATACCAAGTACGAAACTTGCCTCTCTCGGTTTGTCCCGTAACGTCCCACTGCTGTGGGCCAGCGGAAGGAGCTGGCTCTGCCCTCTCAGAAACCTCCTGGTAGGTCTTGGAAGACCACATCTGGGTTCCCCTGAAGCCTCTTCTCCGTGCTGAACTGGCCTCAGTCCCTCCACTGCTCTTCATACACCATCTTGGTGGTCTCCTCCAAGCTCTCTCTCCACATTGCCATTGTCCTGGGGGTCCCCAAACTGGGTGAGTATCCTGATGAGGACTAAGGAGTGCCAAGTAAAGGGAAACTATCGCATCCTCAATCTAGTGGCTGTCAGCTTGGTCTAAAAGTGACGGATGCTCAGGGAGACCAAATCTCTCATGCAGCATTTTGGGTTTTGTTCAAAACAGGCAGGCAATAGCTGCTTAAAAAATCTTTAGGAGAAGAGTGGGTTATTTGATGGAAATTACAGATTAGACTTGTCCCCTTTAGCTCACACCTTCACATTTGATTTCACGTGTCGCCTCCCAGCTGGCGTACTGGCAGTTCTATATTTCACAGAGGTCGTAGTGCAACAAGGAGGTGCTGCTTCCCTGCAGGCAGCCCCAGCCCCCAAACCAAAGCAAAATCTAGGCTGAGAGAAATGATGCTTCTTGGCCAAACAGTAACTTCATAAAAAGTGATCGTTTTGCTGGAGAAAGTTTCCACCCTAGTTCCTGGTCTTTTGATCTAGAGAGCAAAAGGGTGGTGTAGGGCTGTTAACTCCTCGTGGAGATTACAGCAAATGGGTCTTGAGGGTATCAGTTCCTGACACTGTATGATTATTTCTACGAGGTGAGATTAGGAGAAGTTCCCTTTGTGTCCCAAAATATGCAGGAGTCTGGGCGTTTTTCTGAGCAGTTCAAATCCTCCCAGACAAGGCAGCAGAAGCAATAGCTCGTCATGAAGCTCTGAGCTACCTGACAGACACAACCGCAAGCGCCCCGGTGATGTAAAACAAGCCTTCCCTTTCCTTTCCTTTGCAGCCAAGCACAGAAACAAAATGCTTCATTTTGGTTCACAGAGAAACCTTGATGATGGAAGAAAACCCCAGCGATTTCGTTTCTTTTTGGTAAGTGGGGAAATAAAGGTGGCTTAGAGTTTCTACATTTACACTTCTACACTACCAGGCCTCCCACCCTTACTGCTCTTAATTGAATGAGGTTGTTCTACAGTATAATATAGGGTCCAGCTGATGCTCTTCAGCACTGAGTGTCTTCCCTTTCAGGCTAGAGAAGCCAACAGGAGGAAAGACCTGGTCAAAAAATATCTGCTGGAGGGTCTCTCCAAACCTACAAGCTACCTGCTTGGAGACACGGCTCAGAGTAACGTGCGCTGAAAGCCCTTGGTCTTTCAACCGAGTCTTTTAACCTGAATCATGACCTTGGCCATGCACTGAGTGGGGAGTGACCTCTTATCTCAGCTTTTGGCATGGATATCGCTGACGATGCGTTCAGCAGGCACTGGCTGGTGTCCGCAGGGTAATTGCCTTCCCATATCAGCTGTAGGGAGGACAGAGGTACCCCAGAGCTGAAGGGTCACTGCAGCTCCTCTTCCCAATCCCCGACCAGTTCGCCACCAGCCACCAATGGCACCACCAGACTCTGGGAGCTGACACTCATCCCTCTTGAAGCACCCAAGCAATACCCTTCATGGACACATTCATCAACATGGATAATCTTGGAAAAACTGCTTGAATTCTGAAGGGAAAAAAAAAAAGTATATTGCCTACAGAGTTTACCTTACTATGTATCTCCATCAAAAACACTAATCATAAAATGCTTCGTCAGATGCTTCACCAACGAGAGAAGGCCCACCACACTCTGCACCCTTGCTGCCAGTGCCGTAGCCTTTCTTCATGTCGGGAGCCACCTGGCTCCTGGTATGTCCACAAAGGAGGTGATGAAACCCACACCTACCCAGGGGTGACATTGCTGTTGGCAATGGGAGTGATACCTGAGCAAGCACATGTTTGCGTGACTCGCGGTGCTCCTACGCGCTGCTCCGCTGCCCATGACGTGGGCAGTGCTGCTGGGATGCAGAGGCAGCAGGGAGAGGTCAGGGAAGTGACTTCGAAAGAGCCATGTCTATCCTCAGGCACACAACTTAAACAAACAGAAGAGTGGTAAAAGAAGTAATAAAAGAAGTAATAAATCGTTACTCAAAGTTTACCCTGGGCTTTTATTATTTTTTTTTCCTCTGGAAACATAAACGTTGGGGTACCATGGCACAAAAGAGCTCCTGGATATTTTTTTACAAAGGTTGAACTGGAAAAGGTCAACCAACACAGTCTGAGCAACCTCAAAGTGAAACGCAAAGCCACAGAGATGCAACCTCATCAAAGCTGTCTTGTGGCTTCCCAGCTGCTTTTGCTATTGATTTTGACTAGGGTTTGGTTATGGACTTTGATAAAAGCGGAGCCCGGCACAAAATCCATGCTGCTTCTCACCCGCATTTGCAGTCCATTGCATGCTATTGATAGCATCCACTGTTCCTCATTGGGACAGGTTTTTATCTTCCCGGGTTAGTCCACAAGCTTCATCTTAAGGTACCTTCTGCCTGTCTAGTAGGTGGACACTGACCTGTCCAGACAACTTATCTGTCTTGAGATCCTTCATTTCCAGTTTTAGCATCCTTCCTTTTCTTCTTGCATTCTTGCATTACATGCCACCGGCTTTTGTTTACATCCGATAAAAGGTCGTCGTCTTTTTTTTTTTTTTTTTTTTTTTTCGTTTTAGACTGGGTTGAGAATCTTCTTTGTGTGTGCTTAATGAGAAAAAGAGCTTTCCTGGTTTTTTCCTCTCCACAGAAGGTGTGTTTCTGACTTTAGCACAGATTAACCTACTTTTTGAAAGCCAAGTGAAGGAAGCTAGTGAGAAATGGTGGTTAATGGTATGCATGTCAAGAGACGGGAGAAAACAAGTAGATGAGTCAAAGGAACCAGTAGCCTGAAGCCCACAAAACCGGTGGCTGAACCCCAAAGACATGAGACACAGAAAAGAAATGTGGTCACACCAACAGAAAGACAACAGGGCCAGGAGGATGAGGAGGTCACCTCAACTTTGGAGGAGCTGATGAAGTGGAAACCAGGGGAGTGGGAAGAGGGCCAGGCTGGTCTGAGGGACAATCGCAAAAGCTACTGAGCCTGGGAGAAGGGGAACATGGGCAGAAATAGAGAGAATTCAGGGCACTGGAGAAGGAAGGATGGCTCAGCCTGTGGTAAGGAGAAAGCAGGTGAGGAGCCCGGGCAGAAGGTGCTGGTGGGAGGTGAAAGTAGGTCGGAGAAGAGGTTGACATGTGGAGGTGTTGGGCAGATGGTATCCATCGTATGACCCAACCCACGGCTCGGGCAGGCGTGAGATGATCGGCAGCGCTGCCAAGCCCAGGGCTTCTTTGAAGGAAGCTGGCGGGCCACCAAGCTCCAGTGAAGGCCACGGAGGGACAGCTGCAAGAACATGTGGCAGGAGCAGCGTCTGTGCCACGCGGCGCCTCTGCTGTGTTTGCTTTGGCGTTGGCAAGGCAAATGAGGTTAACTGGGGAACAAGCAGCGCACAGGTGGCAGCCAGCGTGGCTGGGGGCGCGGGGCGTGGGTGATCTGGCCCGCTGGAATCCCAGCGTAGGAGCAGAGGCAGAGGGAAAAATGTTGCTCAGGCAACTCTGATTGCCACTGCTGTGACGAAGCCTGGGCAAAAGCCAGCAACTGGGGTTGCAGGAAAGGCTTAGGAGGAAATCCTGCTGGTCAAAAATCAAGACCAAGGCAGCAACAGCAGGAGATCCTATGCTTGGAAATGGCCCGGGGTGCAGAGCTGGCACAGGGCTCATCAAATTTCCCCCAAATTCCATGGAAGATGTTCCTCTCATCACTGCTGAGCCAACCCGGCCCAGCCAGGAGCATGTGTAGGGTCCTGCTGTGCTGGAGAAGGGTCTTGTCCCTGTCCCCAGCCCGACCCCGCTGCAGCGGCATCCCTCCCTGGGCCGAGCAGGGATCCAGCACGGCTCACGGTGAGGGTCTGGAGGGGCACAGGACAGTCGCTTCTTCCATTTCTGGGCACAGTTTCAACAACCAGCCAGCCGTATCTAATGGCCAATTTCTTCTGGGTGCATGGGGGTGCCGAAGGCGAGCAGCAGCCAGCCGGCTCCTTCTCCCGGCAGTGATGCGCCGTGTGTCCTGCAGCTGCCCCGGGGCAGTGCCCTGCTCAGACATTCAGCTGAACCTCCACCTGCAGCAAAAAAGCCATGCAAGGAGTGACAAGAGTCCAAGCTGGAGAAAACAGCATCAGGCCACCCGTGCTGCTCACATGGATTTTCTAGCAGCACTTTTCTAAGACAGCTCATGTCCTTGAGCACCTGAGCAACTCGGAGCAATGAGGACATGCCTCGCCTTTTCTCCTGACTCATATCCTGCCGTGCGATTGAGTAGGCAAAAGCAAAAGGCTGTGATGTTTTTCAGGCCGCCATCATTGAAGCAGTTGCATTTGATCCCCTGGGCCGAGCTGCCAGCAGCCTGGGAAGCCGGCAGCCCTGGTACCCCACGTCTCCCGAAGGCACGGGCTCGTTACAGCAGACGGAGGCAGCGCTTTGTACTCAGGCTTAAAGGCTTTGCTTCCATTTGCGCCGCTGTGACAGAATCGATATTATAAAGACAAATTGTTTGGCCAAACTACTGCTTCCCTCCCAGGCACCCTGGGGCGGGCACCTTCGTGGCAGCTTTTGTACACAAGCACAGGTTTTTCAGAGATTTATTGCTTTTATGTGAGGGGCGGGGGGGGAGCAAATCGTTAATCCACACTGTGTCCACCTCTGCCTAGCTGTGCACAGGGGGTGTGATGGGGCTGGGAGGTGAATTGGCACGATCCAGTTCTGTCTGTTCTCCCTCAGTAACTATTTTAACATCCTCCCTCTGTAGCTGTATGATCGCCACTAAATTCGAGCTCTTGAAGCAGCCATCAGTTCTCAACAGAGCGGCGAAACAGAAGACAGAAAGGCCTTAGCTGTGGTTGCACCCAGTGCCTACCAGCACGGCGGATTTTCAGCACAGCCCTCCCTGTTTCAGTGTCTCTTTCTCCTCTGCTTTTTATGACTTGATCCCAAAATTGATTTTTATGACTTGACCCCAGATGTTTTTTATGACTCGATCTCAAATTTACTTCATTTAAGAAGTGCCCATTTCAGAGGTGAGCCAAGATTTTCTTTGCTATACCTGAAACTGCCAGTGACGCTCTGGTACAGCGCATTGTAAGTGCTGTAAGGGAAATTACACCAGCCGGAGAAAAAGGAATGGCTTGGGTCTATCTCTCTGGAGAGTTTCATTCAAAGGAACATAAAAACTTTTCCCAAGCAGTCGTAAAGCAGACAGAAAAGAAGAACTGTAATTAAAAAAAGCATACAAATCAATCTCAAAGAGTTAAACCAGAGCTGGAAGGACAGATTAGATGTTATTTCGTTATTTATGTAGCTATTCACCCTACCCAAAATGGGAGGGTGAATCAGCCTGACTGAAGGCTTTATTCACTATCAGTACCGTGCATAATAAGCGAGCTCCCACATCGTTCCGCTTACCACAACCACCCCATTCCTGGGAGAAAGAGCTTGTGCTGGATTTAGAACAAAGTGGATGCAATGCAATAAATGTTAATATTTAAATGCCCGGAGTTTGCCAGCCCTCCAGCACACGCAATGGGCAGAAGGCAGAGCCTGGGAGCGTGTGCTCCAATCACAGTGTGCACACACTGCCCTGCTGATACCAAGGACGAAACCTTAAACTTATCAAAGTCCCTTTGATAAGATGAACTGAGTCAACTCAGGAGCTGCTGTCATCAAAAAAGCATTGCAGACGTGGGTTTTGCTTTTCTGCACTAGCCCCACTTGATGTCGAGCTGGACTCAAAGACAAACCGGGGACTTTCCTGGTTACTGAGAGCAGAAAACCTGCTGATCCTAACCACCTAGTGTGTTTCTGAAGCAATATTTAAGCTGCTTTGTATTTATTTCATCCGGCCTCTGCAGGGCTGCCAGGTGACAGGGAGCCGTGGTCATCCCTGGCCAGCTGGGAAAGGCGGATCAGCCGGGGCTGAGCCAGCCGGGGTGCCCGGTGCCGGTGTGCCCCCAGCCCTCGCCAGCGCTCACCGTGGAGAGGGGACCCCAGCCACCGCTGCCGGCGCCCCGGCCAGACACACCAGCCTGACTTTTCAGAATTTAGAGAAGGAGGGGTGGCAAGTGGAAGGCATTTTGTTAGAAGGGAGAGGGTATTTTTATAGGTTGTTTCTTTTCCAAGGAAGCTGCTGAGCCAGCTGGAATACGTGATGAGATAAGGAAGAGGAGGTCTGAGGCACTCGGACAGCTACAGGCTCATGAGGGCTGGGTCGTGGCAGCTATCGCATCCCTGTCGGGAGGCCACCCCTGTCGGGAGGCCACCAAAGCCCGAGTGAGCCTGAGTGAGAAGGGCATGTCTGGAGGAAAGTGGTGACGAAACCTGGGTGTCAGGCGTGTGGCTCAGGACAAGCCACCCCACGGCAGGGGACACAAGTGGTCGCATCCTGAGTTGTAGCATTTCGGGGATTCAGGCAGCTTTGCCAGCTCTCGTCAAGCAAAGAGCTGCTGGAGCTTCTTATAGGGCTTTTACAGGAAGATGGTGAAAGTCACAAAACCATGTTATTGTCTCATTTTCCCCTGCAGAGCTCCTGTCTTTCCTGCCTTGCCTCTGCCAACACACGAGCACCCTGCAAGGTCTCGGGGCCCAGCCTGACGCGCAGCCACAGCTGCTCCCCCTTATCCCTTCTGCTCTGTTTGGGAGAGTAACGTCAGAAAACGGTTTCCCTTCCAGCATTAGCTCTGGAAACCCACCCTGGCAGGGCTTTGCCCGCCTGTCTCGCACGGGAGCCAGCAGTTAGCAGGTGTCGCATTAGAGCTGCTTACGTGGGCTCAGCCGCACCATCTCAGCCCTATTTTTAGCGGGGGCTGAGCTGGTCGCCAGGGCTGCAAGGCTGAGCAAAGTGATGGACGTGCCACAGGACATCAGCCCCTGGGGTTTCTTACAGGTTCTTGCGGTCCCCTAAAAGCCACGGAACCGCACAAGCACGGGCAAATGCATCCTCAGCACCTCGAACTCTTGATCTTGGCTCTCTGGCCAAACCACCGAGCTTCACCTTCCAGGCACTAGGGATCCCTGGGGCAGGGCTGTGCCAGCCCTGCTCCCACACACAGCCCGCGCGTCCTCACGCCCGGGTGATGGAGAAGTGCTCGGAGGCCACCGTCGGGCCCACCAGGGTGGGTGCAGGCAAGGGTGGGCTGGGAGCTGACCGCATCCAGTGGGATGCTCCACGCGCGTCCATCTGGGGCATGTCTTATTTTGGGAGAGGTGGCAGGGCTCGCTGCCACATTTCTTGGGCGCTGAGTAAAAGTCACAGCAACAAACAAGGATCTATTTTAATCGCAGCTCTGACAACTGTCCCTCCTCTACGGGGGTTTGAAATGTCACCTTAAAGACAGGGGGCTTGGTACATGCTGTACAGTTTAATGAAAAAAGTCATGTGGAGCCTCGTGGACAGCAGTTTGCTGAGTTATACCGGGAAAAGCAAACACAAGCCGCACTCCAGCTGGGTGTCGCATCACCGCATCTATCACACTGCACTCATTTTTCATGTGACGGCAGGGGAAGGCCAAATTCTGCCTTTGCATAGCCAAACACACGTGCTGCCATTGAACTGGGACCCAGGACACCACAGACGGGGTCATACACCCCTGCGGGGATCGCTGCTCCTCAGCGGCACCGTATGGCTCTTTAGCACCAGCTGGATGTGCCCCCTGCAGAGTGGGCTGGGGGTGCCCACCCCCCTCATTTCCCCTGGAAATGGTGCATCTCTCAGCAGGTCTCATTGTCGTCTGGGTTTACAAGCCAGTCTAGAAAAAAATGTTGTATTTAACAGGAAAAAATCCTGGTGGAATTATTGGTAGGAAATGCACAATTCAGGCAATGAGAAGTTTTAAAACTATGGCATCTTAAAACTTAAATTACTCCCAGCATTCAGATTTTTTTCCTTGCATTACGCCATTTAATGTTTAGATGGCAAATGCTTAACAAGCAGAATTGATTATAAAGGATGCACTTTCAGAGCAGGACACAGGTTTAGTCCAAGTAGCCGCTCGTATGAATAAAGTTGCTTGCTTATGCCCTTGTTTGGAGGATTAACAGGAAAGGAAATCTCTTCAACCAAATAGCCCTGGCCATCTAATTTTCATTTCTCTGTAGCAAGACTCCACAAAAAGTTGACAACTGCTGAATATCAAAAGAACAATATATGGTAAGAATTAATGACATATATTTAGCATCTGCTCCCAATAAAGCATTAGGGGAACGGACAACTGGGTAAAGGAGGAAGGGGTCCGCATATAAGAATAGTGCTTCTTCAAAACTGATGACAATAGATGCTCTGTCTCCTGCACTAGGAAAATGTACTAGTGTTTTATTGCTGTGTTTATTATTTAACCACAGGATGACTCAGAGCCACTGAAAATATTCCACTGAAGTCCTAGCATGCTGCTGAGCCCAACAAAGCTGTATTTTTAAGGGGAAAAAAGCACAGAATCGGCTTCTCCTCCCCATCTGAAAAGGGTATAAGAAGACCAGCGCCACTGGAGCCGGCAGGACCGGCTGGAGGCATGGCTCAGTAACCCTGCCCTGTCCCTCTCCGCAGCAGTGAGCGATGAAAATCACTCCCAGCATGCGGTGCTATCAATGCAGGGATTGTAATGCGACTTTCCCTCCCTTCCCGAGGTCTGTCTGCAGCCTTCCTGGCACAGAGCTGCCTTTTCAATAGCCCCTGCTATTTTCGGTGCCTTTTAGCCATCTCGTCGTGTGACCAGCTTGGCCTCAAAATACCACAGAGGAACACGGCCAGGGTCTGCTCCGGGAGAGCAAAATGGGAACGCTGGATTGACCTGGAAGCCGTGGAAAGCCGTGTGTGAGGAATTACAAGCCGTTACCTTATTACATGCTTGAAAAAGGTACAGAGAGGTTCAGCTAGCCAGGGCTCCCCCCAGACGCATACGGGAAAGATTTAATGGGAGCGATGTGCTGCCAGACTCCTCCCCAGCACAGTTTTTCTAACACCAGGACATGAACTTCCCTTCCCACCAAGCGTTACTGCCTTGTCCAGCATTCAGCTCTTCACCATCCCGTGCCCCCGCAAAGGCTGCGCTCCCATGTGTGTGCCCTGAGCTAATTTATATTTGCTGCTTATGCTGGACCATTAATTTGCCTAGCAACCACAGATATTTTTTTCTGTGTTCGTTTACTATTATTTATGTGCGTTCACAGGAGCAGCTCTGCTATATACAGGGTTTATGAGGGCAGCATTTTGCTTTGTTTTCTTCCACGCTGGCTCCTCCGTGGCGGCTCAGCCAGGTGCTGTGCACTTATGGGAGCAGATGCATATGTACAAATGAGCCAGAGAAAAATGCCTCTTTTCTCACTTTGCTTCTGCTCCACCTGGGCACTTCCAGGTGAGTATTTTTAAAGCACATTTCTCTCTCCATGGCAGTCCTGGTCAGGTCTGCCTTTCTCTTTCGGTGCCCCCACCAAAGGCACCAGATTGCTTTTCTGCATGCAAGATGCCCGCTCTGCTCAGCCACCCCTTCGCCCAGCGCAGAGCTAGAGGAGGTGCTGGGGAACGGCTTGGGATGGGGCTGGTTGGCTTGGCCAAGGCTCCTGGGGCTATGCTGGTGGTTTACTCACAGAGCTGATCAAGACCCCACACTTGGGAATGTCCCTGGCCACCTCTGTGGTGTTAGTGCGTGCTGGTGTAAAACCAAGCTGTGGGTCCAGGGTAGAGGTTCTGGACCTTTTCCTCCTGGGATTTTGGTCCAGGCTGGGCCAACATTCTGCAAACACATTTTCTTGGCGAGGGAGCTGGCAGCCCACATCTCTTCCCCTGGGGAAGCGCGAAGCTGCTGCAGTATTTCTGTAGCTCTTTTTCTTAAGGCTTTTGTTAGACACTGCTTCACAATTGTCCTGTCCAAGCTGGGAACATGCATTTGAGACTTTTTTTGGCACTGGGAGCCAACTGGCAAAGAGCAGGTTAGATCCACATTCTTCAACTCTCTTGCCCCCTGGCTGCATCCAAGGTGCCCTGGAGGAGGGTCACCAGCCAAGCCGTGGGCTGGGATGCTTTGAAAGGCTGCAGTGAAGTCATGGGTGATCCATACCCCGTCTGCTGACATAATCACAGCAGAACTGCAGGATTTACAATGGTGGCAGATAGAACCCTGATATTTTAAATTCTGTTTCCATGTTTTCTGCTTCCTAACTCACATGTCTCCGGTTTGGTTTGGTGCAGAGCCTCCAAACCATCTAAGCCCTCCTGAACTTTGGAGGAGCTGGATCAGAAATAAGCAGCTGGCTCCTTATTTCGGAAGAAACCCCCAATCAGGCTCTGAGCACCCCATGTGTGGGAAAACCATGGATTTGGATTTAGATGACCACTTTGCAGCTCTGGTATTTCTCTGACCTTCCAGCTGCCACTGCAGGGGCTGGTGTAGCTTCTGTCTTCTACATGGTGTAACCTAGCCAGCACAAGGACAACCAGGGAAGCTTTTTGGCTCTTCCTAAAATTGCACTTCCCAGAGGACCGTAGCTGTGGCAAACATAGAGACCACTGCTCACGCACACTGATGCCAGAGGGCTGGCATTGAAGGCCAAGCGCACTGCTGCTCATGAAGTAAGAGGAGCAGATCCCCCGAGCTGAGGTCCAGGTTGCTAGAGACAGCCTTCGGAATAAAGCTTCTGTGCACCTGCACGTGCCCCCTGAGCTCCAAAATGCTCCTCATGCATGTGGGACAAGGGATGGCTTGAGGACTCTCCTCCTGTTAGCTGGTCCAGGGGAAACAGAGAGGGAAGCGGCATTGCAGCTGAAAAGGGATGGAGCTACTGGGGGGAAACAGAGAAGGAAAGCGGGAGGAAAAGTGTCATGGCAGAAAACAGTGGTTGGGGGGAAAAGCAGGTTAGGAGTGGGAAATGTTTGCAGAGAGAAGCCCTAGAAGGAGAAGTGAGGGAAGAATGAGAGAACGTGGGAAATCACCTGCCACCGAAATGATCGCAGGAAGGTCTGTTGATGTGTTTTTTTTAATACCGGCTGTGATCAGGAGGTGACCCAAACATGTTTTGAGCTCCAGCTGTGCCAGCTCTTTGCCTCCCTCTGCCTTTCTGTGTCCTGGCACAGCACCTCTTCTGGATCAGGTGTTTGGACAGGTGAGGGCAGCAGGAAGTTTTCAGGCCATGAAGAAATCTTTACATTTTTTAATTTGTTTTAATACAAGATCGCAAAGCTGTGTAAACATGTATCTTTCTTTAAATCAGAAAATGCTTGTATACATACATACATACATACATTTATTTAGCACAAGCACCTCTTCCCTCTGCAGAAGCAGGTTGCTTCTCAGTTCTTCATCCTGCTTGACATATAATTTCCCCTAAAAGAGCCATGGCAGCAATCCAAGCCGTAGTTCTGTTGACTGAGGGATCCACGCTGACCCATCCCCTCTACCAACCCGCCAGGTGTGGGGCTGCTGCTGCGTTAGACCGCAGCTTGGCCCCCTTCCCCAGCAAAACCTCCCACTGCAGGAGAGAAGTCCTTCCTAAGGTCTCAAAGCTGCTGACAAGCAAAGGTGGCCGCAGAGGTTTCCTGCACTGCCCTTTGCCCGTAGCGCTGGTGCTGGGGAAGGGCAGGACACCTGGGCTGAAGGAGATGGAGTCTCAGTTTCCACCAGCCAGGGTCGAGCTGTTCTTAGCCAGTTGGGCATACTGGTTTGGCTGGATTTTCACGTTCTTTGACATCTCACAGGTTACCTTGGAGCAGCAGTGCTGCCTCTGCACACGAGAGGGCTGGTCTGCCCTGGGAAGTGAGTGGGAGGAATACCTGCAGCATTTTGGCTTCTTGCGTAAACTGCCACGCGCACCCGCTGCTGCTGCTGCCCAGGACCTTGCCCGGGGTGACAAGAGGCGTCCCTCCATCAGTTCAAACTCACGAGCTCCCTCCCTCCCTCCCTGCCCCACAGCTGCTGGGGTTGGATGGAGCATGCTCACCAGCAAAATGCTTTTCCTGCATTATTTTACTCCCAGGGAAACCTAAACCGTTGGCTGTGCTTATTTGCTGACTCAAAGCCATGATAGATGATGCTGTAATCCAAATGTCACCGCGGCAGTAACCTTACACCGGGTGACCGGGGTCACGGGTCTCATGACTATTGTCATATTTTTGGAGTTGTGCTTAGCCCAGAGATAAGGGTTCCCTTTGCAGCTTCCCTTCTCTGCCAAGGCTACGGCCATGGGCGTGTGGTCCTCCATCCCAGGATGAACCACCGGCAGCTCCTGGGAGGACCTGGTGGGTGAGGCTGGAGCAGCTGTCAGGCTGCTGGGGCTGGCAGGGGCCTCCCCATTTTGGGGGGGGTGGTGCGTCTGGGTTTGAGGCAAGCACGGGGCACCTTGTTCCCACACAGTCACCTCCAGACCCTCGTGCATCTCTGGCACTTTCGGTTCAAAAGCTGTCCTGCGGTCAGCGAGCTGATACCTGTTCCTTTGTGTCATTTTCGAACAACACAGGAAGCTCTTTCCCTCTTTCTGTATCACTAATATGGAAAGGTGGAGCTTTTCTTCTCACATTTGTATCAAGTTTAAAATACATCAAAAGTTTAGGGAGCATCCAGCCATGGAAGTGCTGGCAGAATCAACCCAGAGCAGAGTTTTACTGACTTGTTCAGGTCTGGAGGTAACCCCAGAGGCACCTGCACACGGGCTCAGCAAGATTTTGTTTTGCTTTTATTGGATCAGCTCTTCAGGTAGTTGCCTGAATTTTATATTTGTATTTGTTGTGAAAGACCTGACTCTGTGTGAGCAGAAAAATGCTTTCACCTCACTTGGTGGGGCAGATGGGGCCTTTGGAAGCCCCGTCAGCCTCAGATGCTGGTGGTCTGCGATGAGTGCCAGTCCCTGCAAATGCAGACAGACTCATCCCATTTGCTGTAAGAGCACTTTACATCATCCCGGGATATTTTAAGGCCAGTGTAAAGTGGCTTTTGTATTAAGGAGTATCAGGCCCAGAGATTTTGTAACTCCACTTATTGCAATCCTCATAATCAGCTTGAAGTCTCTAATTAGCTGCAGTAATGACCCAGCCGTGTAGAAAAAGCTTGAAGGTGAAGGGTGACAGGCTGGAGTTGCTTTCCTGTCTGGGAAAGGCTCAGATGTATTGTGTCTTTTTTTTATAGGAGACCTGAGCAGCTAAGAAATCTACCTTCTCCCCAGGTTTCATTAATGGCATTAAAAAGCCATTTGCTGTGTTCAAAAGCCGTATCCACCTCCCTCCTGACCAGATCAGGAGCCTCTCTAAATCAGCGTCAAAAGATCCAGTTGCCAAGCTTTCCCGGAGGCCACCTGTTAGATCGCTCGTTGGGACACATCGAGCGAGGTCTCGGTTTGCTGAGGATCACAGTATTCCTCAGGGGACCACAGTGCCCAGCACCCTGTCGGTGATCTGGGCTCCTGCCTGGCTGGATCCAGCTCCAGGCTGGTCCATGGACAAGTGCCTTGGGAAGGAAAATAATGCCCATCCTGGGCAAATTTAATTAAAACCTGACAGAAGAAAAGAAGAAATTCTTGACAAAGGGAACTATGGAATTTGAAGGGAAGAAAGGCTGCTTTGCCAGCTCTTGCTGAGTGAATAGCTGCTGGAGTTTCTTGAGTCCCCATAAATGGCTATAATTTGCTTTTCAACAGCTTCTACTAATGGTTTTGCAGAAGTATCTCATTAAAGTTTATGGGAGCTTCCAGTCTTCCGGGCCTTTAAAAAAGGCAGAAGTTACTCTGCGCCTTCAGCTGAGTTCATGAGCTCATCTCATCAAACTCCTGTCTCCAGGAGAAAAGTCCTGCGCTTATTTCCCAACAAACTGTCACGTTGCCAGCTGTGTGGCTTTGTGTCCCCCCCTCCCAGCCGTTCAGGTGAGATCTGCGGTCCCAGGGAACCGAAGCCACCACATGCTGATGGAGATGCTGGGAGAGACCAGAGAGGCTGATAAGCTGCAGCACAAGCCTCGAGGTGTTGATAGTTTGGGTATTTAGCATTTTAATGCTCATTGCAAGGCCCTCTGCAGCTGGGCCCTATGCTGAGCAGATAAGAAAAGGTCTGTAACAGTGAAGGTGTGGCTGTGCTCAGCCCCGTGCGCAGGCATCACCATGTAAAACATCCTTGGGGGACTTGCGGCTGCAGGAGGCTCGTGGGGGCTGCATGCTCTCGCTTCCTATAAATAACATGCTAATAACTGCAGTCCTTGTGGGAGACCCCTGAAAGAGGGACCCCCAGCCAAACAGGAGCGTGCGTGGGGTGGTGCTGCAGCAGCACTGTGGGCTGCTTTAACCAGCTCTTGCTTTGCCATGCCAGCTTCTGGGATCTCTCTCCCTCGGGGACAACCCCCCCAAAGGATGTGGTGTACGGATCCTTGCAGGCTGGGGGACCACAGCACCCCGCTGTGCTCCCGCGTGCTCAGAGCCAGCAAAGGACGAGCACCCGCAGCAGGGGCCAGTGGCTGTGGCGAGGCAGGGTGGTGGCCCTGCAGCCAGAGGCAGGGTTTGGCCAGGCTGTGCGGCTGCTGGAGCGGAGCCACCTTGGCGTTGCCACTGGGACAGAGCTCAAGGACAGGCTGGCACCTGGGCTGGGCAGAGGTGCCACCAGCTGAGGAGCCAGTGGGATACGGAGCAGCCCCTGGAGCTCTGGGCTCGGCAGGGACAGCTCTCCTGGAGAGGCAGCACCTGCAGTTTAACCTCTTGCATGGCCATGTGACTTTTTGGTCTTGATATTTTTCAGCCTCTTTCTCTTTAAATGAAAAAAAACCCTACCTTTTTTTAACTTTTTTTTTTTCAGGCCCAAACTTCCAGAAGGGACAGAATGGCAAGCACTGCCTTAAAGCCCGGGATGGCGATGCACGGACAAGAGATGCCAAAGGTCAGGCTGGCTTGGTCACACTCTGCATATAGACCGTGTAGAGCGCTTTCAGCTGTGCCTGGCCCAGCACCAGGTCAAATCCGTGTGGCTGACAAAGGCAACAGCATCATCCCCTCCCCACTAACACAGAAACGTGGCCCAACACATTCACCATAGCAGTAAATCAGCTTGTTGCTTTCCTTATTTGAGGCTTCCAGCTGGCAACCCCGTGGCCCTCATGGTTTGCCCTTCCTAACAAATTGGTTTCCAAGCTGTTTTACTGAAAGCTGTGGGATTTGGCTCCTCTCTGCAATTTGTATTTGGTGAGAGCCTCTGGCTCCCGCCTGCTCCTTGCTGCCCGTGATGCGGGGCTCCCATTGCCGTCCCTCTGCAGCCTGATCTTGGTGGCATGTGAGGTCGTTTCTCACAGCTATGGATAAAGCCTGGGGACCCAGAAGGGAGAAACTGTTGATGTTGTGGAGCTAGTCCTCCACCAGTATCACCAAACTTCTGTAAAAGCCTCTCTGCTCAAGCGGAGAAAGTTTATTGCCCTTGATAAGCTTGTAAAACATTTCTGGCTGTTTCTGGATTTCTCTGGCATAGCCATGTGGTAGAAGATTAAACCCACTCATGTTTCACTCCATAGCTTAAGGAAACCAGAGCGAAACCCAAAGGAAAGTGCTCTTGGACACATCAGGTACGGTTGAGGTGGGAAGCCTGGCTTTGAAGCACGTGCTTTCATATGATCAGGACCCAACTACAGAATAGGAAATGCTGGTGGCTTTTAGCAGCTGGTGATGGGGCAAAATACAGCTCTTGGAGCTCACTGCATTCATTATATGATCCCAAGCGTAGTCCAAGGCAGCGGAGACAATCCGGGTCTCCTGTCCTTCGGTAGTTGTGGCTGTCTCTGCTGCCCAGCATGAGGTTGCTCACCCAAGCTTCTCACTGGCCCCATCTTGCCCAGAAGTCACACATCCAGAGACCTCATTTCCTACCCTGCCCTCCATTTCAGAGGTGCTGAGTGATGATCCTTAGGAATCACTCATTGTCCTTCCCTTGACGAGGGGCTTTTTGGGGCAAGGAATGCTTCTTTTGGGCTTGTTGTGTGTCTAGCCCAGTGGCAACTTGCTCAGGATTGAAAATTTTAGGACCCACCATGAAAATGTACCTGAGACAGAAAGTTCTGGCTTTATGTTTGTGATGTTTCATTCCCCACAGCTACAAAGCACTGCTGGGTAAGAAGCTTACCCAGGATGTCAGGATTTAGCCCTTGTTGCTACCCCTGCAAATACAGCCACTGTAAGGACTTCCTCGTGGCCACCCACCCCCAAATTTGGGTGACGGAGGTGTGGACAGCTTGCTTCTTGCAATGCTTCCTACAAACTGCCAAAGGTCTGCTGCGGCCAGATGAGGAAGATTTGCTTGAGACAGGCTTCACCCACCAAGGAGGATGCAGGCTGGAGCACAAACCTACTGTGTGCCTGGCTGGGCTGTAGTACCTCTTATTCACACGCTACATTAAGCAGCAAATCACTCGGGAGTGCTGTGGAAAACCGAAACGTGTGCACCAGGACCGTCCCTTTCTGCTGAAGAAAACGTCACTGTGTGATGAATGATTAATGGGAAAAATATTGCACCGCTCCCCTCTGAGCCCCCTCCGGCAGTGCTGATGCCCTCCCAGGACATGATGCCACTTGGCAGAGAGGGTGCAGATGTCACCCCTACCCTGGCTGCCCCATGTGCAGCAGCCCAGACAAGCATGGGAGTGACTCACAAACCTTGGAGTCACTATTCCTGATCAAGAAATGGAAAATCTCTTCTCTGGGGAGGTGCTGTCATGTCTTCTCAAGATGTTTTGAGGTACAACTGTGGCTCAGTCTCACTCGCTTTTGCTGCAGACCTCCCATAGGGCTTTAGTTCCGAGAAGAGACCCCTCTGTGGTGAGACATGCTCTCTGGCCCCTCTGCAGTCCCTTTCCCTGCTGGTGCTGTGTCCTACAGCCACTGCCTGGCCCACCAGGACGGATCACGATAGCCTCAGGAAGCCTCCAGCACCTCACCAAAGGCACGGGCTGTACTTTGGCAAGCATCTCCTTGAAAATGGCTGAAACACAGTAAACGTGATTTATAATCAACAGACAGATTTATCACCCAACAGTTTTATCATCCCATATTCAAGGAACAGTACTGCAGGCAAAGGTTAACTCCCTCCCTTTTTCCCTGGGTGGAAAGGATGGGGGCTGATGGTGCTCCGAGGTGATTTGTGGTGCCACCAGCAAAGCCTGAGCAGTTGTGACGTGTTGTCCAAATGCATCTAAGACTCTGCCTTTGCCACCAAAATGAGATGACAGTGGCAATATGTGGCGGTGCAGACACTAGGAATAAATTGTTTTCTGACGTTTTGTCTGGCTTCTCCATGACTATTTAGTACGGGGAAGAAAACATTTTAGCAGGGGTTCCAGCTGACGTCTTTCCTTCCTCTGTTACTATGGGAAGGAAGCAAACACGGACTTAATTGAAAGGATTTACTAAGCACTTTTCCTAGGGAGAGTCTGTGAAACAGGATTGTTTTGGCAGAGACAAAGCAGCAAAATCCGGTGTGGAGCAGGCAAGAACTAAAAGGATGAAATCCACTGGTTTCCGTCAGAAAGGAGTAAAAGACCAGGGCAGACTTTGTGGGGAGTTACTGCCCTACCACAAAAATCCTCGTGAGCACGTCCCAGGGGCTCCGGGGAGGTTGCCTGGCAGCGGGTGTCTTGTATAGAAATGCAAAATATGCTCATTTGTGGCAATAAATGGAAGATCTTTCTATTATAAACTTCATTTCGGGGAATGCCCCCAAAAGGAGAAGATCTAAAATTAAAACAAAAGCAACCCGTCAACGATAACAACCTATTACTTGAAATGGGTTAGCAGCTGGCATTCCCTGCCTTCCTGCTCCACCTCCTTAAATACACACACCTGAAGGGACGTTGGGAGTCCAACGAGACCACGTCTTCTTGGCAAATTTCTCCCAGGGGCAGGACATCCTCATGGAGCTCTGGCTCCAGGCTCGAGGCCATCCTGACTTTTGGTCCAGCAAGAGCCTGCCAAATCTCCGCCAGGACACCTCATCCCTCCTCTGTGAAATTACTGCAGCGTGACCTCACGGAGGCGGCTTTTATACCACGTGTTTGTCTATGAGAAGCAGCTGCAGAGAGGCGTGTGGCTGTCAGGAAGCCTCATGTAGCCCATGAAGTTTTGGGATGCAGCAACTTTGGTTGTGCCTTTCTGTTGGATCTTCCCCATCCTGTCAGCCCAACCTGCAGCTCACTAATACAAAACAAACCGGTGGGTCCAGCGTTTCTCTGCCAGCTCCCCCAAAGGCAGCGCTGGGGACATGGCACAGCCGAGAACCTGGAGCTCACCGCCGGCCCTTTGGGCTGCTCCATCCCCTGGGAGCTTGGCAGCACCCCCACCGTGGGATACACTTCCTCTGGTCAAACCACAGGGTCCCAGAAAAGATCAGATGGCCTGGAGAACTTGTTATATGCTCGAGCATGGGTGATATTTGGTTCCTTATCCCAGCAGTGGTGTATGTAACCCTGCACATGCCAGGGAAGGAGGCTGGTGATCTGTCAGTAAGGTACTAGCTTGGCACAACCATTGCAAGAAATAAAATGTAACCATTTGCATTTATTTTATGCATTTCAGGGGGGGGAAAAGGTCACTTGGACATACTGGGGTTGGTCTTCTGGTTGGCTTTGCAGAACTGCAGGACTAGGAATTGGCTGAAGAGTGCTGTTCTCTCTCTGGGACAACCTCCATTGTACTGCTGCGCATGGGCTTGTGAGCACAGGCTTTGCTTTTTGGCAGAAACTAGCTGCTTGGGTAACCATGCAAAAAAGAAAAATTAAGGGGGAGGGGAAAATGGTAATTTCTTTGGATGGGACATTTGGTGGGAAGATACTTGTGCAGAGCTGGGGCTGGTGCAGAAGCCCAGGGCACAGTCCCCAGTATGGCCAAGGGCAGGGCTGCTGTGCGGGCTTGGACTGCCAGACAAACCCGGTGTTGAGCAGTGCAGGTAGCACTTTCCTGTTTTTCTTTTCCTTATTTAACTTGAACATTACTGTGTGTGTATGAAACTCAGCAGCGGTTAGAAAGAAGCTAAGATTGTTCTTGATTTTTTTTTCCTCTTCAAATTTGATAGTGCATGGTTAACACAGTATTGCAGACAGCAGAATGTAGTTGTTAAGTAAGTATACAGCCATTTTTTTTTTGTAATAGTTGGGCATAGGAGATGGACATTTTTAGCACAGATGAATTTACTGTTCTAATTTGTGCTTAAATTTCCATATAACAAAGGATTAGCCTTCCCTTTCACCTTGAGCCTCTGCTTCTGTCCAACTCCATGAGAATATTGTGTATTCCCCTTCTCCTTCAGATTCTAATGTTACCTTAAATTTAAATAGTTTAAAATTAAATACTAAATAAATACTAAAATACTGTGAATCTCACTGCATGAAGCATAAACTACTGTATTTAGGCATACATCTCTTAACTACTTGAAGGCATTCCCTGTTGTCGTAATCTGGGGTTACCTGTCAGTAGTTTCAGTACCTCCCACATGAACAAGAACAGGAGCTATGCAGAGAGACCAGGCAGCTTCAGACAATGGTCCAGCAGGAGCTTCGCAAAGCCCAGTAGAGGCAAACACCACAGCAGAGATGGAGACAGAGCCAGGCTCCTCTCAGAGGCTGCACAAGGGAAGAACAAGGGGTGACGGGCATGCCAGCTGGATAGCAGGAAGAAATGTGTTTTCTGTGAGGGTGATCCAACACTGGAGCCCAGTGAGGCTGTGGGATTTCTGTCCTGTGAGAGGCAAACCCTGACCATGCGCAACCTGATCTAGCAGGGCTTGGAGGAGGGACCTCCAGAGGTCCTTGCTGGCCTCTGTTCTTCTGTAGATCTGTGACTCATCGGGAAAAACCCACAGTCTGTTGGTGGAGAAACCAGAAAAGTTGTAATCAGTCCTTGTAGTGGAATGAAGCTGGGTTAATCAGCATTGATAATATACAGCTGTGGGCTGGCTTCAGGGGTGGTGGGTTGGCTAATGTAGATAAGGTGCAGCTGTGGCTGGTTAAGTGGTTGAGAGCCAAGGAAGAGAGAGCAGCCGGGGAAGAAGTGGAGAGAGGAAGAAGCAAGAGAAGAGAGAGTGGGCCCTGGATGAGGCGAGATGAGGAGAAGGCAGCAGAGGGACTGTATGAAGGGTATGCTGGATGAGATGGTAAAAGACCTTGTTGCAGCTTGATAGTTTGGAGAGTGCTGTGACAACTCCTTTAGTCTTGCTCTTGACTGTGTTTGGTTTTTCACTGCCAGGTTCACTGTGCCCCAGCGCATGTCCTTTCTGTAGGTCCAACATTAAGACATAATTACTTGCCAGTCAAACGTCCCTTCATACTCTGCTTGGCCAGCTGGGGCAAGAGAGGACGGAGTAACCCTCTCTCTCCCCTCACCTCTGGCTACCGGTCAGTCACCAGAATCCTTCTGAGATGTTTCACCAAACCCACAGGAGGAGTCGCCAGCAGGGCTAGTCCTAGTCCTCTGGGCTGGGACATCAATCAAAGTTTCTGTGCTGACCTGATTTAAGCCAATGGGCCCAAACAGAGCCCTGGGTGGTTCGTCATTAGAAAGAACGAGATGTAGGTTGTGAGACGGGCTACCAGGGCTGATAAAATCGCTTGTTACGTAGGGGACCCGTGGGGCCACTGTGACCCCACAGATGTGGTTGTGGTGGCCCATGGGGTGTGATGCCCAGCCTCGGGCTGGGTCAGGCCACCTGTGGCTCCAGGATGAGCTGTGCTTGGTAGAACAGCTGTGTGATCTCCTTGCCGTACCTCCTGTGCACCTGGAGTGGGTCTGCCGCTGTGGAGGGAGATCCACAGCTATCATGTGTGGACTCAAGGCATCTCCTCCACTCCTCCCCATCCTGATACTTGAAGGGATCGTGACATCTGTTTTGCTTCCCTGTTGCATGTCTCTTGCTGGCATGCAAATGCCAACAGCCTGGTCTCAGTGCCTCTTTGACAGAGCCTCCTCGCCCTCCTGGTTTCACCTACAAGGTCTGATGGAGGTGGGGGAGCCTGGCACGGCACCGCCAGGCTCTCCCCACCCGCGGTCTCTGGGGGGGCACACGGATGATCCAACCATGGCCGTCTGGTCTGAGCTAGGGCCGGGCTCCAGCCTTGAGCACGCAGGGGAAAACGGGGAAGGCTCTCACCCCACCACGGCCTGTAATGAGCTGTTTTCCTCCCATCTCTCCAGCACTTGGCTTCCAGCCCTGAAGGGAAGAGCACCCTGCCAAGAATTTCTACGGCTGTGTCCAACTGAATGAGCTGACACCTGATTTGCCCTTAATTACAGCGGTGGGAATATGCCCAGGGGCAAATGTGAAAGGGTGATGACCGGACAGCGATAAGGACAAGATGGGTCTGTTGTTTGCCATAAGGGATTTATTTCCTATGAAAATCAGCAGAAAGACTTCCAAGCATGCGGAAAAACAGCTCACAGGACGGGATGTACAGAAACCCTGCCTTCCCCTCTGCCACGCCAGCATCCCCAGACCAGGAGGGGCTTTGATAATTCCAAACGGAGCCTTCCCACAGCCTTGCACGGGGAGTGACGTGTGTGCCGTCTGCATGCCAACCTGCCAGAAGGCACCAGGCAATGCAAAATTACTGCAAGAAGGGAGTTAAAAATAGATGCTGAATTATTCCAGAGCTTCTGTCAAGCCTATTTGTGGACATAATTATCCCCATCACCTTGTGACCGCCGAGCAGCTCCAGCCATTCCCACCATCAGGCCGGGGTCTTTGCTGCCTCTGCTGTGCTCCCGGTTTTACAAGAACACCTTTGAGGGTGCTGCAGCACCGAGCAGGAGCGCCCAGAACCTCCAGATGGTTCCCCCTGAGGTTGTTAACTGGGATTTTTAGGTGCAACCAGGCTTTTTTCTGACCCACTGGCTTTCAGCTGTTGCCCCAAAGGGTGCTCTGTGTCCTTGGTTTAAACATGTAAAAGAAAGAGAGAAAGCCACAGAATTAAAAAATCATATTGCTTTAATATTATTATTATATTGTTATATTTTCATTCTATTTTATTTTTTATTTTTTATTTATTTTATCTTAATTTCCTTTTAAAAAATTAAAAGGAAAAGCCTGCACAACAATTGGCTGAAGCACCTCAACAGTTTGCCTGGGATGCTTGGCCCTGTTAACTGCTTGCACAGCCCTCACTCAGCACCACCTGCTTCAGCACTGGAGTAGCTTTATGCTGCTGGCCATAAATTGTGAATTTTTATACCTTTTTGAATGCTTGGGAAAGATTCAAGAAGAATGTAATAGCAGGTTTCTGCACCCCATGTTGGAGTCCTGGGTTACCACGGACTGATGGCCAACAGGGATATATTTTAATGATGCAGTTTGACAGTTGTGATCTGTTTGGGGCTGTTAAATTTGATAATGCAATGCTTTATGTCCTCCTGGACTTATGCCTGAGCATGTGTTGTTTTAACTCATCTGCTCCCCCACCAGCAGAAGCAGTTCAAGGGAAAACTGGAGTGGGACAAATGGTGCTCACTGATGATCCCCTTCTTGCTTATGAAATATGGCAAATGGGTGCTGGTCACCAGAAACGAGCCTGCAGAGCAACACGGGAATTTGCCAGGCCGGTGTCTGCACTCACTGGACAAAGAGGAGACAGCAGAGCTCAGGCAGAGTGTGCCGTGCGTGCCCCAGCCAAGGGGGCTGAGAGGTTGACTTTTATTGTTTCCCAGCCACTCACTGTCTTTTCCTGCCAAAAACCCGATTTAAAAAAAAAGAAGAAAAAAAAGATCATATTACTATAGTTATTATCTATTTTATATATATCTTATAGATTCATATATATTTCTATATGCACATTTAGATTAGGTACATGTTTATATAATATATAAAAATCTATACAAAATACAGGTTATCTATATATATAGTAATGTATCTTTGTATGACAAATATATATATTTATATAAAAATGTATGTACACACATCCTAGGAAATCCATGTGTGTAGCGTGTCTGCTCTGCTGGATGCCTGAATGCATCTCCTGGGATTACATGTATATAATATAAATACACATATAAGGTTTTGGATTCATATATATATATTTATATTATAGATAAATATATAAGTATATATTTATATCATGTAGAGAAATATAATATATTCCATAAACATGATACACTTTAATACACACACACACATGTCCAGGAATATTAACCAGGGCTTTCAGTACGTGCAAGACCCAGGGGCAACAAAACCAGCAGCAGACACTTCAGAGGAAGGGCAGACCTGTAAAAATCAGGAAAAATATGAAACGCTGCGACCTTCACCCCTATTTTCACCGTCTGGGCTGCACAACAGCCCAGGGCGGCCAGGACTTTTGGCAGGGCCAGGCCCTCAGGCTGCTCCTGCTCTACCCTTATGCCACAAATTAGGCTCAAGCCCCTGCTCCAAAATGACCTGGGGGGATCCTGGGGACAAGGGCTTGGGTGTGATGGGGATGGGGTCTCTCCCTGCCCTGCCCAATGGGGCTGGGAAAGCTGCTTCACCTTGCAGGAAAAAAACCCTGAAACTTAGCTGGGACATCACCTTCCAGCTTAAGGGAGAAATGGCCATAAAGCATCGGCGTTACTGTTGATATTGTTTGAAGAAAAATAAAGCTTTTTTTCTATTATTCCCTTGTTAGTAAATTAAAAAAATGTTTACACCCTGGCTTCCCCAGCACCTCCTGGCCACGTTTCCCTGGCATTTGCACTGTGTCTTTTCCCCCCATGAACACCCAGATTTCCATTACCTGCTGATCCTGCTCAGCTCGGGCGAGTCAGTTAATTGGCGATAAATGAAGTGGCAGCAAAACAGGCAGAGGATAGAGGGAAAATAAATGTCCTCGGTGGGAAACTTAACAGGGAGAGCTAAGGAAGAAGTAAATGAGAGAGAGATGAAGGGATGATGCTGGGTACCCAGGACCCCGTGCCACTGCCTGCTTGCATACCAGACGTGAGACCACCCGAGAGGCAGCTGTCCCAGCCGAAAACCGCCAGCGCTGAGCCAAAAGTGGGATGGGGAGAAGGGCTACAGTAAGGGGAGGACAGGACCAGCTCTTCTGGCAGCATCTCACATTGGTGTTGGCTTCTTTGTTGATGAAACCAAAGGAATTCATTATTATGGTATTTATTTATTTTACTTATGAGGTGTATTTGTGAGGCACTTTATTTGTGAGACATAAAAAACACGCAGCAGTTTGGGTTTGGTGCCTTTTTCCTATTGTTACTCATTCTTACATTTGCAACGTGGTCCAGCCCGATGTTCCTGGAAGAAACTCACCACCCTGGGTGAGACGGTGACATCAGACACATCGGGAGCAAAAGCTTTTTTTTAATTTGAGCCATTTCAACCTCCTGTTGCTGGTGTTTCTATGGCTACTTAACCTGAAAGGTTGGCTCAGACAGACAGGCTGCCTGCACATCCCTGGTTGGTGTTTTTGGGAGCAGCAGCATCAGCAGGCAGTGTGCATCAGCTTGCATGCATCCTGCGAGAAAAACCTCTCTAGCTCTCTCATTTTAATCTAGCTTATGAGTAATTAAGTTCTTTAAAATAAAGCTGAGGACATGCGCTACACAGCCTTTCCTCTGTCCGTGCCTCCAGCAGAAACCTGCTAAAAGAGCCGGGAGGGATTGCTGGGGGTGGATGGACAGACCTTGTCAGCCCCAATAACTTCCCTCACCTTTGTAAAAAAGATGCCACCAGAGCTCTGGACACTCAGAGTTTTACCAAAATTTGCTGTTTTCAGATCGGTTGATTCTGTTCACTTCCATCCTAAGTGATGCGGTGACCTGACCAACATCATCAGTGCTCAGTCTTGATTTTCCCTTACTTCCCTAAAACTCAGTGAAGGAGGGAGGGTTTTCTCCCAGTTCTTCTGCAGCGAGACAGGGCACTGGAATTAGTTTTATTGCAGGCAGATGAAAAGTTATCCCTGGTTTTTTACCCTGTAAGTTATGCCTGTAATTATCCTGTAAAAGGATGGCTGGAAAAAAGTTGTGCTGGTACTATCTGGAGATCATCTAGCTGGCATTTTCGGCTTGTTGGATGTGGGATGGCAGCAAAGCTGAGCTGTAGGAATGGAGCGCTGGGTTTTAATTAACAGCTCAAGGGCAGCAGTGGTTCTGCTCTGGCATTTAAGGTAACAGCAAGCTCCCATCAGTGTCTGGAGAGAAGGATCATGGCTTTGCTGAAGTCCTGGAGGGAATCCAGGACTTTCCTGCCAGTGGACTGGGGGCAGAAGAAGAATGTCTTCCCCAATGCGGAGAAGGCAGCATGCAGCGAGCCGCTGCACCCAACTGGTGGTGCAAAGTGCAAAGGGATGCTCCTAGGTCAAGTGAATGGGGATATAAAATCCATGGAGCACTTTTAGGTCTTTGCATTTTTGGTTTTTGCTTTAAAGTCGAGAGGCAGAAACGGGCAGATCCGGATAGGACTTGTCTCACCCCAAAAGGAACTAAGCAGCTCATCCTGGGGGTCGCCTAGTTTTTGCCACAGAACCTACAGGGATCTTCAGCCAGGAGAGATGAAGCCCACCCTCCTGTCCCAGGCAAGGCTGCCTGTGTCTCCCACCTCTTGGAACTGGGGTTCAGCAGTACCCTGCCAAGTCCCACAGCTCTCCTCGTGGCAATGGAGCAACAAAAAAAAACTTGTTTGCAGCTTTACTTGGTGTGGGTATAAGGGGCTGCCCAAGCACGTATTGGTTGCTTATTATTGGTGTAAAGTGTTGTGCTGAATGAGTCAATCATATGACACATCTTTTTATATACAAGTATATATATATATATATAAAAGTCCATGTAGAGATGGTGGGAGGGAAGGAGCGCCCCTGCCTCCTAAAAACACAGCGAAGCTGGACATACCAACCCACACCATCGGCAAAGGTGGGCTTGGGCCAACACGTTGTCTGCAGAGCACGGGAAGCATCTCCCTCTGCAGCTGCTGCCGCTGGACGATGCTCTGGTGCGGAGCAGCCTGGGCCTATTGCCCTTTAACTCCCACCAGCCAAGCTGCCGATCCCAACTGATCCCAACGGTTGCCCGATGGTGGTTCCTCTCCCTTGAGCCTGAGCCGGTGCCTGCTCCCCGCACCCTTGGGCCGTGGGATCGGTGCTGTCAGCTCCTGCCCACCGGCAAAAACCCACAGGCTGCTGCTGTTGCTGGGGGGGGGTGGTGTATGGCGGGCAGGGGCACAGGCTGTAATGGGGCATCACTGCCTTGGAGGGGGAAGCCCAGGCACAGCTGGAAAGTGCCCTCAAGCAAAAACTTGGGAGAATATTAGAGGGGAGCTGGGGTGAGTTGAGAAGCGACACTCTGCCTTGGCACCTTGGCCCTTGCCAGCATGATGCCCGAAGCGCTGCAGGCACCCGGGGCTGAAGGCCTGTCAGCCAGGGCGGAGCCAGTGAAATTCATGATAAACTTGATAAATCTGAGATACACCAGGCATCTCGCATGGAATTTGGTGCAGTCTTTGCTTCAAGCCCCATTTTTCAAAGTTCCCCCCCTCGATCCCCGGGTGTCGCGACAGAACACAGTCGCGATGTGCCCCCGGCGCTCCCGCGGGGCTGAGGCCCCTCAGGGGAGCCGCGGGGCGAACGACGAGCGGCGGCGGCGAGGAGATGCTTCGCAAGCCCCAAATGGGCCACCCATGCGGCGGCTCCCCGCGCAGCCCCTGCCGGGCCGAGGCCGCTCGCCGGTGGCTACCCCACGCCGGCGGGGCACGGGGGAAAGCGGACCTGCCGGGACCCGGTCTGGGGGACGGGACGGGACGGGACCGTGAAGCGGGCGAGAGCGACTCCCGCCACCACCTCAGCGCGGCGGCGCGCGACCCCTCCCGCTTCCGCCGCCGCGCAGGGCCCGCCGGGAAGGTGGCGGGGCTCCGCCCCCGCCGGAGGAGGGAGGAGGAAGGGGGGGGCGGTGGGTCTCCGCGCTGCCGCCCCGCCCCTCCCCGCCCCCCGCCGCCCGCGGTACCGGCAGCGACGAGGTGGGTACGGCGGGACCGCCACCCCCCATCTCCCCCCCCGCCTCCCCTGGGGCGGCCGGAGGGGCCTCTCGCCGCCCCTCCCGCCGCCTGCCGGCCCTCCCGCCGCCTGAGGAGAGGCGGGCCCGCCCTCAGGCCTAACGGCCGCACAGCGCGCCCCAGGCGGCGGTGCCGGCCCGGCCTGTGCCCGGTCCGGCGGCGGGGAGGAGCCGTGCAGGGCGCCCCGGCGGGGCGGGCGTGCGGCCCAGCCGGGCGGGGAGGGGAGAGGAGAGGAGGAGGAGGAGGAGGAGGAGGGTTGGGGGTGGTGAAACCTGGGGCGCGGCGGATCCGCCTCTTTCATTGATGAAATTTAAATTCCTGGGGGTTTGCCTGCCGCCCGCCGGCCCGGGAGGCACCGCTGGGCTGAGGGGCCAGGCGCGGCGGGCGGGCAGCTCCCAGGGGCCGGGGCCGCCGCTCGCTGCCGCCGCGCAGCCGCTCCGCCGGGCCTCGCTCCGCAGGGGCGCGGGGAGGCGGCCCCCAGCCCCGCGCTCCAGCCGCGCCGCGTCTGTACGCGCAAAGTGTGTGTTTTATTAAGCAGCCAAAATGTCGTCCTTTGCGAAAGGTAAGCTTGACGTGCGTTCTAGAATTGTATTTTTTCCCCTTCAGATGTGCGTACGCTCCGCTTGTGTGTGTACGCGCTGCCTTTTTTATGATCCCCCCGTTTTCCCTCTCCCCGGCGCAGCGGTGGGTGCAGGCGCCCCGCCGGCACCCGAGGCGCAGTGTGCCGGGGCTCCCAGCGCGCTCCCGGGGCCCCCACCGCGCTCCCGGGGCTCGGCTGCCGGCCGCACGGGGGAACCGGGGAAACCGGGCGGCTGTAGCGCCGGGGCTTCTCCCCACGGCTGGAGGGATCCAGGCGGGATCTGGAGTCTACAGGGCGATCCTGTAAGCGCAGATCTCCCCTCTCCGCTAAAGCCGTCTGTTGAAGTTGGGGGAGGAAGAGCGCTGAGGTCGAACGTCTTCACTTTTTTTCAGAGTCTTGAGTGTATTTTGGCGTTTTCCGATGCCGGTGGGCTCCCGCCGCTTTCCTTTACTCTCCGCATGTGTGAGCGTATGCGTACGTGGTCTGAGTTTCAGATTCCTTTATTGCAAAACAGGGAACCAGCCCACAAGAGGTCATTTTGGGAAGAAAAACGACTTTGGTGCATTGCCGTGGCAATTTTCTTTCTCTCCTATCCGGTATTCCTAATGGTGCGTGTGTGTGTGTGTGTGTGTGTGCTTTTTGTAATGAAATCCGTGTCTGTAGGTTTCCTCAGTGTAAATCCCTGCAGGCCTATCGACAAACGTGATGCTGCCTGTAGGAAGAACACGAATAGGTCTTTCGCTGTGTCAACTTGGACGTTGCAGGCAACCGAGGGCCTTGGCGGGCTTTGGGAAAGCCTGCCGCTCATCCCGTGGATGTGTAGGACTGCACAACACTTGCTGTGTAAATGCATCAGCTGTCTGCAAATGCCCTGTGGCACCTGGGCGAAATGCAGAGAGCTGAAGGAGGGAAGTATTACAGCCATGCTGCTCGGCAGGCTGCTCTGAAAGTTGCCTAGATAATCCCCTTCTTGCTGTGAAAATACTTACAAAAATACATTCAGAATTGTTCTTTTCAAATGGTATTGGCTTACCTCAGCCTTCTGCTGAAGGTAGCCATCTTGCATGCAAGTGATATTGTTTATGAAACTGAAAGCTGAAGAAACCTATGTAAAGATCATAACCAGTTTTTAAAATATTACCAAAGATTTGACGATCCTAAAAGCTTTTAAAAAATTGTCTGTCATTTAAAGTACTCTTATCACGCCGATCATACTAAAACATGTTGCCAGTGTCAAGTGATACTTTTAGCATGAGGATCAGCTGTTCAGACTGAGAAACCCAGCTGTGTCTGACCATAACACCTGAACTCCTGGTGCATGCAGCTGGCAAGAACGGCTTCCTAGGTTGCAAACTTGTGCGTTGGCACAGGCTGACATGCTCATTCGTTCCACTAAGGAGAGAGCGAGCGCAGAGGTTTCACTTCATGTATGCTTCAGTCCAATGTATGTTGACAGATTTTGCCTCTAGTAGTAGGAAGAGAAAAACGTTCCTAAAGGCTGAGTGGGTATGTTCCATTTTAGAAATCAAACGAAGTAATATTTATTAGCGTTGCACATTATAGTATAGGTATTTAAAGAGTGGGTTTTGTGCTCGTCAGGGATAAAAATTGCCTTGAACTTTCCGCGGAGTTGGTGGAAGTTGAGGCATTCAGCCTGTACCCTCAGCACAGAGTTCAAGGATGGAGTGTTTAAAGTTCAGCTGCATGCTTTTAACTTACTGGCTACCCTTCTAGATTTTTATGCAAGTAGTCTGGCTCCAAGGGGATCTGAATAACTTTCTGCTGTAGGTCTTTCTGTATACTTACTGGGATTGTGAAGGTAGCTGCAGTTCATAACCCTTAGCCCAAAAGATTTCCATTTTTTTCATGAGAGAGGGGACTTCTTGCTTGACTTGTCCCATGACTCCCTCCTGTACTGGGTCCTTATGTACCGAGTACCAAGGCAGTGAAGCTGTCTTCTGAGTGAATTAATGAACCAAACTAATAGATCTTAACACATTAACTGCTTTTAATGTGGAATAAGAGGAGGGATGGCCAGAAAGGAAGCACATGGAAGTCCCTGCGTAAGGGTCACTGCTCTTCTGTTCTCATGCAGTTTTCCTGAGGGCTTCTGTCTCTTATTTTGATTCTGATAGTGTACGAAGACTTTTTTATTAATCTGATTTGTCATATTTTGGTTTTTTGTATGTTTGTTATAAAGTTATGTATCATAAACCTGCAAGTACTCTGCCCTATGCTGTAGTTCATGCTGCGAGGGCAGGGGGCACGTTAGCAGTGAAAGCAGAGCACAAAAGCATGCTAGAAATAACAGTGGGGGCAGGAGGGCTTGAGTGAAAATCTCCACGCGTCAGACACCACTGCAAACTCCATTAAAGAGTTGTCCTTTCTCCGCTACTTAAGGAAGTACTTTCTATGGATGACATTAAAGTAAGATATCCTGGGTGGTCATTTTTGCAAAGCAGAGTGTTTTCTGAAACGTAGCTGTTTAGTCATGCGCTTCTGTTCTGTGCTAATTTCCTGCGTGGGCCGGTTCCCCAAGAGTCTTCCACTACCTTATCCCACCCTTTTCTTCCTTCAGATGTGCATTCAAGAATACTGGTCCCATAAAAGTGGACTTAGGCTGGAATCTGAGGCGCTGGTTGCAAAACAGCTTGGAAGAGGCATTTCTTTTTAAAAAATAATTTGGGAGTTTATGGCTGCACAAACCATGGAAATCTCTTCCTGCAATTATCCAACACCCCTGCCTCTCATGTGATTTTTAGAGGCACAATAACTGCTTTTCATTATAGCCTTTGGAAATTTTACTTGCCTGTAGGAAATAACTGCTTTCAGATACATGGTCACGCTGGCCTTTCTACTTCCTCATTGCTGCTAGGGGAACAGGGAAATCAACCTTCACCCGGGCTGTTAAATTTAACAGCAGCTCATGTTAAAGGGCTGCAGTTGTCTTTCTGCTGGTGGTAGGCTGACGTGCATAAATACCAGCTTCTTCCCAAAACCCCCGAGGGGCAGCAACTTGGGAACAACCAGTACAGAGTTTGTTGGTTTGGAGTGGATGCAGTGATGCTGCTGCTGTTGTCTGGCTTTGGGGAGCCTTTAGAGAGTGCTGTAGGTCCCCGACCAGTCCGAATCCTGGTGGACGTCTCTTAAGAGAAATGCTTAAAAGCCTCTGCCTTGCAGTGGCATGTTAAAAGCAGACAATCTTTTGAGTTGTTATTTCCCTTGGCTGCTTAGTAACAGTATCCAAATTCTTAGGTATGCAGAATAGATGCTTTTCCTGCACCAGGCAAACACATGTTTTTATGGACTCCAGCCATGTCCTTCCTTTCCCCAAAATAGTAATAGTGCTAATAGCACTAATAATGCTCTCCTTGAGCAACCATGCCCTGGCATGTTGAATCTCGATGAGACCGAGTGGTTGCAGCAGTTGTTAAATGGTCGATGTGAAGCCTAAATATTCTGTGTTGCCAATGCAAGATGCAGCTGACAGCACTGATGGCTTAGGCGGTCTGCGTTTTGGTAAGAAATGTCCCATCTAGCTGGCTGGTCTGTGTGCTTGACACTTGGCGTTTGGAAAAAGCAACAGGTTTGCTTTGCTTCTCTGCGAGGACATTGGTGATCACATGTGTTTAGCATTTGCTCATTAAGTTGTGGAGAATTTATAGTATTATTTAAAAAAAACCCCACAAACTAGGACATTATCATGCATTTACTTTTATGGTGCCTTTTTCTTTTGATTTGTTTGTGATGTTACTTAAATTTCTAAATGCTTTTATCTGGTACATACAAGTCTTTGGGCTGATAGGAGCAAACAAGATTTTCCTACTTCCATGGCAGCCTGGGAAAGTGCCTAGCTGGCGCTGCCTTCCTCAGCCCCGGCGTTTCCACGGCACGAATGAAGGTCTCTGTTGAATACTTGGTATTTGCAGAGTTTCTTCTGAAACACGTTGCATCATATGGGGAGGTTCAGCTGTTTTACAGGCTGATGAACTGTGAGAAATGGCCACTGTTGTTGCTGTAACAGAAGTCCTGTATTACAACATGTTGCAGGGAGGATTGCAAACATATGAAAGTAGCTCCTAGCAGTTGTTTCTCTGGAAGTTTAAACAGTGTTTTGGTATGCATCCACCCAGAATGTGCGAATGATAAGACCGTACGTGTAGCAGTTCGGTAGGGAAGTATTAAGCTGGTATAGACCTCCTCCTTTTTCTGTAGGAGGAGGCGCTTCCTAATGAAGAGCTGTCTGTGTTTTTACATATTTGACCTGGAAAGATACGCCTAACAGGCTTTCAACCGTTATCTGCTTTTACTACTAAATGAAGCATTTGATTAAAAAAGAGAACCTATTGTTCACTGTACTGTTCATCTTGAGCTGGCGTTCCCCGTGTTGCACCACACACAGTATGTGCACTGCAGCACTTGCCTTTTTTTTTTTTTTTTTTTTTTTTTTTTTTTCCCCTCCCCTACCTGCAAAACAGTGCAGTCAGGAAAATGGCTTCTGTGGGCTTCAAAGCAAGGATTAGATACTGTCACTGAGTCTGAGGCTGTGGAATACTTTGCTTAAAAAAAAAAATTGTATTAAAATGCACTGCCATTGGCTTTCTTAGACATTCTCAATAGAATAGCCTTTTAGTGCGTGTTCTAAATAAGTAAACTTCAAACGCAGGTTCCTCTTCTAACAGTATTTTCTGGCAGCATTGCTCTGTTCACTTGCAAAGTTTCCTCCTGTCCCTTTTTGCACTAGTATTCAGAGTGTTTCTAAAATCCAGCTATATTTGGCAGTACATCACTCTCTGTGTTAAGAGAAATGATTACTCAAGGGATTTGGCAGAAATTAAATTAACTGAGGTCTTTAGAGAACATACTCAGAATGTCTTTTGAGAACACGCTCCCTTCAAGTGCTTTCTGCTGGAGAATAAAGTCATGTTATCTCCCGTTTCTTCCTGCGATGTGGACTTTACTGTGTAGAACATTTGTGTATTTACTCTTTTTCACATTTATGGAGCTTATCACTTTCAAAAGCAAAACAAATGCTGAAGTGATAGACAGACTAATTTTCTAGGTTGCTTAGTAACTGAAATGCATGCTGTAGTGTGAAAATACTCATGTGATAAAGTAAGGGAATATTTACTGGAACAAACTAAAAATTGTGTGAAAAAGCACTGTATAAATAATGAAAACATATGTTTTTATTTGCTTGTGTGAACAGAAGGATACCCTCAATCACAATGTTCTACATAAAAGAAATTTTTTAGTGAGAAGCTTTTTCACACTTCTACTTGCTAAAGTATGTTGATGCGGTAGGATATGAATTCTTTGGCCCTCTAGCAAAAAAGCATCCTGCTGTGGATTTTTGGACACTTCTTGAGATGTATCGTTGGTTTGGGGTTTTTTGAGTTTTGAGAGAAGGGTAGTTGTGCTTTGGCCCCAGTTTAAGGTCTCTTCTCCCAAGTCACCAAGAATAAAAACTTAAGGTTCCTGGAGTGCTAGCACAGTAATAAAATGAGACTAGATTATAGGAGTTTATTAGTTTTTAGAAGAAAATTGAAGACTATTTGTAGTCTAAATAAGCTAGGTTTCTTCTTTTTCCTTTAACCCCTGTGTTTATTTTTATTTAAGATTTCAGCAAAGCAATGTCTCAAGCTGGCTCGTCACAGTTTCAGGAAGTCATTCGACAAGAGCTGGAGTATTCAATGAAAGTAGAACTTGATAAGATACTTGCAACTGCAACTTCAAATGAGCTAGAGGTAAGGAGCATGATGTTTGACTCGATCAGAGCATGAGAAGTTAGATGCAGGAAACTGAGGCAAATACTATACAGGGAAACAAATCACAGAATACCATGATCTTTATTTTTAGGATGTGCTCTGATCCTGTGTGGAAGAGTAGCCTGGATACAATGTCAGTAGGAGACTTTCAGTTCCATATAAACTGGGTGACAAGAGTTATTATGAAGTGTTTAATCATCTTTAGTTATTAAAGGTTTTATGTAATCTTTAATGGATTACAGAAGGGGAGGGTAAAGCTGTTACCATAAAGACTGGGCCAAATTCTGATGGTTGTGGTTTTGACTATAAAGACTTGTCTTTTAGGTATCCGAGTTGGTTTTGCACCTTTGAGCTTTTAGTGGAAATGGGCTTTTGGTGCCTTTTAGAATTTTACTTAAATTTTAGCGTGTCAGTGCTGATAAAATTACTCTTGTGAATAGACTGTACATCAAGTCTGTAGAAATGTGTCTGTGATTGAATAGGCATGCATTAAACGTCAGCCTTAACTAATGCATTTCTTCTTGGTAGCACACTAAAAAGGACCTGGAAGGATTTAAGAAGCTATTTCATAGATTCCTGCAAGAAAAGGGACCATCTGTGGACTGGGGGAAGATTCAGAGACCTCCAGAGGATTCGGTAAGTTCCAATGAAGCGACAGCTTGGAAGGAACATAGAACTGATAATTGCTGCTTGTAGTAAATGATGTAGTTGCCCACAGAATGGATATCTGTGCCATGGTTTCATAAAATCACGTAGGACAGCACTTTGGGTTCTAACTGGAAAAAAATTATTTATTGACACATATGTTGTAGTGTTCCTCAGCATTGTGTCAGGTTCTTAACATATGTGTCAGGTTCTTTGGTGGTGTTTTGTTAGCTGCCTTTGAGCAGGGCAGCAAAGTGGGACAGATTCCATCTTACCATTTGGTACCTTCTCTGGAGTCCACGGTAGCTTGTGTTAGAGGGGAGGGAGGGCCCTTGTTGTTCCCATTTCCCTCCTGCCTGTGAAAGAAGGTTGCGTGTCTCAGATGAGACTGTTTTCCGCAATCCGTTCCGCTGAATAATTTGAAATGGACATATGGCAAGTGGGCTGTGTTGCATAGCTCATTTAGCAACTTCTGTAACCTGCAGCAGCTCAGTAAAAACGAGGGATCTGAGTAGTTGACTGAGGGGGGGCTGAGGGGGCGTAATTTTCATCTAATGTCATCTATGTTGTTGTAACTTATAACCTGCCACTTGAGCTGCTGCTGAAAAAGCGCTGAATATTTTTTTCAGCACTGTTTAGTACTGAAATAAATACTTGCTATTAAACCTAACCTCATTCTATTGATTCATCTGTGGCCTTAGGCTGTCTTTTGACTCTTGTGTATCTAACGGTGTAGTTGTGGTACGAATTCTTGCATTTCCCAGTGTAGTGATCTTGGCATATTGCAGGACTTCTGTGTCCTCACACGTTTGTGGTTCCTGTTAGCCTCTCTGTGGTGATTCAATCGAGGCTCTGTTTCCAACTGAAAGGCAGGCTGTCCAGTTACTTCCAGAACAGATGCAGTGCTGCTCTCTAAAGCGTTGGAAGAATGATGCTGTTTTAGAGCAAGTCTAGGGTTTTTCCAAGGTTGAGTGTTTTCTTTTAACTTCAAAAACATGTGATGTCTCTCTCTTCTGTACTGTAACACTGAATGAAGTGTTGCTTTGGGGATAAAAATCTACCTTCAGTAAAGAGGCCGGGGGAGAAACTGGAGTTCTAGATAACATGACTTATAAGGAAGGCTGAAGAAAAGGGGATTGCTTTTAGTCTAGAGGGGGTGAGACTCTGGGGAGTGATAAGCCTGTTAAATATGTAAAAAGGTAGTTGGAACAATGAAAGAAATAACCTGTTCCCTGTGTCAAGATAAAGCCTGGGATTAAATGACAGCAATTTGATGCGACTGAATGGGCTGCTTTGTGGAGAGGGAGAGCTATTGTCTGTTTTTAAAGTTTTGCACGCCTGCAATGGAAAAACTTTCAAGTTCTGTAAAGGACTGAAAATTACCGGGTAGGACATCAGGAGCAAATGTCAAATGGGAGGATTATGGTAAGACACTGAAAGAGACCGATGGGAGATTCCCAGGCATGGCAGGGTGCTTAAAAGAGAACTTTGACAAAGGTCTAACTTAAGGTCACAGAGGGTGGGAAGGGGTGGGCAAGATCAGAATGAGTATCGCTCGGCTTCCTTATGGCCCTGCCTGCCTGGTTCTTGAATGTGCCCCTTAGCCATGTTGCAGCTTTTACAGAGAGAGAGAAAGTGAGAATCCTGCAAAATCAAGTCACTTTGGGTCAGGTGAGATGCATGCATCATTTTAAATGAAATTTTGCTTCCTAGCATGAACTCCAAATAAATAATCGCACTTGGTAAATGTCACAAAAGCAAGCTAGGGAAAAATAACCACAAACTAACTTCCTTCCATGCCTTCTTTACTTCATAGTAAGTATCTCTTTCTTTAGGATTACTTGGATGATACTTAAGGCTTCCTTATCTGACCGGAGGTGGGTTGAGGATGCTCAAAAACTGAGAGCAAGCTCAACTTCATTTTTCTTTTCTTTTTTTTCCTTACCATAAGAGTTCCATCTCCCTACCCTTCTCAAACACTGCTTGTATTCATCCTGCTTCCACCTCCTTTAATATGTCAGTCATGTAGAGGACGTACTGTGGAAAGCGAAATGTCTTACATGAAACCCTTTTCAAGTGACCTGCAGGGCAACTTCTCCCAAATTATTCTTTGCTGAGGGGTATGACTTGTGGAATTACTAGATATAAGTTGATGTCCTGAAGACCAGAATTACTAGTCTAGCTAGTATAGGTGAAAACAGTATGAGCTTTTAGAGGGTGTAAGAGTGATCATTTTAGAAGAGCTTCAGAATAAAGACTGCAGTACTGAGTTCTTTGGGACAAGTATCCATCTGTGAGTATACACAGATTGAGTGCTTCAGTTCTAGTTGGTTTTTTTTTCCTAGCTATAAAACCTCACAGTGCACTCCCCTCCTGGTCTTGTTAGACCAGCACAGAGGTTGGTACACACAAGACTTGTTGGGAAAGTTGGTAATCTTGGAACTGATTTATAACTGCCTGTATGGACGACCTTGTTTTACGAGGAGGTGGTGATGGAGGTGGGGTGCTCAGCTGCTTTTGAGAATCCCACACTACAAGGATCATAGCCTAGAAAACATTGACTTCCTCTCCCCGGTGTGAATTTATTTGCCTGTGATTGTTTTGGAGAATTGGTTTGCTGCTTGATCAGTCCAAAGCACTGAGAATTCTGGCAAGTGTAATCTTCAGCTGGTACCTAGCAGAGTTCAAAGGATCTGTCTAGGTATATATGTGTGTGTGTATGTATATACATACAGACATATGTGTGTGTGTATGTATCTATAAATAAAATAAAAACACTCAAATGTGCCAAAGCGTGGGGTCGTTGAGGTGGTTTGGTTTTTTTTATTAACAGCTTAACAAGTTCATTAATAGTTTATTGCATTTATAGGCTTTGTCTTTTAATTTTCTATTTTACGTAAGCTACTTCTGACTTTCAGATTAGGTTGGAAAGGTGTTTCAGGCTTTTGCCCAGTGCCATGGGAGTGTGCTATGCAGGAACAGAATTTCTGATCAGACTTCTTTGGGTCTTCTAACGTGTTATCCGCTGTACTTGTTCTTTGAATGTAACTTTCTGTTCTTCCCTGAAGCATTTACTGACAAGTAAAGGCTCCTGTGAGTACACTGAAACAGAAATTATTGTTCTGTAATACTCCTTCATTTTTCTCTCCAATGGGAGATGTCATCACTGACCTCCGTGTTTTCAGTGCAACAGCTAATACCAATGGCCAACAACTTGTAAGCTCCAGACTCCAATATCAGAAGATTGAACCCATTTCGTGCCGTATTGGTAAACCTCTGTCTTGTTTTTTCCTTCCTGATGCTTTGCTTCCATACGTCCAAAGGCTTACAGCGATACCTAGCATAGTTAGGACCGTTACGGTTACAGTTTTCAGAGAAGGTATACTTAGTCAGAGTGCCGGTTAACAAAGAGAGGTGGTAAAGCATGTAGACACGGCAAGTGTAATTTAACCCTGTTGATGTAGATTGCAGTGATCTGTTTGTTTGAATTGGAAGCAATAGCAACACCCTGCTGGGAGGCCTCAGAGAGAACCAAAGTGATCAAGTTAACCTCGGAACAGCAATACAAAACCTCATCTAGGAAGTGAAGAGAGCATCCAAAACAACGCGAGTTGTGAGAGGAGCTTGCTTGTTGGAAGGTTTTTTCCCCCAGTGGCCTGATTCTTGTCTGCAGCTCAGGTTGTCATCGCAGTGAACTGCATCGTGAAGGAAAGAAATGAATGTCACGCTCTTCCTCAAGAGCAAAATGTCTTCCTAACCTTCAACTCCGGAAACAGCTTTTCAGGGTTCACTTGGTGCCGTTTCTAAAACCGTCCGTTGGTGCTGAGTCTTTCCTTGTTGTTCTGTAAGTACAAACTGACTAATATGGGTGTATTCCTTCCCAGTCTACCCACGATGACAGCCCTGATGCTCACTTTGTCTGTCTCTGACAAACGCTTGCAAACCTCCTTGCAGTAGGAGTATGCTTCTGAAATCTGTTAGTCAAACTCCCAACGTTGCCTCATGCAAACTGTTCTGAAAAGTCACTTCTGTGACATTGTCTGCAAAACCAGAAGCAGTGAGATATGTCATCTCAGAAGAATTCCAAACGACAGTTTTGAGATGTGTCTCAAATGAGTAACGCTGTAGTCATGCATCTGTAAGGCACATCACCCCTGCCTGTTTCTGTTCCTGAAGTATTTCCCCATCAGCACGCACTTGTCAAGTCCACTGCTCCAAACCCTTAGAGCGAGGTTTGATTTTTATTACTGCGGAGCACTTCTTCACGCTGGTATGTACGCTCATAGGTGATGAGGCGATTCTGGATATTAGTGCCTACACGTGACTGGAACTGCTAGACGGTAGCGCTGGCATCCAGCAGTCCTGATGCTGCAACAATCCTGCTCAGATTTGAGATCTTGACATGTGTTATTCTCTGAATGAAGGACCCTTCAAGACCCAGGGCTTCGTTGCCAAGTTGTCATTTCCAGTGCCTCTGCCAGAAAAAACTGAAATATTTAGCAAGGCTGAGTTACAAGTTTTGTGTTGTAGCTGAACATCCACTGGACAAAGTCCTCGATGGAGGGCCTGGATGGAACCATTTAACTTCATCAGGATTTCACTCTGAGCTTTCTGCATAAGCTAGTTTCAGGCATGATAGTGAAGGCATGAAAAGGTAGTTGGCACTTCAGCAGAAGCAACTGATTTTGAGGCAGCCTGGCCCTGACTGAGTGGCAGACTGTTGTCTTTTTGGAGAGCCGTATTTTGAGTGATGCAAGAAGAACACAGCGAGACTTGAAAGTTGAAATCATTTTTTGGCTGTTCAGACTGTCTGAACATTGTGGGTGTGACTCGCATCTGGCCCAGCTGAAGCTCAAACCTGAATGTTTTAAATCTGTTTGCAGTCTAATACAGAGCATTACTGACCTTGGAGTGGATGGGAAGCAGTAAATCTCTTGAATACATCTCTGTAGATCCTGCTGGTAGTGAATTGTTCATTAAGCTTTCTGATGTACCTTCAGCACGTTAAAATCAGTGTTTATCACCTCTTTGTTAATGAGAAGAATGGTGGTTGTTCAAGGTGCCTGCCCAGCCTGAACACAATCTCTATTGCTGACAAAACACAGCAAGATTCTGCTTTTTGCACGGTTCTGTTCCTGAAATGTTCTAGGAACTTCAGAAGTTCCTGCGTATGTCCTGTGTGAAATGGCAGTGATTGCGCTATTGCCTGAGCCATGCTAACTGCACATGGAGCGATCTTATCTTTAAATATATACCGTAAGCTTTCCGGATCCTGTAAGGCAGAATTTCCCTAATGTGAGGGATCTGCTCTAATCTACTGCCTGTGGCATACCGGAATGCTGGAGTTGCGCAAACTCTGCTCTCTACCCCCGCACATCTGAGTAAGAAATATGACTCTTGTTCCAGTGTAGTGTGAATTTCCATTTGAACCTCAGCCTGACTTGCCCAAAGCAAACACATTTCTGGAAACTACTCTGTACGTATTTGTTTTTGGAAATCAG
Organism: Falco cherrug; assembly: GCF_023634085.1. NCBI lineage: Eukaryota > Metazoa > Chordata > Aves > Falconiformes > Falconidae > Falco > Falco cherrug. The sequence goes on along the minus strand of NC_073702.1, from coordinate 89,688,373 downwards.
CTGTGGATCTTACACACCCCTTATCTGAACGAAAATCATTTTCCTGCTGCTAGAATACACACAGCACTGAAACACCAAGGCTTTTCTTGAAAAGAAAATCTCTAGAAGGACAGGCTAAAGGATAACTGTATTGATTTTGCTCTAACAGTTTTCACATGACTCTTGCATTGTTACCTTTGTTTCTTTGATTTGGGTGCTCTGGATGAGGGGACAAGCAATGCCTAATGCAAGGCATGCTGTCATTACAAACCTGATTTTGCTCTCCATCACTAGCCCCTAGTGCAGCCCATGCTCTGTTTGCAAACCTGTAGGGTGTAGCTGTCAGCAAGGTGGAAGACTTCTGCAAGGCTTAATGTGAGCTGGATGAACACATCCTGAAAATTGTGGGATAAGAACTAGGAGCTTTCTTCCACTTTGTAGCACATTATTGGGAGAGAGGAATTATTAAATTGGACTAGTAGTTGGAATAAAAATTGGTTTAGACTGAGCCAAAGAACCAACCTTTTGCCAAGAATGTTGCCTCTGATAACCTCAGAGCAAAATATATATACATTAAAAAATAATAATCTGCTGCAAGTTTAAGCTGCTTAGGGGGGGAAAAAGTTTCGTGTCCTGCATGCAGGGCCTGTGTCCTTAAACTGGGGCCTGACTGAAGGAGGTCACCTTACTGGGGAGGAGCGCTGGGTGGCTCACAAGGAGACCCCCTCTCCTTCAGCAGGGTGAGAGGAGAGAGTCGTGGTAAGTGATGTAACTGGCCTGACTTCTTCGTTAACTGCCTTCACCATTGAGTCAGTTCCCCCTGCCTGGAGGAGCAGAGACAGCTCTTCGTCTGGATGGAGCCGATTGTGACTGGTGTCACAAAGTCTATAGAAATTCTCAAGAAAAGAGGTTATTGTAGTAACAAATTCAGTTATTTGTATTGTAACAAATCAGATTACTGTAGACTCAGTTCTGCAAATGTTCTTTAGTGTCATAAATCACATAAATAAGCGTGGGTGCTATTGCCAAATCTTGAGTTTTGAAGATTTGTAAGAGAAAGCAATTCCCTTCCAAATATCTGACTGCTGGGGTTTTTTGTTTGTTTTTACAGATCCAGCCCTATGAGAAGATAAAGGCCAGAGGGCTGCCCGATAACATCGCTTCTGTCTTGAACAAGCTGGTTGTTGTGAAACTAAATGGTGGCTTGGGCACAAGCATGGGTTGTAAAGGCCCCAAAAGTCTTATCGGGGTGCGGAACGAGAACACCTTCTTGGATCTGACGGTTCAGCAGATTGAGGTAACTTCTGATGGGCTTTTCTTTCTATGCTGGAGGAAGCACCCTGAGCCTCTCCTGTGTGACCCTTTCGGAGACATCACAGTGGAGACTTGCCAAAAGGAAGAAGAGAGGGAAGGCAGGTCTGGAGTGGAGAATTTGGAAAGAATAGGCATGAAAGGGTTGAAGCAATTGGTGGTCCACTCCACACGTTAGCACAAGTGTAATCCAGCCTGTGCACACCAACCCGGACGGTGGTGATGGTGTCCAGAAACACGAGCAATCAAATTGGAGCTGGCATGGCACGGCTAACTCCTGGGCTCGTCTCTGAACTCCTCCAGCTGCAAGTTTAAGTTTAGATTTTTAAAAGCTTTTTTAACGTGCATTAGAACAAAGTCCTTCCGAGCAGCTCCAAGCTCCTTGTCAAATTAAAACTCATGCTGGAAGTGATTGCTGGCATTTTCTGCTGAAGAAAAAAAAGTAAAATAAAATAACAGCTGCTGGTGTTGAGAGAGGACATTTCAGCTGATGTTTTTAATGCAGAATATTTCTCTTACAGCATATAATTAAGATGGTCATCAGAGTAGGAAATTGGGTGTGCCTGTTCCAGAGTTTCTGGAGCTCCAACAATTTTTGCCTCAGTGTGGGGGCTGTTTGGAGTGACTCTGCCCTATCTGTTAGACAGTTCTATAGCAGACTGAAATTTCTATCCACCTAATGCAGTCCTAATCCTTTGGTGTTGCGGGCGCTTTCTCAGAAGTGTCACTGTGGAAGTCTCAAACTCCACCAGAGGGTAACAATCCCAGACACTCCACAGTGGATGAGGATGATCTGATGCACAAAGCTTAGAACTCACTGAAATATCTTTTGATTTCTGCACTCGATTTGTCGTGGAATGCCATCGTGTTTTCTGATTTTTGCCTGTGCTCTGCTGTGCACATGGGCTTTTGTGTATTTCAGCTCCATTCTATAGATTCTCGAATTATTAACGTGGTGACATGTCATTTGTTATGTATTCCTGGGACTATAGTCCATTTCACAGCCTGCCAAGGCGGCTCGAAAGTGCTTACCAGAGAAGGTTTTCAAACTTCACCCTGACAGCCTTCAGTAATTTGAAGGAAAACATGCCTTTTGGCATCAACAGTAGGCTAAAATTTAAAATAATTATTTTGTGGTGTCATGCTTTTCAAATTTTCAGTCTTGATGCAGATTTAATAATGATTAATTATACATTAATTAATGTGGACCGTATCTTTACTACTTACAGGGATTTGTTTTCCTTTACCTATTTATTGTCTTTTCTCTCAACATAAGCACATCTCTCTTCTATCTCAGCATTTATTATTTCCAGTCATTTTTATCTAATGTCTTTCTCCCAGATCTTTAGGTGTTGGGAGTTAAAGCTAATAATACATGCTGAATTTACCGTTTCTTTCCCATCTCAGCATTTAAACAAATCCTACAACACCGATGTTCCTCTTGTTCTCATGAATTCTTTCAACACTGATGATGACACAAAGAAAATCTTGCAGAAATACAGTCACAGCCGTGTGAAGATATATACTTTTAATCAAAGCAGGTATCAAGCCACTTCTCCACTTGGGGTGAAAGGAAAAACTAGCTTGCATTTCTCCATATTCCAGTGCTGTGAGGTTTTAGTTGGAGACACTGAGGTAGCAACAGTGTCTTCTGTACCCATGTTCAGTCTCTGTTTTGGGGCTCTTTGAAAGACCGAAACATCAAGGTGTTAAGCAGGGTCAAGGGCAATGTATTAGAACTGGGGAGAGGGGGGCGTGTGGGATGCAGTTTCTAAGAAATGTGTGAATAATGGTGTGCTGGGTGCTGGCCACTTCATTCCTGAACTTGCCTTTGGGGTCCCTGGGCTCGGGAGGGCGGGAGAACGTGGGCTTCCTTACCAAGAACAGACTGAGTGGTTCATGATGTCCGAGGCACGCTTGGCATGCTCCGAACCTGCCTGTCCGAGGAAAGCTGGTTTACAGCATGGTCCGAGAGCTATGGCTGTACATCCTTCACTGAGAGATTGCATGCTGTAGCTTCCCAGCAGTAGCTCAGTATGTAGATGGGTCTTTCAATTCAGGGAATTTATGCCCGTCTAGGAGGCATTACTTCCAAAAGCTGTGTGAAAAAGCACGTGCAGTTGCACCTTTACTATTGTATTGTGTTTTTCTTTTTGCTAGTCCAGCACTAGTGAGGACTTAACACAACCCATTGTCTTCCCAGGTATCCTAGGATTAACAAGGAAACTCTGCTTCCGATAGCCAAGGACGTGTCTTACTCAGGAGAGAATACGGAGTGCTGGTACCCCCCGGGCCATGGAGATATCTATGCCAGTTTCTATAACTCTGGTCTGCTGGATAACCTTATCGGAGAGGGGAAGGAGTACATTTTCGTGTCCAATATAGATAACTTGGGTGCCACTGTGGACCTTTACATTCTTAACCACCTTATGAACCCACCCAATGGAAAACGCTGTGAATTTGTCATGGAAGTCACCAACAAAACGAGGGCGGATGTGAAGGTAAAGAGGGAGACAGTTGTGTGAGTCTGTCTGAATGTCTGGCGTGCTGGTGGGGATCTCGGCTTCTTGTATGTCTGAATTCAAGCATGGAGGAGAGACTTTAAATCTTCCCATAGCTATTTTAGGCACCTTTAACATATCAGCTGTGATCTAATCAGAGATGCACAAAATCAGTGAGTTTCTGAAGTTCTGATTCATGGAACAAACTGGATCTAGGTTCTGGGCAACCGCAGAGGACAGCCTGGGCTTGACTGATGCCTGAAAACACCAGTGATTTCCGCAGGGTGCGGGTCACAGCCCCCATAGCTCCTCCAGCCTGTCACAGAGGAGTTTGAGGATAGCAGAAGCAGAGCACTGCGGGCTGGGATGCAGCGATTGTGTATCTGCTGCCTGAACACTGCGCAGGCTGCTTGCCGCGCTGCCGAGGTGTGCGCTGCCCGCGGCGCTTGGCACGGCTGCCACCCTGCTCCTGCCCCACCCGCCCCCCTTCGTTCAAAGTCCAGGTCTGACAGCTTGTCAGGTATTTATGGCACTTACCAAATACTTCTGGCATGCAGTGATTTGTGCCGTAACTGTACTTTGCCTCTGCTCTTTTAAATGTGAGGATGGGGAAGGAGACACCATTTTTCTCTGTATTCATTAGATATTAAGGTCTTACAAAGCCACCAAAATGCACGGTGGGAATACAGTTCAGGTTACTGAAGTACTGCTTGTTTCTCCTGTAAGTGCCACAAGTACAAAACTATAAGATTTAATTTAGATTTTGCTCTGTAACCTAGCAAAGTACTGCTGAAGGTGATTTTTGACCACAGCAGCACTTGCAAAAGATTCTCAACTTTCATTAAAAGAATTAACTGTCTTAGAGTACTGAAACACGATCGTTCAACGGTTCTGACTGTACTGCAAACATGCTCTATAATTAGTAACCTGGTAGCTGAACACAAGCAACGTGTTTTCACTGCGGTTCAACTTTAAATGCCAACAAAACAGCGCGTCCGGGTGAGGGAGGGTTTCTCTGGCATTTCATGAACAGGACTTAAAACTGCTGCTTTCGACCCTTGCAGGGTGGCACGCTTACACAATATGAAAACAAGCTGAGGCTCGTGGAGATAGCTCAGGTCCCAAAAGCACACGTGGATGAATTCAAGTCTGTGTCAAAATTCAAAATATTCAACACCAATAACTTGTGGATTGCTCTGTCTGCAATTAAAAGGCTGCAAGAGAAAAACGCTATCGATATGGAGATCATCGTTAACCCAAAGGTAATCAGCTAGGAAGGTTTTAGAGGAAACGGACTCAAAAGAGCGTTTGTTTCTAGGTAACTAGACAGGGACTGCTGCCTTCAAAAAGGAGCCAGCCTGTCTGTAAATGCAGAGCGCTGACTTACGCTCTAGTTCGGAGCGCCCTTACCTGCTGGTTGTGTTCATGTTGAGTTTTCTCTTCCAGACTCTGGATGGAGGCTTGAATGTTATCCAGTTGGAGACGGCAGTTGGTGCTGCTATTAAGAGTTTTGAGAACTCTCTGGGGATAAACGTACCTCGTAGTCGTTTTCTGCCTGTTAAGACGACGTCGGATCTCTTGCTTGTGATGTCCAATTTGTATAGCCTTAATGCTGGATCTCTAACCATGAGCGAGAAGCGTGAATTTCCAACAGTGCCTCTTGTGAAACTGGGAAGTTCTTTCACAAAGGTAAACTCCTATAATTATAGTTTGGTTTTACCTCTTTGAATAAAAAAGCAGTCCATAGCAATAAATAAGTTAAAGTGAGGTTTATCTGCCTCTGCCCATCTGGGAATTCCCTTTTGCTCCCAGTAAATAACTACTAGGCTGTTAGAATAAAACTACGTAATGTGCATGATGTCATACTGCTGTTGGGTGCTCTTTTACCCCGTTGCTTGAGGAAACAGCAGGTGAATGGGGTTGTGTGCGTGCTCTGGAGCTCACCCAGCTTTGGCAGGATACTGCCCTTGCTGCTTCTCGTAGTTACTGCTGAAAGAAATGACAATGCCACGTTGCTTTCAAAGTAGCAACTCGTATTAAGTCAGATGTAGCTTCCTGAAAGGTCCCTGAAAGGAGTTTTCAGGAAGCTCCCACACTTGTCTTTAATCCACAGGTGGATTTTAAACTGTCTCTATTCTTTCCTCTCTCCAAAAGGTTCAAGATTACCTGCGGAGGTTTGAAAGTATTCCAGATATGCTGGAGCTGGATCATCTCACTGTTTCAGGTGATGTTACATTTGGGAAGAATGTTTCATTAAAGGTGAGTGTGTAATTAGGATGCTCCTGCAGTAAACATGACCGATCTCTGCTCCCTGGTAACGGATGCTCCCCGAGCTCCTGGAGGCACTCCTAGGGATTTAGCCGGCCCCAGGGTCGTGGGGGCCAAGGCTGAGGAGCGACCCTTCCGAAGGAGCGCTGGGTGTTCCTGCGGTAGCTGCCTCTGTACGGTCCCAGGGAGAGATGAGGTTTCTCTGCGAGCCTTGCGAACACCACAGACCACACGGCGCTGTTCAGAACAACGCTTACACCCCCATCCTTCAGCTGTACAGCACCTGCCACCTCCCCTCCCAGGCCGGCCTTGCAGCCACAAGCCCCTTCCCGTCAGCTGGGGGTCCTCGATTTATTAGTAAATGCTGAGGCTGAGCAAGTTAGCTTCTCTCCAGTTCTTACTTGAGCTCAAGAACAACATTTTCGTGGCCCTGTTAATAGTCGAGGGCAGGTAGCTGCTCACACGGATCAGTGCCAGGGTGGCTGCAGCAGCCAGGCTTACGCACAGGTCTCTGTGCCCAGCTGCGATGGCGAGCTGTGCCACGCTGTGCCACGCCGGTGCAGGGAACATTTTCCCACCTTTAAAAGCAAGCAGACACTGTAAGAATGCTTACAGCAAGTGTGTGTCTTCGCATAAGGCATCAGCTCTGCTTGTAAACTGATAGTATCTACTATGCTGGTGATTATACTGTTTCCAGTATTGCTTGTTTAAAACCTTTGTTGTGGGGGGAAAAAAGAAGTCTATGCAGAAACAATGCAACTAAACGCATCCAGGATCCGGCTCCGTTACAGCTGACACCGAACTGGTCCTCCAGACAACGCTGCTCTCCCTCATCCCAAGTCAGCAGGTCATAGAAAGTCTCTCAACACTTGTTTTCTTTCCTGTAACTCCAGGGAACAGTTATCATCATTGCAAATCACGGTGACAGGATCGACATCCCAGCTGGAGCTCTACTAGAGAACAAAATCGTGTCCGGCAACCTTCGGATCCTGGACCACTGAGTCGGCGTGAGGGCACGGTCAGTGCTGTAGGCGGCTGTGCTACCCCAGCCCCGTAATGGAAGACCCTTTTAAGCATTAGAAATATAAGTACACAGAGGGCCTATGCTTCGTCATCTTCACAGTACCCTGCAGTATTAATTTAAAAATTAATTTCTCTTGCTTATCTTGTTAAGCAGACACATAGCGCAATGGATGTGCGTAAGTAATGCTTCAGTCCTTAAAGAGATTCTGTAACTCAGTTAATATAACCTTGAAGTGCAATACTGTTTGTCTTGCGGTAAGATGGACAGATCTTCTTTGATAAGAAGTTAAGAGGCTTGCCTCTAACATTTAGTAGTTTTGAATTGCTTGTAACTGCAGAAATAAAGCTGTGAAGCAATACATGCGGGACAGCACGGTTAGCTACTCATGTGGCTTTTTATGAAGGCACAGTTGAAAACCAAAAGTTTCATTACTGCTAAATGGGCTGTTAAAACCCCTGTATTTCATGTGCTCACAACTCTCCCGATCTATAGCCCTCGTGAACCCCCCTGGACTACAGTGGGATGGCCTGTCCCAGTTGTACATCAAGACACGGGGGTAAGGCTGCCAGTACCTCCATTTCCATATTGTGAGAGCGGGAATCGTTGGTGTTCCAGACTCGCCCAAAGAATCTAATACTTGAGAAAAATGCCTCAGTATCCACGTGTGGTGTTTGCTTTTTCACATCCCATTTAAGACTGGATCTCCTGTTAATATCTTAATCCTTGATCTGCCCCCTTTTTTCAATAAATGGATCACGTTGACTACACCCGTGTTCATATTGTCACAGCCATGTATGTTAATTTATCTTCTCCTGAGTAATTTCTAAATTTGTACAGGAATCGAAATCCCTGTCCTGATCACTATTGATTTCTTAATGTTTTTCTTGTATTTACATGCAGACAACTTTATTTTATAAGCTTAGTATAACACTGGTATGTATCATTAAAGAAGTTGGTCTTTAAAAACAACTGTGATTTTATAGCTTTATTTTGACTGACAATTAATGACATCTGCTGTTACGGTAACAGAAAAGCATGCCTGTCTGAAGAAACCATAGGCACACACACACACTGCAGACCATTCCATCGTACATCATTGTCACGGGGTTAGGCACTCGGACTACGGTTAGGTAAAGAGGTGTGAGGTGAAATACACAGGCACTTTTACTTAGTACTGGCAGCGTCCAGTCTTAAAAGGTAGTATTAAAAACTCTGAAATAAATTAATTTCAGTCGCACCTTCCTTAATGGCACAACCTTTTATAAGCAGCCTAAAAACTTCTAGAATTCTTCCCCCCCCCCCCATTTTCTGTGTCCTCTGAGTTTGTACACACCGCTCTGTGTCTCTGCTGCTCGCTCCAGCTAAAGTAAGTCCTGACACGCTCCCTGGCCTGGCCCCGCTGGCAGCGGCCGTGCCTCACCGGGGCTGGGCACCGCAGGAGACCGTCCCCACACCAGCCTTTTCCCTACTTTGCGATTCCAGTGGAAGCCCACTGTTAACGTTGTCACTGCTGACGACCACCGTGTCCCAGCTCTGCAGGGTAATGGCTTCAGTGAACCAACAACCTGTTAGAGAATCGTACCTTCGGATGGCAGTTTAGAGCCCAGCTGTGAGAAATGCCCTGAAACAGGACTGCTCCCTAACAAATCCAAATCCTATATGCAAGCACTCAAAAGACATTTATTTATATAAAGTTCTGTAAAAAAATAAATTTTAGAACAGCATAGTTTCATAGAGAAAAACATTTTCTACAGAGTTCCAACTGCAAGGGTTTTTTTATATTGTACCATCATTAAATAAGGTGGGACACCATGTGAATTTCATTGCACTAGAAGAAATGCAAAGCATCTTTTTAATATAAAGATATACAGAGCATTCTAGACAACTACAGCTGTGTTACAGCTATGTGTTCTTTTGGATTTGGTCCAAAGAAACCTGAGTCTGTTTCCAGAGAGAATGAAAAAACATTGCACAGACAGCTGATCACTTGTTTCTTGCTGAAGGACACTGAAAAGATCACTCCCTGCAGCTCGCTCTGAGCCTAGCTTCCCCGACTATCAATAGTGTCCTTTCTTGGACTCCGGTCTTAAGTATTCACCTCACAGTCGTTACGCTGCTTAGAAGAAAGTCGGTCTGTTGTCAGAGCCAAGTGACTGCTCCCAGTGGATTATCACCTCTTCTGCTCCCAAATTTCAGCCATGTTTAGGTCTAAGTTGTTAAGGCCTTTCAGAGCTTGAAGGTTTCCAGTGTAAAAAGCTACATCTGAAGTAACCAGTCTGCAGGGAAACACACAAGGTCAGCATGTGAACCTCCCGTCCACCCAGGGCGCTCAGAAAAACAGCCAGGGTTTGTTTATGACTGGGGCATGCAACAACAACAACGCCTGTCCAAACGCTATGCCTTGGTTAGGTATTTTAAGTATCGGTTCAAAACTCAACGCCTATGGATGTGGTTTACTTTACAGCAGTGATCATACATAACGTGATTACTACTAGGTGTAAAGGGAGATCAAGTGATGAGTTCGGAAAACTCAGCAGGAATTAGGCACCTAAAGCTTCCACTCTCTTGCTGTAATCCCAGGTTTCTCTAGACTTAAACCCCCAGCCCCGACTGCAGTGCAACTTAGTATATTAATTATTGCAACATTAACTTCTGTATTCTAGAAGGTTACTGTAAAAGCAATGGAAGAGCAGAACAGTTCCATCCTTCCTAAGAGTTAAAATCCCTCCCAGACTGTTGAAACCTATCAGGGCATGACAGAAAGACAATCACGTTTCTAGCTGGAAAGCAGCAAGATGTAGGCATAAAAGTTGTGTTTTCATAGTAAAAAAAATTAACCAGGATTCACAGACCTGGATTTTTACTACTATTACAGAAACAGTTTAGAAACAGATCAGAAAAGTGCATTAAAAACTAGGTCAATGAAGACCGCTGGAGCGGGAGCAAGTAAAATGCAGTGTTTGATGTTTCCCTTCTCAGCCAGCCCAGCCCCACGCTCGGAGAGCTGCGGCCCAAGGGAAGGAACTGCTGCCCTGGAAGCAGCAGACTCGGGGCCATTCCTGCTTCCAGCTGCAGCAGAGAGACCCTTCTGACAGGGAGGACGGCTGTGCTGGGAAATACCCCACCGCTGTCACCAGCAGCGCCTGCCCCACCCCCCCACCCGAAAGATCCATTTAGGCCATCCAACCACAGGCGTCAACCACAACCAAACGCGCAGGGGGAAGCCGGCACACACGCTGCTCAGGAGTAGAAACCCAAGCGTGGAACACTCCCAAACACGCCCTGGGCGTTCTCATTCCGGCTGGGGCTGCTGCAGCCCTGCTTCCTATTCAGTAAGCTTGTTGGCTTACAAACACCTTACCAAGTGCCAAAGGTAACTGGATGTTATCTTGCGAAACACCACGAGCACAGAAAGCCATTTCAGATAAACTCTTTCACAGAGTACAAGGATGAATGAGCTTAGGCAGGACAAAAAAGAATAAACTGGCGGGAATAGAACTCTTCTTAATTCCAGCAACATTTGAAACGTATAAACTCCCCTCTCTGGCTTCTTCAACCTGAGACAATACTTTCTTGCGTGTGGGTAGGCTGGCCGAATTACAGCCTTACTACGCTGCAAACAAGCAAGCCCAGGTCAATAAGAATGATCATAACCCCCTCCATTTCAGGGGACAACCCAACGTACAATAGCATTCGGCCTGCGAGAGGCCATCCGCCTTCCTGGGAGGTGTGGGACGCCAGGCACAGCCAGCAACGCCCCCTCAGGACAGGCACCACTGACCTGGGCTGGTGGTGGAGGGCTGGGCTGGGGCAGGAAAGGGGAAAAGCTCCGTGAGCATAATCTCCCTTTCAAACCTAGTTCTGCTGTAAAAACGATTTCTGTATAGGAGCTGCCCATCGCACAGATGAAATACCGCTTTTTCCCATTTTTCCTTTGCTAGTGCCCTATGAGTCATCATCCATGTTTCAAAACTGCTTCATGAATCAGGCAATTCTCGCGAATTAAACTGTGGCTACTGCTGTCACACCAAGGCAGAAAAAACAATCCACAAACCAAGGAAAGCTGCATCAGGTTTCCAGCAGGACAACGCCCAGCTCCCAATCTATCACCACGCCGAGGGTATTCCTGGTTACTATGGAAGGGCACAAGTCACGTCCTCTACTATGAGAAAGCCCCAAATGGGACATACTCAAACACGGAGCGTGGCTGCCTTCTGCCATCACAACTTTCTTGCAGAAGACAAAACCTGCTTATTTAAATTAAGCATTATAAAAATAGTACCTAAACATACCCGTTCAGAGGTCCTCCATCATTGACTACGTTTAGGTGGGCCAGCTGCCTCTTCAGGTGAAGTTTGTAGCTTGCGTTAATTCGTAAAAACAACATCTAGAAGAAACCACAGAACAGAGTAAGGAACCATCCCCCTGCTTCCATCACTGCCTACAGAGAGGAAACCCACTGCCAACACCTTAAATTACTAACCTTCAGCATTATTTTTGCAATTCATGTGATTTTTGCCTTCTGCCAGTCCTTCGGCCTCCTAACCTTTCTGGCCACATACAATTTATAACACACAGGACAGCGTACACCCTCCCTTAGTTGTTATGCGTTGCACTTAGAGGACACATTGTTTGGAGCATGAATTTTTCTTGTTATCTGAAACATCTAGCAACTTGTATTAAGGCTAGAAGCTAACAAATCTTTTCCCTGTACTATAACCACTTAAAAGTATTTTGTCCAAAAGGAAGCGTGAAAAACACTCTGAAGGGACCATTTAATTTAGTGCAAAAGAAAAACTACAACTTAGTGTATTCAGTGACTGGATCAGTCCTTCCTGTCCTTAGATTTACAACTCTGCAGCAGCAGCGACTGCAGCAAAATACTGAAAAGGCACATCTGGTACAATCTGGCTGCATAATACATCTAGGGACCTCCGGAAGCCACCAAGTTTGAGCAGCGCTGCAGAAGAATTCCCTAAAAGGGCTGCACTCCAGCCCCAGAGTGTTGCCATTGGTGCACAATTTCAGCACCAATTCCCAGATTGCAGATTCGCCTCTCTCGACGTTAAAATGCAGCTCAAAATGCGGGAATCAGTCAGTTCTTTTCATGTCTCATCCCTCTCCCTGCACATCCCTGCACTTCGATTCAGACCGAGCTGTCTGCATGACTGCTGCCAGCCCCTTTAATGTGTGAGTTTCACAAAGACTCAAAAAAAGAATTCCACTCCACCCCCACCCCCGATAAAGCAGAAGTCTCTTCTTACGGAGTTCATGTGCATTTGCAAAGGAGGTATTACATGAATCTCAAAAATAACATTCACCTGAGTTTGCTCCTCAGGAAGGAGGTCATAGATAGCTTCATGCATCTTTGCCATTTGCTTGCAGATATTCCTGAAGCATGCCGAAGGAACAGGAGCTTTCACTTCATACTGGAAATAAAACCACAACCAGTTACTCCTTTCCACCACTGTACAACGGTTTACATAAGAGAGTCTCCAACAGCCATCTGAAGCCCTGCGTTGCTAATGATGTCAGGAATCAAGGTTCATTTAGCCTATCACAAATTAAAACGGTTGCTGGGCACGATCTGACTCAGCCAAGGACTCACATCACACAATCTTTTAGCACTTTTGCTTCATAAGCAAACAGTAACATTCAAAGCAGTATGAAATCTGCGGATTTCCCAAATTCATCTGTTCATCTCTGTTACTTCTTCTCTTTGCTTGTTACTTTTAGTCGGTTTCCATTACCCTATGAATTGCAGCTGCAGAGAACAACCACCACGCCAGCCACACAGGTGCCCGCCAGGTGCCTGCTAGCTAGCCCTCTCCTTTAGATCTGCACGAGTCAATGACAGACGAGCAATTCTACCTCCGAGGAACGTGCCCCCCAAGTACTAAATGAGAAAATACTGCCTCTCTAACACCATATGCATCCGCATTTCTGAAGAGAGAAGGAAAGCACAAGGAGATGGAACTTCCTGAAAACTCAATATTAGCTATTCAAAAAACCACCAAAAAACCCATGCACAAAACCACTGCAAAAATACCTTGAAGAACAAAGTAGACTGAAATCCAAGAACCAAGACACTGGAAACCACCAGATGGCATGAGATTTGCTGCAAAGGGAACAAAATTCTTACGCCCTCACCCTGGATAGGGAAGATCTGAATGTGATTTCCGAAGCACTTTGAAGAGCTGTGCCAGGCCCAGGGAAGCCAGCTCTTCCGTGCCTGCTGGAGAGGCCGCGCCAGCACAGGGTGACCTTCGGCAGGGTGATGCTTCCCCATAGAGCCTTGCACAATTCAGTGGAAAAGCTGAATCATTACAACTAAATTATTTACAAGCACATTGGAGGAGATGCTCTCTCTTACGCTAGCCTGAATTGTGAAAGACAAAAAGCTTGCCTCAGTGCGACAGAAAAAAAAAAAAAGCAACGGGGAGTTTGGAGAAAGTCTTCGCAGGAAAGCCAAACCGGTGACCTAATTTTGACAGGAGAAGTAGCAGAAGAGCAGTGCTTACTACTCCAGGAGCGCTGCCTCCTGCGTGGGACAACGGCACAGTGCACAGGATCGTGCCTCAATCCGAGTTAGACAACCAGTGATTTACAATTTTCCAGTATCTTGCAAGCTGCAGCAATGGCTCTTGCACGACTACAGACAAATCAAACTCTCCATCGTGATGGGGAAAAAGTCACGGCACCAGAAAGAAACACGAGCTCCAGCCCTGCAAGGTGCTGGCCATTTTTATCTCCAGTTAAGGTCAACGGCCTGTAACACCGTGAGGGATCAGACAAAAATTTACCGCTCCTCTGTCCAAACAGTCACAAGATGGGAAACTCCCACAGGAGTGAATCACACTGGATTTTTTTCCATGAACATGTATTCCTTTTTAAAAACCTACGCCTTTTTCACTTGTTAATTAGATCTGTTAAATACCCCTGTTCCTGTTTTCTCTCCCTGCCCAAGTTAACAGACAGATGCTGGGAACTGTCCGTGCTGCTGTCAAACGCCCTGCTGAGCGCAGCCTCATCACAGTGGCACCGTGTGAAGACCAAGACAGCTCCTGTTCCGCAGAGCTCCCACAGGGAAGCACAGCCTGGAAACGCACAAGTAACCTGCCCACGTTACCCAGGTATCAGGTCAACGTCCCACCTACGGGATCAAACTGCCTCTCGTACAAAGCAGGCTTCTAGACTGTGCAATGTTTGTTTTCAAAGCACGCTGGACACCCACTGCTATGAAACTCGCTTGCTTACTCATTCAGATTTACACACTTCAAAGCAGGTGACCACTTTATCCACAAAGCACTGAAGTATTTGGACTCTCACAAAACCCATGGAAACCAAAGAACACACTGACACAGTTGCACTGACATGCCCATTTGCAAAGTTCCTGGGTTTATGTTCTTCACAGCTTTCAGTGCCAAGATTTCATTATTTCAGGAACAAGATGAGCCCAGTTACAGGGTCTGTCAGGAATGAAGGCAAATCAACACACGGTCTCCTTCCCTCCTGTACCCTGTGGGTTGCATTCACGTGAGCCAGGCGCTCCCACTCAGCCTTTCAGAGCTCTAAAGGACAGGAATATTCTCAGTTTGTATCTCATGCCAGCTAAGGGGAGAATGGGATGTAAAGATGGAGGGACAGTAAGGGATGGATACTTCCTAACATCAAGAACATAAACTGTTACTTGTTTGTCGCGGGCTAACTTGCTTAGTATCAATAATTAAATTCTTGCTGTTTTTTTTTTTTTTTATTTTCAAGAGGTAAGAGGCAAAGTGACCAAAAAGCCATCTTACTTAATAGAACAGGTATTTTTCTTTGGGGAAAAAACACCAAAAGAACACCTTTAGAAACGGGCATAAACATGTTTTCAAAAGTATAAACACAACAGGGGGTGGGGAAACCATTGGTATTTTTCTCCCCTAAGTTTAGGTAACACCATTTGATAGCCCAAAGAAACAGATGAAAAGAAGCAGCACAACATAAAATAAACAATAACATAATAGAAACAACAAGAAAGACATAAATGCGTGTTGCAGTGGCCTCACTACAGCCCCCATTGGCGTGTCCACAACCTGTGCTTCTCATGAGGTCTTTCCTACAAGGAAGAGGTTGGTCCAGGCCAATCATCAAGTCTGTCACTAAAGAATTAATTTATTTTTCCCACCATGGGACTGCTTTTCTTCTCCACCCCCCTCCCAAGAGCATAAGATCCAAAGCAAAACACTAAGCTTTAAAAGCTTGTGCACTGTATGCATGGGGTCTGCGGGCCCAGAAGTCCCACCGTGGGGCAGGCTCTGGCAGCGTGGTTCGCCGTGAGCTGGGTCACAGTGAGGGATCAGCCCAGGACCAACCCGCTGTACTGCCCGGTGTTCAAACACAAACGCTACCAGCACGGCACAGGATGCCTACTAACGCTGCCACACAGCGGGAACTGCTAAGCACAGGGCTCTAGTCCCCAGGCCTGCAGCCCAACAGATGGGCTGGTCCTTCCCCTCCAAAAACTCTTTCTCCCCAGCAGTTTTTTGCTGTTTCCTCAGCTGCAGGAAATTACATGCTCCCCACTTCCAAAGACACACGGTCAGGAAAATCAGGGAACAGGAACTGGCTCAGTCTGGCTGCAGACAGGAGCTGTCAGCGGATAAAACTACTGAGGGTAGGAGAGCACTTCAGTTTCTAAACACCAGAGCATCTGGCCAGACAAAACGTTTCTGTTACTGCTGAAGGAGTAAACGAACAATCTTTTTTGTGTGGGTGAAGGCGAATGACACCCAGGTGGCAAACGTTAAAGACAAAACACATTGACAAGTACAGCACAGAGCTTTGTGTTTATACAGTTTAAAGAAGTTCAAACAAGTCCTGATTAGGAAAGGTTAAGACTCCATTTGAAACATCTAGACTGTATATAATTAGACCTCCAATTGCAATTTCGAGAATGTATAATTATTTCCATAAATCATTACCTTGGATAATAGTTTGTCAAATAAGCTATCCATTATGGCAACAAGCTTTGCTGAAATTTCAGCTATGTGGTCGTGATAATCCTGTAATGGAAGAAAGCAGGTTTTATTCACTATCTAATGGCATTCATATTCTTCAGAGCACAGTTGAAAAGCAGAACTTCGTGTTTAATTAGCAAATGCCAAAAGAATTACCTTCGTAATGTGGTCAAAATGCCTGAGCATGCTAAACTGCTTCGGCTGCAGTCGAGCTTCAAAATGAGCCCTGATAATAGGAATGTAGTGTACGATTAGCTGTAGGCAACGTGAAGAAAGGGCTGTAAATCCAGAAGCGAGAGGGAAAGAAAAATAACTTAATTATTACACAAGAAGAGTCATTTTGTATAGACTGTATCTCTTTTAACATAAATAACGTATCTGACACAATTTAACATGCTTTTTTAATTTTAAAAAAAAAAAAAGGGGGGGTGGGGGGGGAGAGGTAAACATTTGCTTCCACTGGGAAACCCCATCCAGTGAAGACACCAGACTGGTACCCGGCCATTCACACCCAGCTTCTCTAAGATATGGGACAAGGGACTAATTTTACAAGAGGCTTTAAGTGTCTACTTGACATTTTGAGCCCTGAGCACATGTAGACATCGGGGAGATCTCAAAAGACCTGACTCATCAGCTACCTCACCTCAGCAGCCACATTCTCAAGGCATCAATACTACTTCTGCAGGAGGTTTACCTAAGCACCCTGCCCTGCCAGTGCTCAGCTGCCCAGTCTGCTCCTGCCTGCGGTGCTGGCCCAGTTCCCACAACCAGGCTTCTCCTGCGGCTGACAGGGCCTGGGCTGGCAGCAGGACACATGGTGGTGCCAGCATGGTCACCCCACTGGCCAAGCCCTCTGGAGCAAGGATCCACCCCAACTTTTCTCTGCTCACACACTATGGCCGCAGCCCCTTGGGGGGAAGCCTCCCAACCCATCCTCCTCAAGCTAGTCCCTTTCAAAAAGGGAAATGCAGGCTGGTAATCAGGACACCCTGAAACATGGGAACCGCAAGTCCAAATACCTGCTTCAACCCATCAACCAAAGGCTCTAAATTTGGAGATAGTTTAAAAACAGGGGTCTCAACCAGCGTGTCAGACTTTTCTGTAGCACGGAACCAGGCACCTAGTTCTCCCCAGCTTTTCAGAGCAGGGGAAGCAGTCCAGGCAGGTACCTTGGGGCTGGCAACTCAGCTGAATAGCTACATGCTGAAAATGAGAAACTAAAGCCCAAATCGTAGTTTGGATTCAGCACACAGTCACAGAGCCGTAAGTTACCTGACTGCGCTGGGACATGTAGCCACATAAAGGCTAACTATTCGATTCAGAGCCACCGACAGAAATGATTTTGTGCATTACTGACGCGCAGTTATAACCCACAAGAGCTGTATGTGGACACGACACTACAGAATACAGCACCCCAGGGCAGACGGGACAGCACAGCTCAGCGAAGTGCAGGGGGAGCCAGGGGTTTGGCTGCACTCCTCTACCTGTGTACCTCCAGTCTCAAGATCTGAACACTAAGCAGCTCCTAAGCATGCCAAAGTCACCACTGAAAAAGTAACTACATCTTCCCACGGTCAAGACGTTTTCATGGAAAACTTGCTCACCTATATATTTGTTCTTACGTTTCCCTTCATGTAACACAGTGAAGCTTTGTATTTAAAGTGATCCAGTAAACAGCAAAGGAATTTGAAGGATTTTAGTGCACCCCTTAATCAGACAACTCACTAGTTTTTATGCATATTTTAACCCCTAACTTGCAAGGTCTTACCACCCTGTGTTCTGTGCACAGGACCACAACACAAACATAGCTTATCATAAATGTTTAGGGGTTTTTTTGTGTTGGGTTTTTTTTTTTCCTTTTTAACAGGCAGGAGAACAAGCTTTGACATTTTAAATAGAGAAATCCATACCTAGGTTTTTTGTAGTGATTGTTTTCAAACCAACAACTTGTAATGCACCAGCTCCAAGCACTAGTTGGCAACTTCGAGAGTTGAAATACTGTGAGAAAGAAAAAGATAGTGAAAACGCATGCTGGCTCTTTTAACAACTACACATAACCACAGTTTAGAAACACCGTCAACAGAACTTTGCAAGATTAAATCTATTATTATGAAGGCCAGCTCCAGAGTTTCACATACTCCTCACCACAGAGGAGCCCACGACTGCTAACTAGTAAGACAATGGGAACTTTTTCACCACTCTCAGTAGTCTCTGGCCCGTAGTATTTTTTGACTTGGCTTAAGCTAAAGCACTCGAGGCAGCATTTCAGCAAAGGGAAGCAGAAATACTGCTATTAAAAACAGCTATTCAGTGATTTCAATTCAGGGACTAACTTCTGCTTCTCTACGGGAACTTTGGGTGAGGCTTCTCTCAGTGTGAAAACTAGCTAGCTATGTTCAGCCTTGCTTTGAAAGCTGTACACAAGAACAACTTTGTACTAGAAATCTGTAAAACATACTTCTCAAACCAGGACCTTGGATGGAGTGAAGGGGAAGGATCTCACTAGTTTTGCTGAGTAGACAAGTGTAATATCAGAATGGAAAATACCTGAAGAACAAGTTTCTGCCCTGGCTCCAGACCTTCCTCACTGCTGCTGTTAATGAAAACTTTAAAAGTACTGAAACTCACTGCTGCCGAGCAGGCTGAATCTGTGTCTGCAACACTACAAAATACTGAGATTAAGAAATGATGCACAGAAGATGTTAAGCCACATCAAAGAACAGTTCTGTAAGAATTCCAGGTATAGTGGCTGCCTTCTGACTTAATCTTCCTAACTTAGTTACAGGAGAAAAGAAATTATCATTAAATGCATCTGGACAGCAAGACGGATCCTGTTAGCATATTCTGCCTTATTTTGGCATTCTGCTCCATCACCCACCCAGCTTGAGGCATCAGATACTTTAGACTGGTTGGGTGATGCAACAGAGACAGAGGAGGCATTGCTGTTGTCCCCGATTCCTGCACTGAATGGAGAGCAGAAGACCCAGGGCTCATGTTTGAACAGAACTGACCTTGTTGACTGAGGGGCAAAACCTACAGAGACCTGACCCTTTCTCACACACCTGAAGGATTCACAGGGAATTGTGACAAGGTTGCCCTGCAGCTTGTGTCTGCAATACAAGAGGATTTCCCCCAAATACAGGTCCTTTTTTTTGTGGGCCACAATCCTGCCTCACAGGTCTTGCTTCAGAATAACGCATGAACAAACTCAAAATTTCAACCCTCCCCTTGAGTAAAATCAGGAAACAATTTTTCTGGCTGTTGCCTGCAGTCAGTCACAAAACTCAGGACCACAGAGGATACACGGTGAACCCCACACACCCACTCTGGGCCACCAGAGTGGTGGATCTGGGACCAGGAAAGCAACCCAGACCCAGTGCCACAACCGAACCTGAGCTACGTGTGGCTCCTGACCCGGAAGAGGCACAATCTACTCTGCTCAGACAGAAGTCAGGCCTGAGACGGGCTGACACACCTTCATCTCCTCCTCCTGAAAAGCAAGACCTTTTCTTCTGCCTCCTGGTGGACTTCAGAAGTAGATCCACTGAGCCAACGACAGATACACCCTACACAGCCCAAGCTCCTCTGAGGTATGACTGCGTGGCAGACCGTTAAAAACACGCTCTATAAAGGATGATAAGACACTGGTACTCTCCCCCTGCCTTTCATCCACCCTAGTTACCGGACGGCCTGTTGCAGACAAAGCAGCGAGGCAGCAGCACGGCTGAAACATCAAAGGAGCAACACCCCCTCCTTGTGACTGCCTGGAGGAAAGCACCGCGGAGCTCGGGCACCGGGGCTGGAGCCTTCTCCTCGGCACCCGCTGAGCAGCTCCAGTCATCGCAGTGCTGGTTTTGCCCATACACAGGTGTCATTTCACTCTGGTTGCAGCCATAGTTCAAAACAGCCTGGAATTTCATGACCTGGGAACACTCTGCAGTTTCCAGCACAATAAAGCCTAGCTCTGGCTACCTTCAAAGCTTGCTGGCTCTGACAGTTGTCAAACAAAAAGCGGTGACCTGCAAGGACACCTTGAGTGGTCTTATTTTGTTCAAAGTGTAATAAATGACCTTTCGTTTTTGCTACTTGTTCTTGTCATCTCTCCAATTGATGGCACCTTGCTGCCAGACAGGAAAGACAATAATGAGACTGCACACAGTGTTTGGATACCAAGGAGTAAAACACAAATGACGCAGAGCTAGAACAAGATATGGTAGGGAGAGAGAATTAACACAGAGATGCAAGTCCGGCTGAGTTTGAGGCATCTGCTGCCGTCCTGCCTGCCTGCAAAAAGGGGCTGGGAGACCTAAATGAAGCAGCAGCTGGAGAAAGAGAGGTGAAGAGGGGCATCCCCAGTCCCAGCCTGACCGATGGGCTTGGATAGTGCGATAGTGCTTTCAGACAGGAAGGTCTGGGCATGAATCTGAATTGGCTGCAGGGAGGAGTGTTCCTGCATCTGGTTATTCAGACAAGAACTACCAACGTGAAGATTATTTAAAGGTCCATCTTCTGTCGTGTGTTTCCCCTCCTCCATCCCCCACCTTATGTAAAATATAATTTTGTAGAGTAGAATCTATTAATCTTTTATCGATTATGCTTGTCTTCAGAACTCTTAATACCTGACATAACCTTTGCGGGCAAAGATACAAGTGAAAACCTTGAAATAAATTAACTGCTAGGTTTTGGAGCCTAGATTATTATATATAGATATATAGATATATGTGACAGCTTTAAAGTGCATTCCTGTGCTCCTTTTATTATTGTTTACTTATATCACCTTGCAGTATCTGTGCTCTACCGGCTTTCCTCTTCTCTAGCGAGAAATAAATGACAAAAAGGTCCTGGTCTTTCATCATCTGCACATTTTACAACAGAAGCTTCATCCCATACTATTTTTCATGCTTCTACTGACTATACCTCTACTGACTTGTAAAAACCAAGGGCCTCATTTCCTTCCTGAATATAGATATATTTCTGTGGCACCTGGGATCAAATTGCTTTTTCTTCAGCAGCATTAATCCTACACCCAGCTTGAAGGACAGGCAGTTTTGACAAACACTACTAGATGGGATTTCCAATACTCCAGGTGAACAAGAGGAAAGACAGCCTTCCTGAAGTTAATACACACAATAAATTGCATCTTTAATGCACTTAGCTTAAAAGGCCGCTTTATGGTGTAGTAACAAATGCAATAATTTCTATACATTTTCTGTAATTGATATGAAATCATAAAACACATGTGAAGCATTATAGACAGTAAGACACGTTGCGTGCCCTGAATACCCCCGATTAGCGCAGACAGTACATTTAGTGTCATACCTTCAGTAAATCAGACAGGCGGGTAAGCATGTCAGTGGTGATGGAAGGAATGTTATCCACACACTGGCAGTATTCAAGGATTATTCTTATTAACAGCAATACTGTCCTACAAGAGAGGAAACAGCCAAATATGTCATCTCAGTGCACAGATGATGTTGAAAAATCAAACACAGGCCAGTCATGTTGATAGAAAGCTACCTAATGCTAGAGATTATAGCATTAAACAAACTCACCAACTGACCTGAAGGAGAAGTAAAACATAAAAGAAGATATACATAATGACAGTTATAAAGAATTCTCATTCCACAGGGTGGCATGCGGACAAAGTACTTAATGTATATGAGAGAAAAATCTCATAGCTTCATTGGTGTAACTTTTTAATCTCCAAAACAGCTACTATGGAACTGGAAGTCTCCACACAGATGTTGGCAGGGGACAAAAATTCCAAAGCTCCTTTCTTATACTATATAATTCTGGCCAACTTTGAGCAAGTATAAAAATCCACAGAATGTAGACAACAGCCACCACTGAAATGGATGTAATGAATGCTAAGGAGCTGCAAACAGAGAAGGCAGCTGTGAAGAAACAGCACCAAAAATTCAAAGGTGCTCAACACCTGTAATTTCCCTTGAATTCTGCAGGCACTGGAGAATTTGGGAGCTACTGGATGGAATTAAGAAGGCTCAACAAAGAGCAGGTACTCTCCTTTGAATTCAGGTACACAGAAGGCAGGAAAACTAAGGCAAGATCAAATGTTCAGAGTCGATACTCTAACATTTCAAAAAGTTAAATCTCTTTCTTCCTTTAGGCAGTTGAGTGCAGAAAGATGAAGAACCAACTGGAAATAAAGAGCTGGAGGATTTTGGGGGAACATCTAGGCTTTTTTTCGTGAATGCATTTTATTTGATTAAATACAATGAAACTGTATATAGAAGTGTGTTGAAATGAAACAAATATTTGTACCAACATGAAGCTGACAATTGCTTCACAGAGCTAAGTAAAATGAGTTTCAAACGAGCTGAGATGGATTATCAAAGACATTCATCTGTTAGGTAAATTTTATTCTTTAAAGCATGTTCAAATGCTCCTACTCGACCTGAAATGCTCTTTTGCAGTGATATCAGTTGGCTGGCACAGTAGTTCTGAGCCATCAGCTTCTGTTTCTAATTGAACAATGATGCATCATCATGAAGCAACTCATAAAAAGACAGCTGGTCAAAGACATTATGTAAAACAGAACTTTTAAGTTTGGGGTAAATCAATGTTAGGACTCTGGGGAGTGAGATTTTCCAGATTTTACTCCCTCTCCAAAAACACTCTCATGCATATTTAATGCTAAAGCCTCACAGTCTTTGGAAACACAGCATGCTTTTAATGAAAGAAGTATGTGAGCATCATATACTTTAAAATGCCTTTGATATAACCAGCTTTAAGAAACTACTTTCCAATCCAAAGCAATCAGGATACAGGGTATGCAGCTTCTGAGATAGCCTGTATCTTATTTCTTATACTAAATGAGATAAGCAATCATTCAGCAGCAGACTCATGTACTTTGGAATTGCTCAGCCTGGAGAAGAGAAGGCTCCAAGGAGACCTTATTGCGGCCTTTCAGTACTTAAAGGGGGCTCAAAAGATGGGGACAGACCTTTTAGTAGGGCCTGTAGTGATAAGACAAGGGGTAATGGTCGTAAACTAAAGGAGGGTCGATTCAGACTAGATACAAGGAAGATGTTTTTTACAATGTGGGCAGCGAAACACTGGCAGAGGTTGCCCAGAGGGGCTGGAGATGCCCCATCCCTGGAAACACTCCAGGCCAGGTTGGAGGGGGCTCTGAGCAACCTGGCCCAGTTGCAGATGTCCCTGCTCACTGCAGGGGGCTGGACTAGATGACCTTTAAAGGTCCCTTCCAACCCAAACCATTCTATGATTTTGCCAGAGATTATCTATATTGCAAGAAATAACAAGTGTGCTACAAAGACAAACCCGTATTTTAAGGACCATGTGTTTTCATGAAATAATTGGAAAAACCCGCATATTCAAATGAAACCATAAATTTAGCCTAGTCATTCAGAAAAGAAACAGCATCTTAATGTGCAGAAGAGCTTGCAATGTTTTATAACTGAGAACTAAAAAGAAACTAGCCTGTGAGAGGAGAGGTTTGGTTTTTTTTATTTAAATAACATTGCTAAAGCTGTTATCACAGTTCTACTCAAAAGTTCTTGCTAACCAATCCACTGCTAAGAGAAAAGAGTGCATCTTACCCAACTGTTGCATATTTTTGTCCTTCAACAATAAGAAATTCTGTTGGCTTTCTTTCTTCAGTAGCTAGATATTTTAGCAAGAAAGGAAAAGGGATGAGTTGAACTAAAAACAAGTACAAAACCTGCTAGTTTCTAAATTTCTAAAAACTTAAGTGTTCACTTGCTGAGGCTTGAAAAAACAACAATCAATCTTGGGAGCACTGCTCTCTTACAATATTTATTACATAGTTGGCCACCCATCGTAATTATTACAACCCATAAAGTTACTTTATTATCCACTGGGATTTTAGATCAAAAAATTCCCCAAAGTCCCACAGTCATTACAGACTTAGAAACTTCAAATACAACAGTTTACAAATAGAAGAAGAAAAGCAGAAAGCACCATTAGGTTTTCTACTATACATTCTCAAATGATTTGCTGTGTATATTAATATTTTAGCTTCAAACCACTTCTTCCTTAGGCTTCAGAGTAGAAGCTCTTACTGATGCAGTTTTTCATGCTAAACTTGATGCTGCCAGTTTCCTGTCTTCTTGAAGGAAGCTGCAAAAGCTTATTTTAAGAGCAATGGTCGATGAGCATATCTTGGTGTGGTGTTCCGTAAGCGGAGTGATTATTGCCTAACACGCTCTCTGTTTCTGCTGTATTCCTTTTGGGGGGGTCGGGGTTTCTCCACCACGACATTACCGTATTTTCTTCCTTCTCATCTATTGCCATTTTCCTTCCCCCCTATGTACGTTTTCCTCTTCTTCTAGCTGCTCACACGCATTCACCGCGGCAATACTGGATGAGTATCCCCACAAAGTAAGAATGCATCATGCATTCCAATTTGCACAGATAGAAATGGGGCACGAGGAGAAAAGTCTGACTTGTCTGAGGTCAAATGAGGTTTCTGTGGCAAGGTAAATAATTGAGCGCACATGAGTTTTCACTTCCATGAGCAGCCACACAGCATGCTGCCTTTCATTTGAACAAGTGGCAGATGAAGCAGGGGGAAGGAGCAAGCTTTGTTTAAGGGGGGCTGAGCACACACACGCACTCCTTGGGCCCTTGCAACACTTCAGTGGTACGTTCTGGGGAAAGACTGAATTTGCACAAAGACTGTAAGCCTCTACACTGTGAATACACGTATAAAAAAAATTAGCTGTGCTAACCCTGTGCTAACACTTAAATGGGTTTTCAAAAAAACATCCATGTTTTTAAGGTCAGCACAAGAAGTTTCAACACTGGTAATAGAAAAAAGAAAAAAAAAAAGCTATCAACTTCCTTCTGATTCCCCCAGAAGACACTGAGCAAACACAGATCAAGAATGACATTGGAATATGTCCGTCAACTTTCAATAGCAGCATTTGCTGATAATAAATTCAGTTAACAGTAGGACACAGCACTGTATCACCTACTAAGAAGAAAATTAACTCTATCCCAGCCAAAACCAGCACAGACTGGAAAGATACACACCTGCTGTTTTTTTTTCAGGGAGAGAAATTCTGCCGTCTGACACCGAATCAACAAGATCCTGAAATTCAGCAGGAACTTCAGCTTGCTTCCAGCGCTCGTTGTCCAAAAGCAGGCTAGTTATAAACACAAAAGAGAGGAGACTGAGAAAATGAAACACCTTGTCTTGATGCTTTTCCTGCCTGTAACAGTATAGAATTAAAACTACAGTAATTTTAAAAAAAGCCAGTGGCCCAAAATGTTATGTTATTCATCTTCATTTTAAAGAGGTGCCCAACAATTGGCAGTAGCAAAACAGGAAAACACCATCTTGGCCTAGAGATCTCACAATTTGTTCATTCAAACTATCATAGAGAACAAAAGACTACAATAGGCAATAAAGATCCTTATGAGATCACTGCCACCGAAGCAATGAGTAATCATTGGAATTTTAAGAGCTTTTGATGGATGAGAGCAAAATGACTTGATGTATGATACTGGGAAGGCTGTTCCCCAAGGGTTGTTTTTTTTGTTGTTGTTGTTGTTGTTGTTGTTATTGTTTTTGATGGAGGTTTTTAGGTTGGGTTATTTGTTGGTTTTGTTTTGGGTTTTCTGTTATTTTTTTGTGTCGCTGTTTTGTTTTTTTTTTAAAACAGTTGGAAGTGAATTATCCCAAAGTTACTCAAGCCCTGAGACACAGCAATCCTGCCCTTCGCTGGCAGTCTTGAGGACTTCCTGTAGCTATCATGTCCTCCTTTAGGCAACTGTAGAACAATCCACTTTGAAGAAGTTAAGTTATGAAAACCTTAGAAGTCTAAACCAATTGAAAAGATTTGGATTTTAATACAGTTTTTTCACTCCCTGCTCTCAAGTACAACTTGCTTACTAGCATTCTAAGCAACAAAAGACCGTGTCTGCCTGGCATATGATTGATAAAATTATTCATGTAAGAACACAAAAATCTTCTACCCAGAGATACCTTAGTTTCGTCTTCCTCTCCTCATGGAATCTATTCACAAATCTATTAGCTTGACTCTGAAGTGCTCCTCGCAAGGACATACTTTTCCTGCCACAGATCTGCTCAGTATCTAAGATAAAGCCTTCCATCAAGCGAGAAAGAGCAACAAACTCGTTGGAATTCAGCTTCTCTAGGAAGCCATCCTATACGCAAAGAAAACCATTGTAACGAAACATAACAGCACAAAAATTCAGAGACATAAAGAAACGACTAATCAGCAGGCCTGAGGGCTATGAGTATTTCAAAGGAGAACATTATTTAACTCTACATGGGACAGAGAAGGCAGATTGCAGTGCAAGCTGGTACCTGGTCATAGATAGGCATTCTCTGCATGGAGCTTCCAAGACAGCAAGTCAGAATATTAAAAAAGAAAAAAGAAAAGAAAAAAAGTAGCAGAAACCCACATTGCCTTACAATGATGTGATATGTTAATGCTTGTGTGCTCTGGGCATTAGCATCAAGTGCCTGTAGCAGCAGGAACAGTTACTTAATTTCAATTGAGAATGCCATTTCAGAACTCTCGCTCATTAAACCAGTAACTTGGGAGTAAATTCTCATTAAGGATGAGATGCCAACAGCCGTCTGAGCCAAGCTCCTTACCTTTGCTCTTGCCATGAGGAACTTGACTGAACGATCATGGCAGATATCAGAAGCGTTATAAAGTAAATCTTGAATATTGTTTGCCAGCCTGACCAGTTCCAGGTCAGTCAGCTTCATGTCATCACTGATCCTACAAATGACAGAGCCAGTTGGTTGAGCATCAATTTATAAAAAAACCCAGTATTTTTGCTCATAGGTTGAAGGAGGACTGAGCCTTGCAGCAACTGTCAAATGCAGACAGTCAGTTAATCACCAAAGTCACTTTGTACAGATGGGATGTTCTAAGCTGCTGTCAAAGTCATGTCAATCCCTGTAACAAGTAAATGTACAATTGCACTTCTTTATATTTTGTTTTGAATCCACGTTCTATTTGTTATTAATGGGCTAAGACAAAACATGATATAGTCATTACTAATACAACAAATATTATTAACATTTACTGAACTAAAATTTACCTAGCTTGGTAACACTTGAGCATCACAAGCATCTGACAGATAAAACACAGTATTTTTCTTCCAATGCAAGCATTAAGCCTAAAATACATACTCTGCACTCCCTGCCACCTTAATCTATAGGCTGTCATTCTATCTGCTCTTTAGACTTCAGGCTCCTAAATTGGTGCTTTTAAAAAAACCTTTTGTGATTTGCCTACTCTTTGAGGCTAGCCATTAGCACAGCACTGCCATTCATGTAATTAGTTAAGATAACAATCTTTTGGTTCAGCGTGGCTGCTGAAGGGACTGGCAGTATAAGAGGAGAGCAAAAACCCAGGATGCTACAGAGCAGCAATTGGGCTAACATTGTTAGAACTGTATAATTTTATTAGCCTGCTCCAGACACAGAGCAGAGTGCAAAGAAAACCAGAAGAGGGATGAAGCGAGTTCATTTTAGAACGAAGTTATGCAACCAGCCTCGGAAACAACTTCATTGCTCCAGACCCCCAGCTGAGTGGCATATTTTTAGCAAACTTGGCAAAGCGCTCAAGACCAGTTCAGATCCAGCTCCCTTCTCCTTCCCTGCTCCTCACTGTAACCCTGGACTCGTCTTCACATTGCATTTCTCCTTCAGCGCATGATGGATGCTTGGACGTACAGAGGCCTGAATTAGATTTAATTAGACTATGCTGCGCATAAAACAATCTCCTTCAGCCAGCACTGTGATTTGAGGGGTAAGGTCTCTATCAACAATGACAGTTGCTTAAACACACCAGTAGTTTAAGTACCAACCAGCTAGAGCGAGCAGGACATTTGCTATCTTCCATCTTCCAGCATGGTAACAAGCAGTATTTCAATTTTGCTTCATAGAACCCTGTATCCAGACATGCTGCCTTTTTAAGTGGCTCATGCCCGAGTCTCACACACACTATACCTGGTCCTTTTGAAACGGTAGCTCTGACTTCCAGCCATAAATAACATGCATAAAAGGATGCCAAAATGTTACAGCTCTGGAGTCTGGAGCACCACAGGGCAGCACTGCCTATGTTCGCAAAGCACCAAGATGGATTTATTTAACCATGCAAGTCAAACAGTTGACAACGAATAGCAGATTTTTCTCTAGAATTTATCAAGGTGTACTCCATAAAGCCAGCTTAAAAAAAGAAAACAACAGAAAAAAATAGCCATAGGAAACATGGACAGGAAACAGATGCTTCTGCCTGTTAAAGGCGTGACAAGCTATCTTTCACGAGGCTAGGCTTGCATCTCTCCTGCTCTCTACAGAAGCAGGCTCCCCAACAGAACAGATGGAGAAGGGGCCCTTTTCTGTAAGAACTGACACAATCAGTCCCTGTACCACTATGCATAGAGGTGAAAACAAGACAAATAAAAAAAAAGGTGAGCTGGGGATAGTGCAGTCTGATGGCAGTCTCCAGGGCAGATGGGGGAGAGCCACTGCACTTCACTTACCTAGAAAAGCACATTCGTTCAAAGTAATTTTCGTACTCTATCATCAGAAACAACTGCCTGCACCTAACATCTGGTTTCCAACACGCTGCAAAGTGGAGACAGGTAGTGTGTCTACTTACATCATCTCTACTGCCCCTGGAGTAACAGAAGATGATGTTTGCTCTTTGCTGGATGAGGAATCGGTAGTGCACTCTGGTTCAGAGACCGAGTCACTGCTACAGGGCTCACTGTTTGGGGAAGTGTTTCGTTGAGAGGTAGTGTCAGCTGCTACAGGCGGGAGGTCTCCTTCGTTGAACGCATCACTTATAAACATGCCTTCATGAGTCAGGTAAGCCACTTCTGTGTCCACCGTACTGTCTTTAGCAGAGTTCTTTTGTAAGGTGTCCGCCAGGTCTCTGGTTTTTTGGTTCTTGTCTAGAACCAAGAAAACCACGCTACGGATAGTATTTAACGTTGCCTAGAATCAAATATAACTTCTATTACAAAAAAAAAACCAAAACCCTGTGCCACAAACTTGTGCTAGAAAGGGATTTTCTTTTACCCATGAAATTAAACTAAATCCTGGCTTTATTTTCTATTGCATAATTAGCATTTGGAGGCAGACCTGTCCGTCTGATGGTAACCAATATCAGCTGTTTCTGAGAATGGTGAAAGAAACCTCATTTGGAGCAATCTAACACATACAAAAGTTCTGTCCTAATCCCTAGCAGCCTGAAATGGATGCAATCACGCAACAAGAGGTATTATCTCCTTCCCACTGCTCTCTTTGTTAGCACTAATCATTTTTGCCCTGGATGCCGATATTCACATATCCTTCTTTCAATCAAAAATTTGAGCTCTATAAGCAAAACCAACACCTTAAGACTTCAAATGGAAAGTAACTTAATTCCCTTTCATGTCTGAATTAGGTGAAACTCTTGGCAAATGAATGTCTTACCTTTATTCTCTTGAGGAAGGTGGTAAACTTAGAAAAAATATTCTTCAGTAAATCAAACCACTGAGGAAAATTCATCATCCTCATCTGGTCTGCAAGCCTGAAAAAAGAGCAGTATTCAGTAAACAACAAGTGCTTACTGGCCATGATGCCTACTGGCACATAAAGAAAAAAAACATGCTTTAAATGGAATCGTAAATATAAGGAAAACCCTGTAGATTTTTATCTAGCATAACAACAAACATCATCTGACCAACAGTCACTATCAACACAATGTATGCAAGTGCAATGGGGAAGGAGGTATATAAAACCAGATCATGCTAAAAAATGAAAGCCTCACATTTACCATCTAGTTTTTTCCAGGACACAAATTCTCTTTCCCTGGGATAAGTACATGTTAGAACAAGGGAGGGGGGTTAATAGCATTTTCACGAATCATGTAAGGGGGGAAAAATATATATAGAAAGACTTAAATGAAAGTAGTTTGCAAGTGTTATAAAAGCTGTGTTATTAAGCCCATTTTGTTGCACTGCAGCGAGACCACTTCTGCTACTAAAGTGCAAGTCAGCTGTTCATGGCAAAGGGCAGAGAAGCCATTGATAGAACAAAAGTTAAACCCTGTAATACACAGTTAGGACCTAACGGCAGAATAGTAAACACCGGGGAACAGTGATCAAATATCTACTGTTTAAGAATGACCCTGTGCCCAGACTCTTCCCAGTCTGGGTAAGAATCCCATGCAGATTCTGCCACTCACTTTGCTTTATCAGCTGGTCTGGTTTTATTCCCTTGGGCTAACCCTTTGCTGAGCCAAATGAATCACAGAGCTACAGACAAACAGAAGCTGGCAGGGGCGTCTGGAGCTGGGGCCTCCGGAGGTGCCTTGTCCAACCCCTGCTCAACTCGGGTCCAACCAGCTTGGGTTGCTGTGGGCCCTGCCCAGTCAAAGCTTGACTACGTCCCAGGACGGATATCCCACAGCTCCTTCAGGGCCCTGTTCCAGTGTTTGACCATCCTCACTGGGAACACATGAACACATCTTTTCTAAGATTCAGCTAGCATTTCTCATCTTTCACCTTTTGCCCGCTGCCCCTCATCCTTCCCCTGCACACCTCCGAGAGGAGCCTGGCTCTGTCTGCAGCTCTCCCGTAACCCTTCTATGGGGTAGCTGCGGGCCGTTCTCCCCTGAGCCTTCCCCTTCCCAGGCTGCAAAGGGGCCCAGGCTGCTGCTCCTGCACTCTGCGCTTTGCGCCCCCAGACAACCCAGTGGCCTCTTCTGGATCTCGATGTCTTTCTTGCCCCCTGACCTGCCAGCTGTGCTAACGTTGCCCAGGCTGCAGCTGTAAGGACACGCTGCTGTCTATGGCCAACCAGTTCTCCACCAGAGATCCGCAGGTCCCACCCTGCAAAGCTGCCCTGAAGCCAGCCAGCTCCTGCCTCTCCTTTTGCAAAGGGGTTGCTCCTTCCAAGATACAGAACTTGGCATTTGCCTTTGCTAGGCTTTGCAAAGCTCCTGCTGGACCATTTTCTTGCGTCTGAAGCTGCCTGGTCTCTCTGCATAGCTCCTGTTCTTGTTCATGTGGGAGGTACTGAAACTACTGACAGGTAACCCCAGATTACGACAACAGGGAATGCCTTCAAGTAGAGACATATGCCTAAATACAGTAGTTTATGCTTCATGCAGTGAGATTCACAGTATTTTAGTATTTATTTTAACAGTACATTTAAGGTAACGTTAGAATCTGAAGGGGAATACACAATATTCTCACGGAGGTGGACAGAAGCAGAGGCTCAAGGTGAAAGAGAAGGCTAATCCTTTGTTATATGGAAATTTAAGCACAAATTAGAATGGCAAATTTATCTATGCTAAAAGCCATCCATCTCCTATCCCCACCCACCACCAAAAAAAAAAATAATATCTGGCTGTATACTTACTTAACAACCACTTCTGTATCTATTTCTTCTATCTGCGATACCGTATTAACCACACACTGTCAAATTTAAAGGGGAAAAAACAAAACAAAAAAAGATCTTAGCTTCTTTCTAACCGCTGCTGAGTTTCATAACATACACAATAATCCTCAAGTTAAATAAGGAAAAGTAAAATAATAAAGGAAAGACATATTTGTATCATTTAACCTCTTGTTTCTCTAAAAACAAACAAACAAAAACCCCAAAACAAAACCCCCAAACCACCCACCAAACACCTACTTGCAAAATACAGATGATCAAAAAGTTCCCAACTGCATACTAAGCTCTGGAGGGCACACCGACTTCATCACAAAGGGACCTGCTTTTCTGAGCATGGATGCTAAGCACATTTAAAAAATGTCTCTCAGGTCAGGTACTTGAGAACAGAAGCTATATTCTTCCCCTTTCCAAAGCAACTGACTTTGGAAAATATTGGTTGACTTCCTTTTAATCTTTAAATACAGGACTTGGAAAGTAACCTGTGTTGGAAAGAACAGCAGCAGGAAAGTGTGAAAGCACCCACCTACAGTCCTGCGCTTTCAAATGTTAAGGCAGAGCCAGTTTCAACTGCTCTCCCAGGAGAAATGGGATTTGCTGTCTGTCCTCCTCGTCCCTCCAGGGCACAGCCTGCCTCTGTCCCTAGATTTCTCCACACCTTAATCGCTACGCTGTGGCCTTTCCTCAAAGGACACTTGGTCCTCAACTGGTGCACACAAAACCGGCCAGTTCTTCAGTCTCTAACAATTGATTTTCATTCCAAAGACATCTATCGTTTCACAGTGATTTCACCGATCTCTTTTCATGTTACTTGTAAGCCCTAGGTACAAATCAACTCCGTTCCGATTGAATTAGGGGTCTTCTCCCAAATACTAATTCAATAACCTGATCAAATAAGTCAGTAGCATATGAACTCATCTTGCCTTTAAGTGAATATGTACAACCCAAATAGTGACTGAGGGCTGCAGTCTCAAGCTACGTGGATTTTAGCTGCATTTTGAATAACGGTGGTCAGTACAGCAGTTTGTAAGAACACACCTTATTCTTGAACTGTGCAGTGTGTTCAGTGCTTACAAACTCTGCTCTTTCACCAGCCTGGCAATAAAGAGCTGCTACAGTACTGACCAAAACAGCCCAGCAATGCATTTGAACAGGAAGCACATTTGAGATGTGGGAAGGAAACTGTTTCCTTCATTAAGGAAAAACATCCCTAAGAGCTGAGACAATAGGCTACAATCCAAACCTGTTGCACAAACCAGAAATAATCTGATCCTGTCTGTTTTCCCTGTTCAATAGAAACTTAGACCGGAAGCTGATTAAACTTCGTCTATTACTGAGCAGAGGTGACACCTTAAAGACAGATACTCCCAGCAGAATGGGAGAAGTGCTTTATGACTGAGAACAAGCAGGAAAACAGGGAGCGCTACCTGCCTATTTCGCAACTAAACAAAGAACTTAAAGGAAAAAAAAAGTCTCATGACTGCTGATAGAGGCAAGTGAAAAGCCAAGGCAGACCAATGGGCAGATGGCACAGTTTTAGGCTGGTGTTATTCATTCATGCCTTTTTTGTTTGTTTGTTTGGGTTTTTTTTGGTGGCGTTAAGCACAATGTGAAGGCCTGGAGCAGCTGCACACATCTGTATGCCTTTGTTTTTCCAGGCTTACAGTAACACAGCATGACTAGAAAGTAGTGGTCACTCACACCCTCTGCTGATCTTTTAGGGAGCAGGGAAATGATGCAGCCCAGCATCCCACCACCTTCAGGTGGGGAGAGAACAAGCAGTCAGGGGCACGAGTGCTTAACTGATGTAAATTACATTGGGGTCAAGTGGGAAAGGACCCACATCATCGCCAGGTCCTTAAAAAAAGTGGTGGGACTGTTGCATACATTGACTGTCTGTTTTCTAATTCTCCCACAATATTCACTAGCAACATTGGCCTGCTTTATCTATACCCACCCTGCACAATGAGATGAACAGAACCGTGGCGCTGCAACATAAAGTGATTTAGGAAATCCCAATCTAGCTTAAAACAAAAACCTTACAATAACATTAAAAAAGAAAATCCAAACTTTTAAAAGCTGGGTTCCCAACTTGGTTCACAACACAGCTGTGAACATCTTACTATACTATGAGGACAGGAAAGACTGTCTTCATCTGATGGCAAACCCACCACCCAGCTATCTCCCAGCCTTTGAGATACAAATCAGAAGCAGCTCATTACCACAGCAGAACGTGACACTTGAAATAATCATGTATCTTTAGGGGAGAAAAACACCCCTTTACACAATATTCTCACATATGCAGGCAAACAAACAAGATTAATAAAATTAAGAGTACTAAACACATGCTCAGTCTAAGTTTTTGTTTGCAAACAAAAGCCATCACACGTGTCACTAGTCGATGCATTTTCCCCCAAAGAATGTTCATTTGTTGTTTTAGTCTACAAAGATTTTTGGTTTGAGAAGACAGACACGCTACTCTAAATGGCAAACACCACCACCACCGACAAGTTCATTTTTATTTTTTTTTAATTTTTTCTTTTTTTACAGACAAGCACTTCTACCTTCTTCATTGCTTCACTTTGCTGTCAGAAAAAGACAAGGATATTTTCCCACCTTCTATCATGTGCCTATGCTAGGTCTGTGCTAATATTCAGGCAAGCAATGTTTTCTGTTGCATTTGTTGGGAATTCGATTGTTTCTGCTGGCAGGTTTTTTGATACTCTGTTATGTATTTAGACCAAGAACTTAAGAGGTTTAGTTTTTAGAGGGTTGGCGGTGAGGGTTGATGCATTTTTGGATTTTGGTGGTGGGTTTTTTGGGGGGGTGGGGGTGGTTTTGGTTTTTTTGTTTCTAAACATAGTTGTTATGACACAGCTATACTATTTGGGAAAGCCATTGTTAAGAGGGAAAAAAAAAAACCTTAAGCTGAAATCAAGGAACTCAGAACAATGGTAACTATACAGAGAAAGCTGTGATCTGCTATACTTATGCTACCTACTCCTTCCAGAAGGTCTTCTCTGCAAACAGACCTCTGTGCTTCAGGAAATCCTTAGTGTCTGCAAAGCTCAGCTGCTCCAAAGGAGAGACCATCAACCACCACAAAACTTTGTTAGAGCTGTTCTTAACTACTTTAGAAAATAATTTTTAAGGAGTTGAGGCAAGCTTGTCAGGTATGTTAGAAGTGTTTGGCTTACCTGTTTAATTATGTTCTTTGCAGTAATAATCATTTCATCTCCATATATTTCATAAAAATTTAGTTTTCTTTGTTTTAAAAGTCCAAATACTAGAGATACAAGTCTCTCCTATCAAGAAAAAAAAAAAAAGAAAAATAAAAAACCCCACACTAAAAATATCAAGATGAGGACAAGAAACAATTTTAAGAAATTACACAGCAGTAAGAAAGTTCATGTATCAAACACAGTGAACAGTATTTAGATCAGTGCAGTGCCTTGAGACTAATGCCATGCTTTGACCATACAAAGCTCCCTATAGCAATACCAGCGGAGTCCCTTCCTCCCAGCCTGTTTCATGCCTGTTTCTCAGTTGTGCTCATCCACTTGTGCTTAAAAACATGGATAATTTGAAAGATGAATGAGTTTCCTTACCCCAAGCAAGAATTACACTAAATACAATTGCACCAGCACAAGTGAGAGGCTATCCCATTGTGGAGCAGAGGTGAGAAAAAACTATAGGGCAGAAATGGGAACATTTTAAGTGCTGTTGCTGTTCACTGTATTTAATGAAACCCATGGATGAAATAAAACTAAACACTTAATAGGGTCCAGCATTTACTGAAGAATAGTACAGGCAAAATCCAGAAAAGTTTTTTCCTGGCTAGAAAGCAATCACACTAGCTTAATCTTTAGATGTTTATGATCTTCAGAGGAATGAGAAATATATTTATCTATACTGCAAATGAAGCACGTATTCAGGGTGACCATATAGTTGATATAAGCACCCACAAATGCACAGGGAGGCAGAATGAGAACAACATGCAACTGTCATCTTTCATTGCAAAACTAAAGTTTTTACATTATACACTCAAGTAGATATGAGAGTCCATGTTCTTTTTGACTTAAAGTGTTGAGGCTCATGAAGTAAACTCAGTATACATTTAATCAGAGAAAATAAAACTGATTATTTTGAAAAAATAAAGTATGACTGAATTGCAGTTCCATGAGTTTAGTTACAATTACTTAATTTTATCAAGCACAAAAAAAAAAAAAGGGTGTGTGTGTGTGGAAGTTTGGATGAGAAGAGAAATAGTGTAGAATTATAATGTTGCTACTAGGGACCTGAGTGAATTAGTTGGTGCTAATTAAGTATGTTAAAAATGCAAACATATTCATCAGACAGTTTATTTCAGTAACAGACATACCTCTTCTAGAATTTGGCAATCATCTTCTAAGGGTCTATTTAAATCATTGCGAGCATAAGTTGAAAACTCCGCAATCATCATTTTATCTATCAGCTTTTCCAGTTCACAAAGCTGTGAGCCAAGATGCCTAAGAAAAACAGCCATTGAGATATGAGCCAATATAATCAACCTGAAAATGAATCATTATTTCACAGCTGAAGAAAATAACCACCCAGCAGGTAATTTCCATGCAATCAATGCTGGCTTAATGGGGGGCTCAAATCTTTCACTTCTTAGAGCAGCTGAAACCATGCATTTTTCAGAGGTACCGTCACCTTGCAGCAAACATATGGTCTTGAATATTGATGGAGGGTAAAACCTGGAATTAGGGGTTTTTTGGTTGTTGGTTTTTTTTTTTTTTGTTTTTGTTTTTTTTTTTTTTTTTAAGGTGTTGAGTACTTCTTCCTAATGAAGTGAACCAGAACTGAGAATATTCTGTGCTTGTCGGCAGGAAAGTGACAAAAAAAAAAAAGTGTTTGAGCTTTTAACGTGGTCACAGATTTACTTTACATGACTGAGATACAGTAACGGCTTTCCATGAGAGGATGGCTTTCAGAGAACACAGAAGAGTTTTCAAGTTTGCCATTTTTATGGTACTCTACATTCAAAATATTTTTTCCATGTATTTCAGATTTTAAACCATATTTTGCAGATTGCAGATATAGAACCACAAGGGAATTTCTCACATCAGAAATGTCAACCAGGCTTTAAAAACTGTGCAGCTAGAGAAACTTTTAGCAGAGTAAAATTAAAAGTGATACTTTCAGGGATGTCAAACACTCCAGGCCTTCCAACTTCCACCGACAGCTGGGAGCACCAAACATCTGTAAAAATCAGTCTGCTTTTTCCTTGTTTAAAAACAAAATCAGACAGACACTTTGCCAATGAGAATTAACAGAAGTGGTGAGGTTTTAGAAAAACCCGGACACAAAATGGGGAAGATGAACCTGCATGGCTCACTGGCTTTAATTCAGTGCTGGTGTAGCCGGACTGTTAGCTTTCATGGAGCCGCAAAAACATGTTAGGACTCCCTGGTAGGAGCACTGCTGTACCAGTGCAAAGCCCACAGGATCCAGCCTCACAGCCCCGTGGGCAAAGTCAGCACCAGGGTGCAAGGAAGCGTGATGCCAGGGTAGCTCCTCCCTGCAGAAACCCACGTGGCCAGCACTGAGCTGAACTGAATGAGTCTTGCTGGATCCCAGTTAAGCAGCTTCATTTTTTTCTAATTTTA
The DNA here is from genome assembly GCF_023634085.1 of Falco cherrug. Classification (NCBI taxonomy): domain Eukaryota; kingdom Metazoa; phylum Chordata; class Aves; order Falconiformes; family Falconidae; genus Falco; species Falco cherrug. Next base: position 89,651,201 of record NC_073702.1, on the reverse strand, counting down.
AGATGATGGGGGATGTGCCTGCTTTGAAACTGAACTGTTAGTCAAGAATTGGCTGGAATGGACAAAGAGGACACATTTAAAAAAACTAATTTAAGCAAAAATGGTCTCCAGAAAATCCAAGCCAGTTGCACCGTGGACGTTTCAAAACAAACCCAACAGAAAAAACCCTGAAGATTATTATTTGCAGTATAACGACTGGAGCTGCAAAACTTACTGCAGGACTAATACCCACAACACAAAGGTTTACTTAGGTAAGCACAAAGATGCTCTTCAGTCAAGTATTTCTGCAACTGTGCTTAACTGCACTGAAACACAACGTAACCCGCCCTTTCAAACCTCAGGTATGGAAACATCCGCCATGAGTTCCCAGCACTTGCTGCCACCATTTTGCCCAAGATATTCTAGCCCCTAACAAAACAAAAATAAAAAATCCCTCTACCCTGAAACACACTAGAACAAGTCAAACTTTAATTCACACTCCAGCAAAATGCCTTGGCAACCATCTTTTAAGAGGTACCAGTCACACCTCATGTCCTTTCAATGACTGAATACTACAACTCTGTGATGTAAAATTATGACTGCAGGGTAAAAATTCGTTTAAAACACAGAGGTGAAACTCTTTTTTCCAAGTATCCGTGTTTTACTGTATAAAAAAGTACTAAAATATGGTTTGCCAGCATACCTGTGCAAAAAAATCACTTTATCTCCATGACCCCAACAAGGACTATGAAAACAATATAAAACCTGGCAGTACAGGTTTGTAATTTAGTTAACAAATGTGTTTTTTTTTTTAAATTAAAAGTATGAACTTGAAAATGTTAAAGAGCTCTAAACCTGTAATTCTATCCAATAGTAGCAAGCAGTAACTGTATCGTTACAACTGTACCTATAATCACTGGGGATACTGACTTAGATTAAAGGCACCAATTTATTACTTCACAGCACCATTAAGGTGCTTTCGTTTCTTGCTATAACTAGAATCAAATTACATTGTTTTCTGCATATAGCATAGCAAGATGAGGAAAAATTTTGTATATGGGTAATCTGAGTAGTTTTCTTACTATTTTATATGGAATCAGTGATTCTGCGACATGACTCAATTTAAAGTTATCTGTTCAAAAGCAAATTCCACCAGCTGTCATGCACAATACCAAAGTAACAAATTCGGATTTAAAAATAAGATACAAATTATTTAGTTAAAAAGAGACATACTAATTATTTAGAAAAACGTGATACTGATTTAGAAGTTAATATAATCTTAAAATAAATCAGTTCCTTAACTCACTTGACAACTATGGCATTCTTGTTCAGAACAAAGCAAGAACATCCATTTGGTATTTCTTGGAAAAAGCTGACTTATTTGTGTATGCCATCAATTTAGATTTTTTTAAAAAATTGTTTGTTTTTAGAAACACAACATTCTACTCAGAAGTTTTATCAAGATCTCCATCTTCCCACTGCACGTTATTTCTCCAGACATGCTATACACAGGGGCCACTGTGAGACTCGGGAACAACTGTACTGGGCTTCTCAACTGCACTTGCATCTCTGGTGGGGACGGTGACTCAGGTCACACTTAACTCACCTTTCTGAACCCTTAATATCCAAAGCAGAGGGGACATTCCCCACTCACATCGTTATTTTTAACTCTGCCATAGAAACCAACTAAGCATTATTCATACAAATTACTTTTTGGAGACAAAATGAATATTTACCTGCAAAGATGTTCCACATCTGAGTGTAGTTTTAAAATAATGGCACATTCTTAGGACATCACATATACCAAGCACGACAACAGAACTGCACTCTGCTGACATTGTACGTAGGTCACTTGATTGCAAAACACAAGTAATTCTGACTGATGCTGTCACAGAGTTGTAGAAGTACACTCATTATCATCCAGTTAAATACAAATGTGACTCAGTCAAGCGCTGTGCACCATATTCAAGTGGTTGAGAGTAGGAACAGTAAAGAAGAAAGGAAGTGTGCTGAAGCGCCTGAAGATGGACCATCTAAGCTAAAAGAAAAAGACTTAACATGCTCTAACAACTTTCCTCCCAGTAGATTATTAGCTCTTTTTAAAGAAAAAATAATTTTTGGGGTATTCTTTTAGAATACTTCTTCTGAAATCTTTTCTACAACATTTGTGAGGTTTTTCCCAAGCCAGCTGGAAGGGGTGTTAGAAAGGGAGCTCATCAGAACAGACACACAGCATCTGTATAAAGTTCTGAACACTCATGTTACAGTTACTGAGTAACAACCATGCTTTTATTACACAAGCTGGGAACCACCAGGTTGCAGGAACCACATAACCTCCAAAAAACCAACCCCTCTCCCACCACCAACTTATAAAACTAAGTATACAGCTCCTCACGTAGCTGATGCAAGTCTCGGAGCCGATTTAACATATATTACTTCTGCTAGCAACATTCCACAGCTGCAGCTTTGCATACAACACTTTTAAACTGTATATGACAGTTATGATAGCTTATTTTACATCAGCTAAAAGGGTTCCACTGTATTAATACTCTTCCATATCACAGAGGATCTTGTCCAGTGCAGTGGCATCTCCCATGTGGAGCTCTAAGCATCCACTGCTAACAGAAGCAGCCAGTGCAGGACCTTGGACTCACCAATTCCCATCACTGTAGCAAACACAGGCAAAAAAACCAATAGCAACAGCAGACTGGGCAGCACCTTCCCTTTATTCCTTCCCTTCCCGACTTCAGCAGTTCACAGAACTTCACTTCTCAGTTGGATGGAGCAAGAGGCAGCACCCCCTGGCCGCTGTCAATACAGCTCTCCACAAGGGCGGACCTGGCTGAACACATTCCATCTGACCAACTGTCAACCTCAGACCACATTTAGTAACTTTGCACTGGCTTTTGCTTGCAAAGCTTCTTCCAGCACAAGCACAGGTTGGAGGCTGACTTATTTGACACATGCTGCATATTCCTGTAACACCACAAGCCTAGGTCAGTCACTAAAGACACAGGCCCAGAGTGGAGCTGTATAGCAAGAACTGGGTCTCTGCGGTGCTGCATACATGAGGATTGCAGACCACCACTTGGAAACCATCTCCCAGCTCCGGGCTACAAGCCCTGCAAGGTGGAGGTCCAGCCACTGTTTGGCTTTCACCTCTGCACCCCTAAAACACCTGTAAACAAGAATGGAGTACGAAGCATCTAGACATTAAAAGTTCATGTCCTCCCACTGCAAAAAAAACCCTGTCTCTGGCACATGCATGAGTCACACTGCTTACGCCACAACTTACATTTTGTAACTTTTGCACTACGCCCTCTAAGAATGAACAAAGGTAAAACAAACTCCTTCAGCCAACATAACGTGCCCAGGACATTCTAGCTCTACTTGCATTTTACTAATTCCCCAGATGGTTACGTACCGGAAACTGTGAATGCCTTGAAGCTCTTGCTGTAACACCTCCTGTGTTGTGGCTATTAAGTCCAAAGCTCCAACAAACTCAGAAGTGGATAGCAGCAACTGTACTGTGGGCTGTGTTTGGTGTACAGTAGCCATTAATTTCAGTTTATTGTATGCTTTTATACAGTTATTTCTGGTGAGCGACAGTCTTAAAACTCGAAGCGATCCTTCACACATTACTTTATCAATTTTGGAGATTTTCTCTCTAAGTAATTTTACAGCCTGGGAAGTTTTCCTGAGGTAGTCCTGCAACTCATGCTGAGAGGTCATTGCATGAAAAAATGCTTCTGAGCGCAGAGAAATCTGATGAGCAATATTGACTTCCACAATGTCCAGATAATGGCTCAGCTAGAAAAAGGAGGAAGGAGGAAAAATGAACAGTGTTGTTATGACTTAGCAAGTTTATCCTCACGCAAATACACTATCAGGGTATTTGTCTTACTGTATCACAGGGAAATTTTGCTAATAAAAATTAAAATCCTTTGTCAGATTAGCAAACAAATAACTGCTCATTGTGGTTTGATCATCTGATTTCAAATGAACTCCAAGTCACTCTGGGAAGGCTGACTTGGTGCCACTCCTGCTTGAAAACTACAAGGTAGAAAAGCAAATAATTTTAAAATACCCAAGCTTTTGTATCCCATGGCTGCACACTGGCCTTTAACCAGGAGACAGCTCTGGACACTGGCTTGCAAATAAGAACAGTATACACATGCAAATACTCTATGTACTTCGGGTCACTGAAGCTGCTAAAGATGCAGCCCAACTATACTTGAAGAGAGACATTCCAAAGGCATGTCATCATTTAAAATGCTGTAGCATCTTCTTTGTAGATAAATCCTCAGGATATCTCTGGCTGCAGTTGGCTTTTTTGTCAACCAGCTGGAGTTCCTATTAAGCGTATTCCACGTACACCAGCACTGTGGGATTCCCAGAGATGGAATATGCCTGCATGTTTAGAACCTAAAATTCAAATTCTCTATGTCGAACAGTTACCAGACCACTGGGTTGGCCTGATTATTTGAGCTGTAAAAAGCTCTGTGTTCTGGCTTATGCTGAATATGCAAACTCAAAGGACTGAGGCATTAGGATGCTCATCTGAATGCTAATACTCAGTTGACCTGGTTTCTAAGAGGTGCCAAGCACTCAAACCTCATGCTGAATTTCAAAAGGCCCATCCAGAGATGGAAAGAGAATCAGCAGGAGAACATTTCCTTCTTATAGTTATTTCCATCCTGCATGTATTTAACACTGGGGATTTATACAATATGCAAACGCATCTTGTTTGCAATACATTTAATCAAAAACATCCTCCATACACCTAGCCCACAGGAAAAGCTGAGGCAGACTGTGACACAGGGATCAGAAAAAGGGTTATGATGATAATTTTCTTATGTGATTGTACCGACCAGATGCCCTGGGTCCCTTCACTATGCTAAGTGAGGTAGAACAAACAGAACAAAATGATAGTACCTGCCTCAAAGAGCTTACAGTCCCAATGTAGGGCAAGACATGGAAGGAGGTAAGGAAGAGAAAAACGTTAGGGGGAAATTGTTCAAGTAGATCAGCAGCAGTCCAAAAGCACTAACAGCCTAAGTATGTGTGCTTAAGGCAAGGTTTTCAAAATCCTGTTGAAAAATGATGCCTGGAGCTAAGGATAATTATGGCAGCAGGGTTCCTATTTACACGTGCTAAGTGTAAACCTCATGCAGTTCAGAGCCTTTAAAGAGTAAAAGAAAAAGTTTGGGCCCATTTCAGTAATATGATTCAGTATAATAATTTGTCATACATGTGGCTTTGGAGGCAACAGAACTGTTTTATACTACTTAGGTATTTGTACGACCCCTCCAAAGAAGCATAGCTCACGGATATTTGAAGCTTTATTTTCACTCCACTGCATTGAAGGGGGCTCTGGGTCTCCTTCGCTCGAAGTCTATGTTGAGTGCCCATTCTGCTGCTGCCGGGCACACTTTGTCAGTTCAAAGCATACGCCAGACACTGCTTTTTCATCTTCAGACAGCAACTGCCACAAACTCCAAGGAAGTATTCCTCCAACTTTACGTGTGGAGGACAACACAATGAACAATCCAGTTAGCCTCCCACAGAGCCTGCCTCTTCCTCCTGACCTGGCAGGAGAGCAGGAAGACTAATTCCTGGAAATTTGAAAACACCTTCTGGAGGATCTCATCTTAATTTTTCTTAAGGCCACCACTTTCTTTTTTAATTTCCCCACACACCACTGCTAGTTCCCAGAGGCTTCAGTAGGTTAAATAGAAAAGAAAATTAAGGTCAGAAAACAGACTCTGAAATCATGTAGATGTTTTAGAAGCATGTTATGGGTATCTGTACCGTAAAAATGATCACTATGAGATTTTCTACAGTACAACTAACAAAATACTTAAAAAAGACTAAGTAAAGACTTCTGTTTCCAATATGAAAGAAAAAGCTCTGCTTTCTTGCTCTGCAATGTACTCAGGTCCTTTGTGAAATCCAAAAGTGGATCAGTGAAGATGACACGACAACAAAAGGTAAGAGGAAGCTCCTGACATACAAAAACCTTAGGATTTAGTATTTCTTTTAGCACAGAAACCACAGTGCCTTGAATCTGGAGTTTTCCTGAGATGTGATAAAGCAATAGTCTTAAACAGTGTACAACCTCTAGCTTTCCCTTCTCATTGAATTGCTCTTCCTCCTTAACATCAGCTCCAAATCTCTAAAGTTCTCAATATATTCCTGCTCCACTAAGTTTTAGCGGTCCTGAAGAACCAGTTATTATGCCATATACAGATTCCTTTTTTCCAGATTTGACAGATTTATTTAGCAGGGGAAAAAAGTTCTCTTTCAGTAAGATGCTTCCTGCATTGATTACTAACAATCTGCAGCCTGACGTAAAATGAAAGATAAAGCCCACAAGAGTGATGTCTCGACAAATACAGAACAGCAGCAGTGAAGTTTCTTTGTAATAACTAACAGCTGCGATGGGTAGCAACACCTTCTATCAAAGTTGTACCTTTTCTTGAAGTAACTTTGAGGAAGCTGCGTCACGATTTCCTTTTCCACCAGCAGTACTAAAATGAGACCATGGTAAAACGGCATTAAATGTTAAGGAATCTTCCAAGGCAAAATCTGGTTTCATAAAAATCTGAAACAGAAAAACAAAAGAAATAAATGTGCCTCCCTCACCCCTACATCTTCCTCCCCAGTTAGACACACACCCTGTCCCATGAAACTAACAGGAACCTTATTTGTTGATTTTCAAAACCCAAATTTTCATTTATCTAGGCAAACAAATTAATTCGAGACCTTACAACCAATTTACTTTACACCTTACAAGTTTATATGATCTTCCTAAAAGTGGAAAGCACAGCTCCAAAATTACCTAAGTTATTGAGCACTCAAGATGATCTAAACATCCTGAGTGTGAAAACACAGGCAGCATTAAACTGCAGGTGGGTCCCCTAAAGGAGCAGAGCAAACGTTCTTCAATAGCAGGGGCATCCTACTGCCAACCTGCTCATTTCTGGGGCCACGGCTTCTACCAGACTGAGGATCCAGCCAGCTGCAAGGGCTCAGCAAGTGGGAGCCAACACAGCCTCAAGCTGACCTGCTTCAGCGCAACACAGCAAATGTGCTGGTCACAGACGGTCAGTAACATGTAACTTTAACTATACATCTCAGAGAACTATTAATCAAAAATTCTCTCTGATAACATTATTTTTACTTGACAAAAAAATGGTACAAAACTTGAGCTTCCAGGCACACAATAGTACCCTTTTCCCTGTATTTATGAAGTGCACTTTTAAAAGGTTCAACATAGGCTATAGCATCTCACCACACTCAAACATTCTTGTTTCCTGGCCTTTAAACATTGCAGTGACAGCTATTCAAGTAACAGCCTACATGACTGGCACAGAGATGCTGACCCACATTAACACTCTGACTTCTTAATGTACCTAGAATAAACTGTTCAGACTAAAATGAAATCTGGAGTTGTGTCATTTTGTCAACCTGTTACAAAAACCCCCACATCATATATGCTGCAAACACATAAGCAAGAGGGCTATGCCCAAGGATTCAAGGAGTTAAACCTAACGCTAAGTTGTACACTATGCAATATTCAAGCTTCTATCAAACTCTTCAGTCTCCCTTTCCTCCTGGAAAACAGGGTAGCTCATTTTACCCAGCTCTGAGGTTATAACTGTTAAAGACTAAAAAACTAATGGCATTTGTATTCTACTTTAAGAGAAAAATCAAGACCATGGGAAACAACAACAACAAAAGAACGAAAAAGCACATTGTTCTTAGTCTTTTTAAATTCTGAGCACTGCAGATCCTCTTGAGAATCAGCTCAAGTAATCGGCTTGGACAAAATTTCTACAGAGAAGAGAGTACATTCATATATACAAGACTACATGAGAGAAATCCTTATAAAAGTTTAAAGTGCACAGGAATCATACCTTAGGTACTTGTTCCAGATCTGTCCTGGATTTATCTACAATTAAACAAAACACAAGCAGTCATTCATGGGCAAACAACAGAAAACCAATTACCTTGAACACTATTAAACCCTATGAGGAAGTTTTCAAGACAAGACGCCAGGTTCCTCACAGGGGGCAAACAAGGTTATAAATGGAAACAAAATGTTCTGACTGAAGACAAGGAAAACCTTTTTCACCATGAGGACAATCAAGCATTGGAGCAGGCTGCCCAGAGGGGCTAGGTACTCTCCACTCTTGGAGGTTTTCAAGGCCCAACTGGATAAAGCCCTAAACGGCTTGGCCTGACCTCACAGCTGAACTGGCTTTGAGATGGCAGTTGCAGTAAAGACCTTCTGAAGTCCCTTCCAATCTAAAATATGAAATATTCTGATTCTTTGAAACACTCCATTGCCCTTTGTAGTTTAGGTCTCGCGCTCAGAGTATTCAAAGGTGCTCGCACCTGGCTGCTTTGACAGCAAAACCAGTCACACTAAGCAATCTACTTAGTGCTTCACATTCCTTAATGCGCTGTTCAAACAATTGGCAAGGGCTGGTAAGGTCCCTCTAACATCACCCCGGTTTTAATGTTCCAGACAGAAGTTGTCCATATAATCACTTCTGCACAGCACTTGGAGAACAGATACACAAAGGCTGGCAAGAAGGATGAACAAGGGCTCAGGACAGTCCCCAGCACACTGAGCAAGTAGCACAAGTGAAGCGCTGCTTCTGAAGTAAGCTGACCTGACAATTGCATTGGGTGAGACAGCTGAGCTGGGAAAAAGAGATGCATCACTGTACACCAGCAGAACTGGAAGAAAAGGCAAATTCGGAATTTTGAGATTTAGCCAGAATCCCTTTTTCCTCCCCTACTCATTAACTTAGTGTGCATTATAAAGAGGGGCCACATTGGAGGCCAAAAAAGGTGAGGAATTTAAAAGCAACAAGCCCATACCTTATGCGGACACTTGTGTGTCAAATAAAATTGTGTGACACTTGTGTCCGTGACAAAAATGCTAAAGTGCTACATCAGCATTATCTCCCACATTTCTCTCACTTCCCTCGTTCTTATTTTATTTAGTTTTTACTTTATTTGTACTGAAGTACAAAAGGCAACCTAGGAATCATCCTGCTGTCCTCAGTCTTTGGACAGACCAGCTCCTACAGAAGTAAAAGGCCAAGTCTTGTTGGCTGGAGTCGAGAGGAAGACAGGCACATCAGCAAAAGAAACTACAGAAAACAAAGAGTTTCAGTTTACCAAATGAAGCTTCTACTAGAAACTGTTCATCTACCCAAGAAGCTCCCAGTTACTTTGGTGACACAGGAATTCAATTTTTGAAAACAAAAGACTCTTTCAAAATGGATTAAGCTAAGTCTGAAGAAGGAACTTCTGTTTTGCAGTATGCATGACAAACAGACTCATTCAGGAACAGCTATTCCAAAATAACACCAATCACAGAGAAAACCTACAGAAGGGCTTCCTTTTGCACAGAGAGGAAGAAAGCTGACTGAAAGAACTCAGATCAAAAGTAAACTACTGAATGCTTCTTGCTGCATTACCTGTAGCCATATAGACAAGCCTGATCAAACAGTGATTGGCAAATGAACCCTTTTACGCTAACATTTTTGAGAAAATAAATATTAAAAGTTTGCTCCAGGCTATGACTGTTTCTTTTCCTTCTCCTTGTCTTATCTTTTTCCTTTTGCAAGAGCTCTTGTCTTCCTTTGTCCAGTTTCATATTAGCTGACCCATTTCCATAAAATCTTGAAATTCAGTCTTGCTACAGCTGTCGACACCAAAAGAATTTACCACGTAGTCTTTGCTAACAGTAATCAGAGAAATACTAAGCAGAGAACTGGCCAGAGTGGAAATTCATGAAGTTCAACACAGGAAAAGGCAAAGTCCTCCCGTGGAGAGGAATAACCCCAGGTACCATTACACGATAGGGTCTAGCGGCTAGAACCTCTGCAGAGAGGAACCTGGGGTCCTGGCAGGTGACAAACTGACCAGGAGCCAGCAGTGCACTGTTGTGGCAAAGCACCCTGGGTTGCTTTAGGCCGAGCACTGCCAGCAAGCTGAGGGAAGGTGCTTCTCCCTCTCTACTCGGCACTGGTGAGACATGCAGAGCAGTATGCCCAGTCCTGAGCTCCCCAGTACAAGAGACCTAGGCATACTGGTGTGAGTCCATGAAGGGCCACAAAGATGACTAAGAGACCAGGGCATTTTTCACAGGTCTAGAGGCTGAGAGGACCAGGATTGTCCAGCCTGAAAAAGCTCAGCAGGAGATATCACTGTTTTTAAATATCTAACGAGGGGGTGTAAAGATGACAGAGCAGGCTCTTCTCAGTGCTGCCCAGTGACAGGACAAGAGGCAACCGGCAAAAACTGATACATCAAAAATTCCATCTTAACATAAGGAAACACTTTTACTGTGAGGGTGGTCTAACACAGAAACAGGTTGCTCAAAGTAGTCGGGTAATCTCCATCTGTGGATAAGTACAAAACCCAACCAGACATTGTTCTACCACAGGCGACCCTAACGGAGCCAGCAGTTTGGACTAGACTGTCTTGAGATGTCACTTCCCACCTCAGCCATTCCATGATCCTCATGGCAGTGAGACAGTAATGGCCCAGCGCTGCCATTCTTCATTGCAAAGTCAACAGCTGCCAGAAATTTGATGCAACAGTCTCAATGGATCTTAAATAAAAGGAAGTTAAAGAAAACACTGCCAGGGACATAATGACCTGCCATGAATGCAAACACGCCAAGGAATAGTTTAAGAGTAGGTATCACAAGCATTCTGACCTATAAAATATCAGCAGTAGTCAACAATACTTCCAGTCAACCATGCCTGGGTTTTCAATTATTGTTACAAAGAAATCATCAGCAGCTATTATTGCACATGAAGCCCTCGAGCAAGTAAAGGAGAAGATCAGTATGCTATAGCATTCATTATTGAATGCTATAACATACCGATACAAGAAGAAATTACTTTTTAACGACTAAAGGAAGGCTGTGGCTGTACCATGGGTGTGTAATAGAGTCCTGTCGAAGGTATCTTTAGGAGTACAAATATTCTTGCATCTTTCGTGAACCTTCTCTCTCTGTAAAAGAGAAAATATATTAAAGAATTATTCTGAGGCTTAAAAAAAAAAAAATTTTTATTTGAAACAGAACATTCAGAACATTTTCAGTGAAACCTAACTGCATTATGCCAAATAATTCTGACAAATTCACAACAGTGGGGTTTTTTCCTCTTAAAAGCTCAGATGATGTTTTTACAGGTGAAAGATACAAAAAATTTCACCCTGTATTTGGTATGTTGGGGGTTTTCTGTATCTTTACACCACAAGAGAAAATGAACACAGAAGTTATTGAAGAAGTGTAATAACTTCTCTACATAATGAGGTATATTCACAGATCAATCATAATTACATATCCAAACATTTATTTGCTGTCTAATCCAGAAATCACACTACCACACAACGAGCACTCTTTCATTGACAAATTAAATTGGAACAAGGTAGAAACTGCTTCCACATCATACTAATGAGTACCTTGCTGAAACCATCTTTTCACCATGCTGAGCTTCAAATTTTATCTACAGGTGTAAACACCACCAGAGACTGTAGTGGTGAGAATTAAAGAACACCAATGTTCGCTAAATCTCTGTTAGAAGCTACATGTCAGTTCTCTCTTCCCAAAAATCTTTCATTTAGCAGTCACTGCATTACACACAAATTTTAATGGATGAGCTCTTAAAACATTTTAAATGTTGAATATGTGAACTAATGGTAATAGTTCAGTTACAGATAATTTACTCTCACATTCTTTAACCATGACTTACACAAGTAACATTTCCTGCAGCCAATTCTGTACCAGAAAAAAAAAGTTACAAACCAAGGAAGCAGAAAACAGTGGGAGACTTCTACATGTTCTTTCAGTTAAAAAAAAAATACAATAATACTACATACTTACTGACACCTGTATTTTAAGAGTTTGTAGAAGTCTCCTACTGGTCCTGCTGTCCTTAGATGTAGCTTAAGCTTCCCTGTTATGAAAGAAATTATTGAGATAATAGGCCTATTTATAGTTTAAGAACTTCACATATAAATGTTTAAATTAGATGCTCTTAATAAAAATCTCCAATCCTTGCAGCACATAGTCATGTTTTATATTTGATCCAAAGGTCTGAAAATGCTATGTTGCAGTGTGGAGCCCGATCATCAAGCAATCCTTACAGAGAAAGAATTCATAATCAGAACGAAAAAATACGAACGTAAGCCCTGGTGCAGGTTCAGTATTCAGAAACACAAATGAAAAAAATATTAAATTGCCTAGAGAATTCAGACAGCATTTTCCACACTACAGATACTGAGATTATAAAACAAGAAATGCCTAATTAAGAGTCAACAAGCACTGAAGAGCAAATTAATTTTCAGCTAACTGTATGATGGACTACTAGCAGGGACAATCTCTAATTACAAGAAGGATCTCAAATTTCTTTCTGGCCCCTAGTACTACATACACCTAATTTTGGGTTCTTACCGGAGTAATTTCCTGTTGGTATAATGCAAAATGTTCCTTGGTGATCTGTGGGAGGTAGAATGAAGGCGTGACTTCAGTGTCCACAAAGTCCACTCCCCATGTTTTTGTAAAGAAATCAGATTCCCTTTTTGCTAACCTAGGATCATTTAGTGCTGCTGGGAGATTGACTTTGGAATGATAAATAGTCCATCGGTGCTGATCCGCAACTAGAGATGGGCTGTCACATAAATTATTGGGATCGCCTGCAGCACAAAAGACAAGACAGTTTGTTAAGGTGAGAAACCACAAGGTATATTTTTGCTAAAATATGGTTCTTAAGCAAACAATGTTTGCACAATTACACAATGGATCAGAATTACTTATGCAAAAGACACCCGATACTCTCACTCTGTATAACACTTCAACTTGCACTTCTTCTATCAGATTAACCAATACAAGTTTTGAACACGGTAGTATACTCACTCATTAAATATGTTTAGCTCAGCAACATTAGCTTCTACTGAAGAGAAAAAAAATTCTAACCACAAACATATTTTTAATAATCTGAACTTGATCGGAATGACAACTGATACTCATTAGCATTATATTTTGCAATACTGAAGATTCGAGCCCACCTAATCCTTTTTATAAACTAAGCTTTAGGATACCACAGCAGCTGCAACTGTGACCAAAGCCTGGTTTTATGATGGCACTAGAGACTTAAGACAGCGCTAGAGACAGGTCTTGGTCTCTTGCTTCCTACTGCAAGACAGCTGGGGTGTCTCAGAAGCAGTGCAGCTAGACTCCAAGCACGCCGGACAGGTCTGTTACAGGCTCTGACAGAATATACCCTCTTCTTGCACGTGGCATGGATCATAGGTATAATGCGAAATCACACAAGCAAGATCCCACCTATATAACGTGGACAACTGAAAACAAGCTGCAAATAGGAAGGCTGTCCCATGGCTCCGAAGGGACACTGGGAGGTATGAAGCGGAATTACAGCATACTTTGAAATAAGACTACAGCTTAGTTACACTACACTCAGCATACGAGAAAACTTGACTGAACAATTGGAAACGGGCTAAAAAAATTAACTGCATTTTCACTCTCTACACACCAACATTACCTGTAGGTTCCTTGGGACACACATCAGGCAGTGACTGCACAGGTCTAAAGTGTTTCGTGGCGTCCATTTCCTTTTTAAAGAAAGCATCACTGCTGTTTGACTGAGGCACTGGTGAAGAACTGTGGCTTGATGCCATTGCATAAAATCACCACTTGATAAAAGCTAAATAAGAAACAATATATATCAAGACTTTAATATTGAATTTCTGGTTACAGATTGTACCAAAACAATGTCACCCCATCAGCTACATAGTATTTTTTTTAACTGAAACACTTTAGCTGACACATTTCAACAGGAACAGAGGAAAGTTTATTTTAAACACAAAACTTAAAGGCAGAATGTAACTTCATAGTCTGTTTCCTCCCACACCTCTAGGTTCAGAGGATAGCTTGTTCCTGCACACAGCAATCGTATATTTTAAAAAAAAGTCTTTCAGGCACTTCTTTCTTTCTATTGCGATAACTATTGCAGCCATACTGCATACTTTCACAACAGAACCTCCTCACAGATGATACCGGGAAGCTTGGGAAGACAAACACAGAGCCTTCCACCTGCTCTGCCCTCCCACCTACTACCCTCAGGGACCGCAGGGAGATCACCTTTTCGTCTCGTCCCTACAGTGCTTCTGCTGTCCTGGGGGCTGCACTCCACAACCACAACAGCCCAGGGAGGGCACAAGGAGAGACAAATGATCTCCGTCTTCAAGAAACTGTTTCGTAGACCAACAACTAGTGGCAGTAAGACAGCCCTCAGAAAAACCACCCCATCTGCATGACGGGCTTAGGTCAGGATTGACAGCCTGACAACTTGGTGTATGACCACAGCCGAGCCCGTGCTCACCTCCATGAGGCTTCCTGCAGCTGCTCTACTCGAGACACGGCAGAGCATCCTGCGAGATGCCTGCAAAGGCCCACCACCCTCAGTGAGGTTTAACCACAGTGAATGCTGCAGTGAAAAAGGGATGGGATATTCCGTTGAGTGTTGCACTGCCTTGATGTTAGAACCCCAGCAACAGGAGGTCCACTGTTATTGCAAAGGAGGAGAACGGCAACCTATGTTTGTGATTCAGACCAGCCCAACAACAGCTACCCACAGATACAATAAACCATTAACGACTTACAGAATACAAGCATACCAGAAAAGCACACGCACATACTACACACAGAACACAGACGTCTTTTATCACTTGAATCAAGAAAACTGAGTATTCAGCTTTTCATGGCTGCCTAGTAAACTAAAGTATAGTTTATTTCAGCATAAAAACTATTCACAGAGAGAAGACAATTAAAACATAGATCAAAAAGTTCTGGATTAAGGAAAGTCCCACTAATTTTCAGTTGAATTTCAAGCTCCCAATTTGAAAATAAACAGCCTTAAAAGTTTTACACCAGGGCTGAACAACATAATGAGTTCTTTCCATCTGTAAACAAAGCTGCATTTCCATCAAAGTATCAGCTGAGTCAGTAGTCAGCTGCAGAACTAGTAGAGGTTTGTGGATTTATTAAAACATCCACATAATGTACAGCTCAAAGAGTGCCCGTTCAAAGGGACCAATCTGCATCCTTGCTTTAAGGAGAAATAAACACATCTAGCGAGATGTTAGCATTTAACTACTACCCTTAATGGACACCTAAATTACTTACTAGCCTGTGAAGGAGCACAAAAAGATAAAAGGCCTATTTTATCTTCAATCGCTGAAGCAGGCACCAAGGGATGACTGTACGTCACTGTGTCAACTTCTAACAGCATCACATATATTACAGCAAATCTCATTTGGGAAAGAAAAAAAAGTTCTACTTTTAAAACAAGGTTGGAAGTGTCCTACAAAACAGTTCTGAAGACGAGTTAAGATATGTACTATGATATATATATATATATGCATCCCAATGAATGAGACCATAGTGACTAACAAACAGGTATTCTGGCCAAAACTCTTGTCTGCTGGGTACCATTCCTGCTGTTCACTTGTGCCTCCCCCTTTCTATCTGACAACACAGCAAGACAAGGAGGATAACATGCTTCCACTGTAATTTTTAGAAGTGACTTTTAATAAAAGAGGTGAAAACAGACTGGCAGCACCCTTTCTAAAAATGCTGCACAAGGACTGAGCATCTGTCTCTCAGGTTTTCTTTGGAGGGCCTTTTCTCTTCTTTCTTATACCAGGAAAACTTAGTAGTCAAGATAGAGAATGGGAGAACTAATGGAAATCTGGAAGTAGTCAGAAAGGAAAAAGCCTCTCCAGACATCTGATAGATCTTCCTTAAGTATCATAAAGCATCAGTTTCTCTCCCCAAAAAGCCCCAAAGAAAATCTTTTCTCTATTACTCCTATTCATGTTCATATTCTTATGTTCTTCCCTTGACACTTCCAAAGCAACTTCTTTCCTCGTGAAGCTCATCCCTAATGTTTTGGCGTGGTTTTGTGAAAAATCTAGTATATGATAATGATGAAACACTATCATTTTAGCATTCTTAAAAAACACATCCAGTGCTATGTTATAACGATCAAGTCTCCTGAAGGCATACGGTAAATTTGTCTGCACTTGGAACTGCTTCAAAGTTCTGTATTTGCAGGTTTTCACCTGAAAAAGCCTCTGTAATACGAGACACAGTCTGCACTAGCCAGATGTATGAGCAACTAAGGCAATGTGTAGAAAGCACTCAAATCTTGTACTCTTGCTAGGAAGTCTTTCACTAAGCCTCCCTCCTTCCCTTATAACGAAGTGTTGCATAAAAGTATATTCCAAGACGTGGATTGTCTCAATTACATAAATCCCAGTGGAGAAAACACTAACTGCATGATGCCAGTCCAAGATTTAAAATAAGTTTAAAAGACAATTTAACACTGAATACTAGCTCCATACCTCAGCTTTTAAAAAAATCCTTGCACAGGTATTTGCATTACTTATCACAATAAAATATTCACATTACCTTCGTTCACTGACACATCTTAAAATAGAATGAAAAGAGTACAATAAAATATCGATGCAAGCAGTAACCTTCATACTGTTGAGTGGATTTCAACAAGATATAAGGATTCACAGACAGGGGCCTTCTTAAGTGGCACACAATATGATGCTGTACTAAATTATTCATAGTTAACAGCTATTCTAGTAGCCTCATAAGTCAGGAGCTTATGGATAATTAACCTCAATGAACAGCCACATTTGCACGGGAATAAACCCCACGTGTACTGCCCAAAACCAGACATTCCTCTAACTGCAGTCTTTAAATTAGCCAAGTAAGTATAGCTTCAGAGAAAGAAAGAAAACTGGACAATATTACCCAAATTAAATTTTAATTACAAAGGAGTATGTGACAAGTCTATGTGAAGACAAAAAACCTCCCTACACCTGAGCCCTTCTGGCTACGCTAACCTTGTGCACAACTAAAAAACACTGTCATTCGTTCACCAACAGAACGGCCGTTCCTCATGCGACGCTACTGAACATTTTATAGACAAATGGATCTACAACTAGCCTTCTGAGTCAGCATTTTTAAATATGCAACAACATATAAATCTGCCGATTTAAACATACCAAAAAATGAAACTCAGTGTTAACACAGAACAAAACTGCTGCAGAATATTTCAAGCCATTCAACTTTAAATGCAAGTGAAACGCAGGTAAATGTAGTTAAGTGCACAAGCTGTGCAGAATGAATTATGAAATGGTGAGTCCCCTGAGCCTCTACTCAGAAGGCCATATGTGCAGCACTGAGAATATGCAACTGTGTAACTTAATGACATCAATATTTAAATTATATACAATTAAAACTGGGTTAGACTAAGTCTGTTCTCCCCAATAATCACCATAATTTACTCACATTTTGTCTAGCAATGCATATTAAACTAACACGATAAAAAACCCAAAACTTTAGAGGTTAGATACAAGAGTAATGATGGAATCTGGAACCCAGGATTACAGCTATATTTGCAATATGCCTTCAATATATTAAATCTATTTTGTACACACTACATTAATTTCCTTAGTTTAAAAAATGACATTAAATTACACTATCACTGTAATGACTTAATATCATTGACGTTAAACATTAAAAAAAAAAATCAACCATCACAACAATCAAAATAGCTTCAGCAATTTGAATTTACAGTATTCTCACAGTCTGAACACATAAAGATTAATGTTTCATATCCACCAATCTTACAGCTTCCTCTTTAAAAAAAATTTCTTGTTCAGTAACACACTCAGCAACTATGACATGACACAGCTGTACAAAGTCCAGCATGGAATAAAACTACTGTGATGACAAATGTAATAACCACACGCTTGGATACTGTACAGTCAGCAAAGTAGAAGATCTGTGTAGTTAGTAATGTATTAATCACATTAATTTTATAAACTGTGATGACTATGCTATGACTCCTGAGTTTCTCACCTGAGGTTTCAGCAGTTAGAAGAGCACCACAACAAACAACAAAGCTTATTACTCAGAAGTAATTGCACAGGTCGGCTATAACTCTTCAGCATGTGCTTGTTTTTGTGTAATTACTAAGACCTGCATGAAGTTCTTCAGAAACTACCCTTCCGTATTCTGTGTTATTTGCACACTTTGTTTTTTCAGATGGTAAGCCTTCGCTGCTGAAACATCCGGTATTATCTCTCTACTTAAACACAGTATTAGAGAAGGTGCAAACTAAACCTCGCCTATTTATGGATATTAACTCCGTATTTTCTCATTTTTGGGCAATTTTCCATTAGCATTATCAACCAATTTTCTGTTTCCTACTTAAGGTAACAGCTTTACACAAGTTAATAATTTTTACTGGGAATTTTCATGTGAGCACATTTCAGCTTGTAAAGCCGTAATTTGTATTAACAATACAAATTAGAATTTAGGAAATGAGCACAACCCGTCCACAACAAGGTGCCTGAAGTAAGTCTCAATTTATGCACTAAAGAAAACCCTATTTCTCCTTTCTCTGTGCTCTCCCTCCCAAATTAAATCTACAACCTACTAGTAATACCTTCAACTTAAATGGGTAGTTTTGATAAGTTAGCTAGTACTACAAGGGGCACCCAGGAACATGGAGCTTCTTAGCTCCAGCTCTTCACATGATTCATAGAATCTGCTCTCCAAATTTGGCTTCCAAAATGGTGACATCTGAGAAGAGACACCAAGGACCCAGGGGAAAGAGCCCAGGGCTTCCACTGACCACACACCACTGAGCAAGTTCTCCTTTAAGTACTCCCTGTTGTCCACGACGAGCCACACTTGGACACCACTTGGTACTTTTCAAGAGGTACACAGGGCATCCCAAAGGCAAGGCAAGGAGAAGTCTCTCTGTGAACACAAGTAGCGTGCTAGAGGCCCTGCTGCTTTTCTTGGCTTTGTCTGGCAACAGCGGAGTGAAATCAAAACATTTTAAAGTACTGTGTTATGGTTACTCAACACCCTTTAGAACAGAAAACCACCAGAAGCCACCCATAAGTCATGCTAAAGCAAAATATTTCACCATTCCTATGGGTGATAAATACCTAAGATAACCTATTAAGGGGAAGAGTACCTGAAACACAACTAAAAGGGAAACACACACAAAGGTTTTCTTCCAGGACCTCAATGGCCAACATGTGCCTGTTAATGGTCTAGTACACTTACTCCGTCCTCAAAACTTTAGGTTTCCCACTCTATTATTTTACAGCTCTTTTTGCTAAATGAGCAGGATTTAACCCTGTAACAAGGAAATCATAGTATGAGCAAAGTACACTACCTTTGTAAGACAATGTGAACCAGCCAGGACTAACGTAAGCTTTCAGTTTCTTTCAACTGCCTAATTCCTTGGGCCAAAATTTCCATGTTTGCCTGTGCCCCAAGACAGACTCTTTCAGTGGGGAAGCCAAGCTTAGCTTTCAGCAGAAATGTTTAAGTGGTTTCAGAGAATGAGGTGGAGGCTGTGGAAGCTGTTCTGCTAACGCAAGCTCTTTCTGAACACCTATTTCCACCCTGGGGGTTTTAGAGTAGGAAGCAGATGAGTGTCAGGGGGACAACGAGGCAAGAGTCGGAGGAGACCTATGACTTGTCCCCACGGCAAGCCATTGACATTCGGTGCACAGTCCAACATCAAACCTCCTTACACAACTTGGAGAGGGGCCTGTGTCAGCCCAGCCCTGCTGAAAGCCTAACAAGTATACAAATCGTCACATTCATGAACACGTGTGTATTTCAGGGCCTTCTGCACATCTTTTAACAGTACCTCAAATCCCACGTTCCCACACTGAGAGTATACCTTCTCTGCAAAGTTAGCATGTGTGATGACCATCCAGATTAGCCTTGCTGGGATAAAAGCAACCTGAACAGGAACCTATACAGAAGTTATCTGCATTTCTCATCAGCCCTCCTTAGCCACATGTGCTGTTACGATCCAGCATACTTTGTAATTCCTTGGATGGCGCCGAGCTGAACCAGACTGTGCAACTTTCTCAGCAAACTGCATAATGGGAACTGTGGAAAAGCAAAAGCACTGGAACAGCTTGAAGAGTAATGCTACCACTTCCCTTAAATCGTCTCTTTCATAACGCCATCTCAAAATGCTCTCCCCAGACCAAGAAACAGGCAAGAAAGTAAGTAATCTGACTACAAAGAAGGAACAGGACAGCTGCAACCCCACTGCAAAGCACTGTGGGCAGACTATGAGGCCAGGGTAAAACAGCATCTGACTTTCATATTATTATATTTTGTACTGGTTTCTTTTGCCCTCCCCAGCTGAAGCCACCTGAAGAGCAGATTTTTAAAAAAAATATAAAACCTACAAAAAATAAAACGCTGGAAAAAAACCCACACCAAATTTCAGTTGACCTTCACTTCTTTAAATACAAGAATAAGCTCCTCTGAAAAAAATTAACCCAAAAAGCCCCATCACTGAATAACATAGTTATTTGAATGCATGTACACACAAGTTATTTAGAATAATACACAAGTGTAAACATTTTGTCAAAAATCAGAAAGCAATTTACCTCCCTACAGACAAAAGACTTTAAAATTAATATTTCAATTTTATTCAGGTACTGAATAAAACAATTAAATGAAACACCTGTGATATGCCCAACACATCAAATGCACTTCCTCCCATCTGGAAACCGAACTTCCCAATGCTAAACACTAATTTAGAATTGGAAGGCATGTTCTGTGCTGGAGGAACAGACCTTCCTACAGCTACTTAGGTCATTATGCACCAGGTTCTTCCATGCCAGGGGTAGCAGAAACATTCAGAAACAATTAACAAAGCAGTAAAGATATATGTCAGAAAATAAAAGGCCTTGTGGTTAGTTGCCCACACTATCACACAAGATGAGAGCAAAATCTCTTTGTAGTCTTTTTTTTTTTTTTTTCAGGCATCAGCATTACAGTGTGCATTATCCTCTTGGAAAATGGTGAAATATGAGCATCTCACAGCTCCACAGAGGTAGATGGAGTTGAAAAAAGATCAAGAAGCCCCAGCAGGCATTCCAGCTAGAAATCTGTCAAAAGGCAGAGACTGGAAAGCAGTGGCATTTTGAGGGAAGGCAGAACTGCACCAGCCAGAGCAGAAATTAAGACCAAGGTCCTGACTTCACGAAAGGAGTTTGACAGAAAGCTCACAGCCACTTGCATCAACCACAAGTTTCCCTGTGCAGGCTCTCCGCTTGCTATCTTCAGCAGAGTTGAGCTCAATTTGTTAATCTGAAACTAGTTTTCTAAAAATGTGGTTTTCATGACAACCATGTCTTTCCAAAGCCTTACCAAAGTCCTGAACAACTGCAAGCAGCTACAAAAGAGCCACATAAAAATATTTAAGTTTTGACATCACGCAAAAAGCTGAGACCAGGGATTATCCAAAAGCAGACACCGCAGACCTCTCAGCAAGTCTTATCAAGCGGTCTTGACACAGGAGGCCAGTCCACTAGCGGGAGGCAGTAAATCACTCTGCAGGGCAAGTACTCAGCAAACAACACCATCCAAACTGTACCTCGGTGAGCAACAGAGAATGCCACCCGTGTGTCTGTTGAGAGTTCTTGTGGTGTTTTGTTAACGCCTGCCCAACAGAATATCAAACAAAACTGATCACATCTACTCTCAGCACTTCCTTTTCATCCCTCAAACAGCCTCCATTTACAAGAAGAATAAAGATTGCTACAAACATAAAAACTGGCATGGTTATGCTACATTTAGAATGCCAAAAAATAAAAGGAAGGTCTTCCATGGCTGCTAACAACAACTGTGTAAAAATGATGGGAGCTCTCTGCCATATTGCAAACCACCAGATACGCTACTCCAACTCTAATAACCTATCTTAAACACTCCCATGTCCAAAGTGGCTCCTTTTCTTGTTTTAAGAACCAGATTAACAGTTGAAATATCGTAGCTTTTTCTCTATCCAGAGATGAGTATTTTGGAACATCTGATCAGTAAATAGTTCCACTGTTTTTGACTACCAGGGAAATATATTAAGGATTCTTTACCTTTGGAAAAGAACTCTCGGAAGCTGTTTTTTTTTTTAAAACCTAGCACCTAGGTGAAGTAGGTGCAAAAAGCAAAAAGTTTTTTAAAAAATGGGGAAGACAAGATGTGCTGGTAAATACTTCTTTGGACTTGATCACATGAGGCCCCAGAAATATATATGTAGAACATCATTCATGCTCACCCTTTCTCTCTTTATGCTACATTCATAAAATAAGACGAGGAATAAACACAATTAAGTGGAAAGGGGAAAAAAAAAAAAAGAGAGAAATAGAAACCAAAAGAAAATGAAGCCTCTCAACTAGAAGCATGGAAAGATGCTTGTGGCCCTTCGCTCTTCTTGAGAAACTCACAGCTCCTCATTTCCCCAGAAGTCTGAAGAAGGAAAGCAGAAGTGGTTTCTACACAGAGCCACTGCCTCAAATGAAGAAACAATACCTACACGATTCCATTTCCCAACTTCTTCCCACTTAAACTGCCAAAGAGCAAGCCTGCGGCCTGCTTCCTCCGCTCTCTCTAGTGGCTCCTGATACTTCTCAAGCAAACAATATTCCTGTGCAACCTTGGAAATGTACATCCCCTTCTCCCCAAAGGCACAATCCCTCCACACATGCTCCGGACTGCTAACTACAGAGAAAGACAGTACTGGAGACACAGAGACCCAGGGCAGATACTATTACTGGCAAATGGGATGGGAGAGGTAGAGCTGCTTCTCAGCATGCAGCCTCCAGACCTCACTGGTGAGGCTGCCCACGCGACACACAGCAGCTTTTGCTTAGACAGCCGTAGATCTCCTGTCAATTAGTTCATTTTAGGCATTGTTCTCCTACCCAACAGAAGCACCATCCTGTGCCCAGAGGATTTCAAGGGAACTATAGCTTTTGTCTACACTACAGTTTGGGAAAGAGTCACACTGGCTCTCAGGCTAAAGTAGTAATTACTGCAGCCACTACAACAATTAACGTACTGCAGTCAGGTTTTTTACTAAGAGCATTTTTTCACAGGGCTGCAAAGCAGCTGTGGACACACAGGGCCACAGCTGCACACAAGTCTGGAGAACCTCTTCTTCAGGACTCCATCAGAGAGGGCACTGGTGAGACAGTACAGTCAACTCACCACCTGCACTTGAAAACTCTCAAAAACCCCACACATGCAAATCAGTAGTCAAGTATTTTGATGTACTTTAAAGCAGGTACTTTACACGTCTGAGATCGTCTGATGTTCTGTAACAGAAATCCTAAGTATTTAGGGAATATAAGAAAAACAGAGAAGGAAAAGAGAATCAATAAGATACTAAGGCCCAAACCAGACAGTCAAAGAGCAAGTTCATTATTTTGTTGAGAGCGCAGGAATTCAGTATTTGACAAACACATATGGGCATTTCTCTCAGCGGGACATGCTGCGCTTGCAAAATTACGGTAAGGAAAGGTAAGAAACGATGCTTTTTATGGTAAGCAAAGGTAAGAAACGCGCACAATTTTTGGATCACGTATAAACCCAGGAACCACTTCAAGCCCAAACTGGGTTTGGAACCAGCAAATCCTTCAGCGCCCCACATGCCAGCCACCATTCACACGGGTGCGATGCCCAGCACCACGGAGGCACCCCAGCCGTCGCCTCCCGGCCCCCGCCGCTCCCGGTCCCGCGCCGGGCGCCCAGGGAAGCCGTGCGTGAGGGCCGGCCCTACCTCAGCGGGAACACGCCGGCAGTACCTCAGGGAGGCCGTCGTCATATCTCGCCCCGTCGCATCGCACGGAGAAGCGCCGGGTCTCTGGCTGGGGGCCCACCGGCGGCCTGCGGGGAAGAGCCCGCCTGAGGGAGGGCCGCGCCGGGGCGGCCCGCAGCGCCCGGCTGGAGGCTGGCCCCGCCACGGGCTCGGTGCCTCCCCGCCAGGCACCGGCACCCCGTCAGACACCGCCCGCTCCCCACCGCGGGTTACCATGGAAATGGAAAACGAAAATCTGCAGGAACGCGGGCAGCCCCCCCTCCGCCGCCCCGCGCCTCGAAGTTGGCGCCCCTTCCCTCACGCCGCCTCCCCCCGCACCGCCCCGGCCCTCACCCCGCGGAGGCCCCGGGCCGCAAAGACAAAGGGCACCCGGCAAAATTCAACTTTCCCGGCCGCTCTCGGGCAGGCCCGGGCGGAGGAGGGCAGGCACCTGCGCCGGCGGCCCCGCGGCGGGCGGCGCGGCAGCTCCCCGCGCTTGCCTACCTGCGGCGCCGGGTGGGCGGCGGGGCCTAGCGCGGCGCCGCGGCGGCGACACGTCGCTCCCCCCCGCGCAGGAAGCGGCCCGGGCGGCGGCGGCAGCGGCGGCGGGAGGGGCCGAGGCACCGCCTCAGCCCGCCGCCCGGGGGAGGAGCCGCCGCCGCGGCCGGCGGAAGGGGCTGCCCTTGCCCCGCCGGGGACTGCGCTGCCCGGCCCTCCCCGCCCCGGGGGAAGTCGGCGGGCAGAGGGGTGAGCCGCCGGGCCGGGGAGGGGGCGGGAGGCTCTGCGGCCCAGGCGCCGCCAGTTGAGGGGCCCCACAAAGACTCCGTGGCTACAGCGCCGCCACCCCGGGGAGGGAGAAGCCCCGTGAGGGACTCGCAGCCGCCCGGGAGGCCCCACGAGTGCCCCACAGCTACAGCAGGGCCCCGCCAGGGTCTGAGGACCCACCAGTGCACCACAGCCAAGTGCCACAGGCCCCACAGACAAGGTGCTGCTATCTGAGGGCTCCCACAAGTGCCCCGCAGCTACAGCACAGCTCCACCAGGGTCTGACAGGCCCCACAAGTGCCCCATGGCTGAAGTGCCACCATCCAACACGCCCCACGGACAAGGCGCTGCCATTTGAGGGCTCCCACGAGTGCCCCACAGCCGAGTGCCCCTGGAGCGCAGGGGCTCCCGTTGGTGGGCCCCAGCCAGGGGAACAGGGTATCCTTGGCACCGTGGAGGTCTCGCAGCTCCCCTCCGTGCCAGCGGTGAGCAGAGGACGGGAGCCACAGCAGCCAGTGACGGGGGCGGGTCCCACCGGCGTTGTGGCTGCGGTGGCCACACTGCACAGCAATGGGGAAATCCTTGCAGGTGGTCACGCTCCGAGGCTTCAACCAGGTGTCAGACCCAGCGATCACCTGGCTGGTAATGCCTGATCCAGCCTTACATTTTAGGCTGTAATTCTTCATCAGGTCACAAAAGATACAGAGACACATTAGGTCCTGATTAAGCAATAACAGCCTCCTGCCTGATCATGTCTTAAAACATGCTTAAATTCTCAGCCGTAGTCCTGCAGCAGTCAACAAAAGGTATCAAAACACAGGGAGGCGCTGATTAATTAATAGCAGTAATTCCATTTGTGTTAACAAGCAGAGGCACGTGAGCACATGGCTATGGGCCACATAAATGCACGTATGTGGAAACCCACAAATTCACACCCGGGCTTGCAGCTCGCTAACTCATTCCTGTGCCTGCCCCAGCACTGACACCAGTCAGACTAGCATCACTCCAGCTGGGCTGAAGATGGTGTTTTGCTCCTCGGTAGTCAATGTTGACAGCCATTTGTTAGGTACAATTTGTTTTGTGGAATCTGGACCAATAAATACCAGTAGGATCACGTGCCTGGCATTCACAGGGACTCTTCAATGGCTTCCCTGGGAGATGTGTCTGACCTGACCCGTGTCCACCATGTGGCTTGGGATGCTCCTTCGTCAGACAGTGGACTCCTGTCTTCAGCTTTTCTCTTGTTGCTAATGTACTAACAGCAACAGAAAGCTGCTGACACCTCTAACGACCGTGTGCCAGTTGCTGGTGCAGCAGGCTGGGCTTTTTTGCAAGAGGAGGAATGAGTTGCAGGTGCAGAAGAGAGAAATACATACGTACACACATAAGATAAATAGCAGGAAGAAAATACATGAGAATTGTGGAGGCACTTTGCTCCCCATGCAGCCCTGCACTAAGGACATTATATGCTTTGCTCTAGACACCGTCTTGGGGAGGCTGCATGTTGTGGCTGCAGTATCCCATTTCATTCCTCCCATCAGACTTGGTTTGCAACATGGCAAAAGGCTGCATCAGACTAAAAATATGCACTAGCATCGCTACCCCAGGTTCTGAAAGGTTTATCTGAAAGGATAACCAGAGTCAGTACATTTAAAGCACAGACCCATCAGTAAGCCAGCTGGGGTACATCCCACAGAGAGGCTGCGGTTTCAGGTGCATGGATGTTGTGCTCAGAGGGTGAACTCCACGCCTCTGTCTCACTTCAAGGCTGTGTTTTGCTGCTGCTTTGCCTCCAGCAGCAAGGCTGCCACAAGTAGTCACACCTGTGTACTGCTGCTGGTGTCGCACACCTGGGCTGCCATTCCCAGTGGGACCACTCTCCCACCTCGCAATAGCGTGGACGTGAGCATTAGGCCGAGTCATGGCTTTTAGACCCAGGCATGGAACCCCCTGGGTCACAGCTATTTGTGGGACCTGCTGTCCCACCCAACCTGCAGGTATCTTCTTGTGGGGAGCTCGAGTCAGCTGTTAGCTCTGCAGACCTTAGGAACTGTGGAAAGGAACACCCAAGAGAACTAGGTGGGAAGATTTCATTAGCATTTACCCTCAGAGACCTTTGGAAGTTTGTGGCTGCAATTTTCCTGCCTTCACTGCTTAATTTTACTTTCCTATGTAGCCACCTATGGGTCCTCAGGTTTCAGATTGTGAAATACTCAGTAATGCCATGGAGCACAAAGAAGGATCTTAAGATGCCTACCTTGCAATTACTGCCCTGTCGCTTCACTGTCTGCAAGGCCCCAGATTGGCCAGATAATACAGAGCCAAATAAACTCACCCACGGTCCACGTGGAAGCATGTGAACATCGTGGAGATCAGCCCAGGACCCTTCCCTGAGAGAATCACAGCCTCAGCCCGCACACCTTGCAGCCCTAGTTGTGCAACGTCACCGTTTATTGAGGGCATGGGGAACACCTTCGACTCCCTTGCATTTACACTACGGGTGTGCCTGTTTACCAACAAGCAGAACACTCCAGCCCTGTTTGGAAATGGCCATTTCATGCCCAGATGGAGGTTTGGGTGCTTGTGTCCTCATTGCTCTCCCTGATTCATGTTAACACCTTAAAGCTGCAGTGACTAGAGAGTAAAAACCGCTGCTGTGGTTCCCAAGCTTTTTGCATCAGAATACTCCTGGCAGTTTTTACAATGTCTTTGTAGCTCACAACTCACACAGCGCCAAAATTTTCATCGCAGAGCTTATTGAAAGCACAGCTTAACCTGCTACTGAAGTGGTGGCTACTCAGTCTGGCCCACAGATCGCCACTCATGTGTGCGTGACAGTCTGGGAGATACTCACGTGAGCTGAAATAGCACCGTTTGCTGCTTTGCATGCAAAATTGCAATGAAATCTGATCTCTTGTCTTACCCTGCAGGAAATAACTGGTGTATACCATGAGTTTAAGGAGTAGAAAATGTGGCACTACAAGAAAGAAATACTAGTTTAATGTTACTGTTACTTCATAACTGTTGGCCTCAGTGTCAGTGGTCATCACCACCCCTGCTGCGCTCTCTTTAAGTTCATTATACCTTTCCTAGACATGCTTTAGAAAACAAAGACGTACCTTCTCATGCTTCAAAATACCATCCTTGGCTTTCTGAAGTGCTGGAATTAATATCAGCTCAGCTCAGATCAAACAGGCTTTATTGGAAGCTAGAGCAGCAAAAGCAGTAAAAAACCCTGTGCTAAATATTAAATGCTTGTTAGGAAGCCAGTGGGAATTTCTCTACAGCAACCTGCAAACGTCACTCACAATATTTTCATAGCATCTTTTGCACTGCCTGGCAGAAATCTCCTTGTCCCTAACAGCCTCAGCCATGTTCAGACTACAGGCACACGTGAGGTGCTCCTCGTAGGGAAAATGTGAAGGGTTTGGGTTTTTTTTTTCTTCTCACTTGGGGTCACATTAGTTGGAGTCTGTCTGTCTTCTAATCCCTAAAACATGACACAGTTGCAATGAAGTGAGAGATCACAAGCATAACGTAAAACTGATCACTGTGTATAGATCCAGACTGCAGAAAGACTGAGTTTGCAGAATTTACTCACGTGCATAAAGTCAATGAAATCAGAGAGGCAGTGGGAGGGACAGAGGCCGTGTTAGCCCTGTCCTCCATTGCAGTTCTGCTTTGTGTTACTCACTGTTGTCTCAGATTAACGTCCTCAGCTGTGTGGGTTGAGGATGGCATTCCTGCCTTCCTGCCTCGTCACTGCTGCCAGCTGGCTGAGGATGTCCCCACGGCTCCTGCAAGCGCTCACAAGTGAGATGGAAAGTTTGGGTTTGCCCACATCACCGCATGGTTTGGGTTGGAAGGGACCTTTAAAGATCATCTAGTTCTGGCCCCCTTGTCATGGGCAGGGACACCGTGTTCATTGTTTGCTTTCAGTAGTCTGACTTTCTGGAAAGGGACCTGGGAGTATCTACATAACCGCTTTCCACTGGCAGAGAGACAGATGGGAAGGGAGGGGAAAGGCAAAAAGAAAGGGAATCCCCAGCAGAGGAGCAGCTGTGGGTGGTTATTAACTACAGCTGCTGTTTTTGAAGGGAAAGCCCTTCCCACAGCCTTGGTGGTAAACCAGGTTTCCCCTTTCCAGCCCTATGGGTCAACCCGAGGCTGAAAGTGAGTGCTGCAGCATGGATACCGTTTTCTGTGCCTCCCTTGGCTGAATCATGGGCCAATGCACTCACCACTGCCATGTGTCTGGTCCTGGTCTGCAAACTAAGCCAGAGCCAAGTCCAGCTGTGCGGGACTGACCTCAGTGTCCAGCTGGTGAGGTTCAGATCGCCGATCTTGAAGCATCTTCACCCAAGTCAGGGGGACGTTCTGCCAGGTTAATCTTAGTCGATCGCTCAGAGCTGCTTTAAAAAGAAATTTTGCATCACTCACTCAGCATGAAATGACCTTTACGTAGCTAGCGTTGGATTTACCCCTCAGTTGACATTTGCCCAGGAAGGACTGATCTGGCTGAAACCCTCAGGTCTGTGTTTCTCTTTCACCAGAGAGGTACATTCAAATCCCCAGTGATTAATTGTGCCAGAGACACAGGGGAAAGCCATACCCTCAGAGTGCCTTTTTCAGCCACACGCCCTTCCACGGCCTTTAATATTTTTTAGTTGTGATGAAGAGAGGCGTCTTGTCTGCTCGCACAGGGAAAGTAACAAATTGTTTGATTTTCTACCTTACACTTCATTGATGTTATCTCAGAGTTAAATGTTGTTACTGTTCTGCTGCATTTTGTATTAACAGCAAAGCTCTCTGTTCCCCTCGGGGAGAATAAACGAATCCCACGTAACATTTGCGGACCAGAAGGAAGGGGCGACAGATGTGCGGTTCCCTCCTGCGGCTTGCTTTGCTGGCTGTCATCTTGTGGCTGAACACCGCGGTGGCAGTGACAACGCCAGTCCCACCTGAGATATCTCTTGCCACCTGGATGGTAGGATACTCAGTGGGTGATTTCGCGTGACTTTGAGAAGAGAGGCTGGTTTAAACCTAACAAAGTTCCCCAGGGCACACGCAGCATGATCTTGTGAACTCTGGTATTTGCAGCCTGAACGTGCTGATGGTTCTCTGCAGATAGGAACCGCCAGGGCTTTACCAGCAGAGTTAGGGGAGGAAACTGTGAGTCAGGCAACCGTAGTTCACTTGATGTGTTGTCTACCTGCCTCTTCGAGCACAACTTCTGCCCGTAAAGTATGCTTTTACGGTAAGTCTTCTGACTAGCGTTTCAGTTATCTCTGCTCTCTACTGATTGCCAAGGGCCACGCTGGCTTCGCAGGAGAACGTGACTCAGCACTGCCGGTGTGTTACAGTGCCCTGGTGATATAGAATGACAAACATCCTTATTCCTGTGCATGTGGGACATAGTCCTGCAAAGTGTCTCCTGCGTAAACAACTCCAATCCCCAGTAGTTCTAGCCAGGAAATTTTTTCTGCTGCTACTTTTTCAGATATGCGAGTTAAATCGGCATTCTTGAAAAACAACAGAAGTATGACAGGGGATTTTTCCTATGCTCACTCTGGTTCAGGAGTCTTTTATGGAGCCTTCCTGGAAAAGAAACAGGGGAAACAGTGGGTTTTGTGATGTAGAAAATAAACAGCAAAAAGAACAAAGTAGCTTGATGTTTTCCCAGATGCGAGAGAGTGCAAGAGACAATAAAAAGCAAGGAAATGCGTATTACTGCTTGTGGCAGGACTAGTAGCGAACTATTGTAAAAGCTGGGTTATCTCCAGTAATATCTGGGCTCCTGTTTTTCAGGGGATGCTGTAGTGGCCTAGAAGGTCCTTACTTGCAGGGTCCTGGTACCGCTGGCTTTCAGAAACCTTCACAGAAAACCCTTGCTCAGCTTGTACTGCAAGTAAAAAAAATGAACAAGGTATTGGGATCCATAAGGAATATGAGGGAAAATAATGATTAAATGTAAGTAGAGGGGCAGGTCCCCCAGGAACCCCAAGTGTGGTGGGTAATCTTGTCTCTAAAAGAGCAGCATTAAACAGTGATAGGAACAACCAAACATCAAGGAAAAGCTCTCCTTGGAGGAAGCAAGAGCTATAAAAGAAATATGTAAAATTACGAACACCACAGAGAAAGCAGATGGAGAGTTTCTGCTCTTCTTGTCTTTAGTGATGTGAAGGGATATTAAACCTGAATTTTTCATGCCAATAGCGGGAGAAATGTTTCTGTGCCTTGTGTAAGTGGAGCGTGGTGCTCAATGCCACAAGAAACCTTTCAAGACAAGAACTTAGAAAGATGCAGAACGGGATGGCAGTTTTATAGGGCAACATTAGCAGCTTTCAAAATTAACTCATACGACAATTTTGAAGATTATTTTTTTTCATGTCAACCAAATGCCAACTGTCAGAACTCAGGATCAGATCCATATGTAGAGAAGACAGATGACTGGCCCACCTCTGCACTCATGGGCCACCCCTGACACGCTGTATCCTCGCTAGAGGCAAGACGCAGGGCAGGATGGGCGCCTGCTCTGACCCTGCAGGGCAATACCCACATTTTCCTTCAGAGATGAGAATGAGCTGGGCCACAACTGAGTGCCAGAAGGGGCCTGCGGGAAGGGGCCTGCAGGAAGGAAAAGTGGCTGGATCAGGGTAGCGGAGGTCAATGGCTCCATCTGGGCCAGTTTCTTAATAGACTCCATCAAGACACTGTCCCAACATAAGGACAACCCATAAAACAGGGATGTCAGATCTCTCCCGTTGCTCCTAAATGATACGGCATTTATTCCTCCAAGTCTGCCACGGTAGCAGAGCTTCTCCTGGCTCTAAGACATTTCTCAGCACATTAGACATGCCGCAGATGTATCTGCGTTTAACCCAGTTTCTTCTTGGTGCTGTCAGTATCCAGTAAAAAGGCTGTGTAAAATTAAAAGCTCTTGCTTCTGTATCTGGAGTGAGCACATTTTATCAGATAGCAGCTTATTCTGGTGAAGTGGAGTACATTAATACCTGAGTCATCAGGGGCTCTGGGTTTTTTTATGTCAGCTTTCCAGGCTAGCTTTGTTATGTGCAGCACTCCCTTTGAATTCGGCCACTGCCACCCCGACACTACAAAAGGAGGGATTCTGGTGGGATGCTTTCAGGGAAGTGTAATGGGAAACAGTCTGGTCTGAGCGGCAACTCCAGTGTCATCAGCCATGGACTCAAACAGGGCTTCGCTTTTCAATTAAATGGTGACATGGGAAGCTGCTGGAAAACACAGCCGGAGAGTCTCCTGTTTGGCAACAAGGAATCACTGTGTACAGACCAGGTGCGTCCAATGCACATGGAATTCACCTATAGCATTTACAGCACCTAAATCATCCCCAGGGATTAAGATGCTTTATCAAGCCCCGCAGCTTTGCTGGGTCTGTTAAGACTTCTCTTCCAGCCCATAGACTCTCTAGTCCTGCTGCCCTTTGAGATACTCCCGAAGAAGTTCCTCCCTCTCTCTCATTTGTTTCTTCTGTCTACATCACACCCTGGGAGTTTTCACCAGTATGACACACACCGTTTTACTGCTGACTAATATTTACCTCTCTTTTATTGGCTTCTCTCTGTTTGCCTCCACCATTTAGGCTTGAGGACCTACCACCTCGAGCTGACCATCTCCTCAGCAATATTTGATGTTAGACCTCCTGGCCACTGTAACACAACACAGCCAAAAATCAATCATTTTCCTTCCCAGACCTCACTGTTTCCAACCATTCTGCTATCCCAAAAGCAGCAAAACATCTTGACTTTACTGGATTTTCGTGTGCTGGGCACTGTCTGGCAGAGGGCCATACACTTGCCTACAAGCAGGCAGACAATATGCAACCCAACTGTTTTAAAAATGACTTCTCCTGAGTGCATCCTTTTCATCTGAGCACGCATGAGAGGAGGTGTTTGAACTCCAGGAACAAGTGCCTGCTAGAGTTGCCACCCCACAGCCATGCAGTAAATTCGTTTTTTTTGCAAAATGAGCAGGGGATCAGGACCTCCTGTCCTTTATTCCCACCTTTTCCTGTGCTAACTTGCTCATTTTGGAACAATTCTTTCTTTAACTCAGGCAAACGAAAATCTCTTGTTTCTAAGACTACTTGTGAGTCAGGTTGTGCAGTTTCAAAGCAAGTGATGATGTGGAGTGAGAAACAGAAAAAAGTACAGAAAAAACAGACCAAGTTGGTGGTATCTAAAGAAGGTGTCAAGCAAGCAGGGTTGGGATCTTAGAGAGTTTTAGAGATATGAATTTGATTCTGGTTTTAGCACGGAGTTCAGTACAGATCTTATTTTAAAGATCAGAGATAAAGGCCCTGAACGATAGATGTTTTTCAGCTTTGCTCTGGTCTGGGCTGCAAGGTCCACTGGTAGAGGGTATGGCCACAGGAATCCCAACCGAGTAACGTACAGGCAGTCGAGCTAACTTGGTGTTATCTTCGGTATCACGCACATAGCGCTGAGAGGAAAAGCACACACCTTTGTGTGCTTTAGAATTCGACAGCCGAGAGGCTGTGGAAGCACATGAGTGCCTGGATTAAGCCGAGGGAGCAGCGCACGGTCCCCCCCCCAGCAGCTCTCTGACCGGTGCCTCGGTCCCCCCCCCGCCCATCCCTGCCCTCGGCTGGAAATCCCAGGGGTTAAAGCACGTGGAGACCACAAGGATGGTTCCTTTCCTCTACGGGCATGATTCTGTAGGAATAGGTAATAGCTGTTATCAGGAGAGTGATCTGCGTGGAAAGCATCGACATGCCTTTAAGCACACGGTTCCTCTTCTCGTGTCTTACCTTGCTTCTGCCCTGAGCTCACCCCAGCTCCAACGTGGCTGCCGCCGTTTGAGTCAGCTCAGAGCGTTCCCCGCAAGCGCTCTGCGCCACAGCAGATGGCAGCCTGTCCCCAGGCTCGGCGGCGGAGCTGCCGGCACTTCAGGCAGCGCGGGTCTCCTCTTGGCAGCGGTGCCTGCTCGCCCCGGTAGAAGGCTCCGTGTGAACCCAGCCACTGGATCAAAGCAGCTGGAGACAGAAACAGGACCGCAGCCACCTCTTGCAGGGCTTGGCTCCTCACCGGGGGCCGGATCAGCTCTCGCACCACCTCTCTATTCATCTAGGACAGCGTTTCCCTTCCAACTTACGACAAGGGTTCAAACGCAAAGTAATTAAAAATCCATGCTAATTCATTGCCTCACCTTGACAGCAACCCATAAGAGAAAACACATCACGCTTTGTGAGTAGTACGTCAAAATCAAAGTGACATTTCTCAGCGCCTGAGACATTCGTGCTGTACTGAAGAGCAGCTCTGTGGCAGGCCTGCCGCGGCTGGCTGTGTGAGCCGTGCTGGGAGAGGCCTCGCGCTACTTCATCTGCCCGTGACTGCTCAGAAGAGCCTCAGATACGCGCTGCGGATTTACCTGGCCTGGAAAGCAAGGAGCAAAGCCACCATCAGTCTTCCATCCTGCCCCTTCTTATTCCCTGCTCTGAGAGCCAGAACAGGGATGTTTATTGGGACGGGGTTTTTTGAGATGACCAGAGCCACACCAGGCTCTTCCTGATACCCTCTGGATCCCGTGGAAGCATTTCTCAGTGCCATGTGAAAACTCCCTTGTCCGTACTGTGACGTTACACCTACTGACCGGTGTTACTCATTCCTAGTGGTCTGTTTCACAAGCATCAGAAAGGGGCAAAGATGCCGTCTCCTGGGAAGGTGCTCCTGGTGCAAATGCAAAAGACGACAGATTTACTTCTGTGTAGCCTCTGCCTTCGATTCCTACTTTTTATCCTGCTTCTGTTCTCACAAAGTATGTTAATGGCATCCAGATGCTTATTAACACGTCCCACATAACAACCAGAGACAGGAAATACAGGCCAGATGAGGCACATAACAGCCTGAACAATGGTTAAGAGAGATGAGACAGATTCAGAGTCAGCAGGGCCAAGTAACATTTACTCTGGGGCCTTCAAGAAACTAATCAGATGGTTGTCAGCGAAAACCTTTATAAAAACTCTAGGGGATGGGGGAGGTCCCACAGGAGCGGAAAGCCTATTATCAATACCTAGGGGGACACCCAAATACAGCATTAGTTAATCTTAAAGGCCCACACAATCCCAAAGCAACCGTTACGGGCTTACAAAACCAAGCCATGTCTAACCAAGCCCGTTTCTGTCTTTGAGAAGGTAGCTGGGCCAGCAGCTGGGAAAGGGAAGCCACCAAAGTGCTGCATCTTCCCTTGAACACCACCGGCTCACGTGGCCACCAAAGGAAACGGTCCAGACAACATTACTACGAGGTGAACAGGCAAGTTGTTCATGCTCAAGGTGTAACGTTCATCACGCCCCTGGTTCTGTATGACCCTGACAGCTGCTGCCATGGGAACGTTGCCTCCCCAAGTCTGGCCGAAGAGGCAGGAGGCTGTATTTCTCTGTGCGTACTGCGAGGGATGGGAGATGTGGGGGAAAGTTCCTTTCACACAGGAAACCACCATCAGTGCCGCGATGACCCCAGTTTCCTACCTTATACTCAAGGTCTTGGCATTCATGAGCATCTTTTCCTTACAAGACACATGTGCCACTCACCCCCAGTTCAGCTGTTAAAGAAACACATAAAATACTCTTCCAGCAACCTACCCAGCCCGCAGAGGCTGCTGCAGACCGCTGCTTACATCTGTCCCTCTGAGGAGCCTTTTCATCCTCTTGAAAGCTGCCCTCTTCTTCCCCAGCTGTCAGAGAAATCTGGCTAACTAAAAATCTCGAGGACATTATACTGCGGTTCTCCCATCTTCCCGGCTGCATTCATTATTAATAGCTCATCATTAAATTTTAATAAATGGAGTATCAGAGGTTTAAGGCTCGTTAGGCGCCATTCCACCCTTTTTTTCTTCTATGTACACTTGTTGGGCAAGCTCATTCAGTGTCATGCAGGGGAAGCTGCCGGGCGGTAACAGGCGTACCTTTTGCAGAAAGTTGTAGCACCTTTATCTCCAGACTGCGGAAGTGCTTGGAATACAAAAGCTTTTGCTTTGAGGTTTTTTTTTTCTAGAAGTAAACAAAAAAACCCCAAAACCCAAAGAGCAGGTAAGTCTTCAGTCTCAACTTGCTCTTCAGTTTACTTCATTAGAGTGGGAGCTGATGAATTCTAGCTCCATTAGTGAGTTGGTTTCCCAGGGAAGATGGGAGCAGCTTGGCTGTGTAGGACCGTTGGGCTGCGTAGGACTGGTCCTGAGCAGGGTCTGTGCCCTGAGGAGCAGTGAATTAGTGGTGCTGCAGGAGAACTGAGATGCTTCTCAATGGGCAGAAACGTACTGAAACAAAGAACCACCAGGATATTTTTCCTCAGTGGAGGAGGCGCTAGGACCCTTTGGAGGGGCATACAGCATGAGGACACAGGCAGGGACCTGCTCGCTTCACTCAGCAAGTGGAGGGCTTCGGGGAGGAGGACATCGCGAAGCTGAAGACACCATTCAGGAAGCGGGAGCAAGAACTCTGGCCATCTGGCAAACAGCCTACGAAAAAACATCAAAAGGACTCTTTATCGTGGAGAACGCAAGGCTGAGAAGAGACACACTTATAGCCTTCAGCTGTGTAAAAGCCTGCTGGAAGGAGGGAGAAAAAACTATTGCCTCCACATCCTCAGGGGGGAACAAGCAGTAATGTGCTAAAGCTTTCCTTCGGGGGGGCTTTAGGTTCACCATGAGGAGCAATTTTTCACTGGAAGGATAGTTGAACAGAGGAACAGGCTGCCTAGAGAGGTTGTGGAGTCTCCGTTACCGCAGATTTGGAAAGGGTAAGCGGGCTGAATGCTTACGAGCGGGATTTGGGTAGAACTGACCCTGCCATGGGGCAGGCCAACACAGGGAGGAGCTTCCCATGGGTCCACGATTATCTTATCAACAATGCATTTTAAAACCAGCTGATACAAAGAAGCTCACATCTAAAATTTGTGGGAAAAAATCCTGTTTGATGCAACCTAGGAACTCTTCCTGGGTTTTTTTGGTTTGTTTCCCTCCCTCCTTGAAATAGTAAGGAAATTCCAGAGACACCGAGGTACTCAAAAAAGAGCAAGAACTGTAGTGTTAGACTAGCTCATCTGACATCCATACTGAGCAAAATAAAGGGAAAGCTGATCAGAGCTCACACATAAAGGAAAATAACATGCCAATCAAGTTTGATTGGTTGTTTTTTTTTTTTTTTAAAAGAAAAACTCACATCTGGCAAGCCTGCTTGCCTCCTTTGAGATAACAAGTTTGGCGGATAAAAGGCCAAGTCATAATGGTGTTTTGTAAGATATTTGACTCAGTATGGAGTGACATTATGATTAAAAGATTAGCACTCTCCCCTATCAGAAAGAGCCCACGTTAAACGGCTTAGCTGACAGCTCTCCCATGGAGGCTCTGCCACAGATGGGACAGACTCAGCCCAGAGTTACCTGGCCCTGACCCTGCTCGGCATCGCTGCTCAGGGTCTGGGGGCAAATGTAAGAGGACCACTGACAGTGTGTGTACGGGCTGTAAGGATCTGCCAAGCAGCAAGTTGGGCTAAGGAAAGTAATCTAGAAACTGCTGCTGTGCAGAACACACTGGAGGCATTGCTTTTTTATATATATATATTTTTTTTTTTGGAGTACTAAGAGCAAAGGTGGGTTAAATACCCCCACCCTGGGGACTCCCACAGCTGCTCCTCTCTTCCTCTGCTGCGTCCTGGGGAAGCCAACCTCTGACATCCCACCTTTATGCTTCTGCAGCATGAATTCGCACCAAAATTACAGTCTGAAAGATTATTTGGGGCCAACACAGCCTCTTGCGTGATTGTATTCAGCATATTTTTTGCTGCAGAAACAGAAATACAGCCTGGCTTTATTAACCGTTAGCCTATAAAGATAAAAATATAACAAAATGCAGACACATATGGTCTATAAATACATTTATGCTGTTGTGAGGAACGCTAGTCCCAGGCCTCCATGGTATGAAAAACACTCCACTGTGTAAATACTGCATGATCAGCAATATTGTTTTAAGGATGGGGGGGCGGGGGGTGTTTTTCCTTTAGGGCTGGCACAGCCGCTAGCCAAGCCCCCGCTTTTGCCAAGGCACTCGGCCCCAGCTTTGCCTGGCAGGCACCTGCCAGGAGCTGCCAAGGAGTGTGACATGAGCCCTGATTCATCGACGCCCAAAGGCGCTCGCACACACCTTCTGCTTCTCCTGCTCAGGAACAGGCGGGGTGAGATTTCCAAGCGATAAAGAGTGACGCTGGCAGAAACGCTGAGTAACACTGCAAACACCCGGAGCGATGGTGGAGCTGAGGTCTCCGGCATTGCTTACCCTGCCTTTCAGGAAAGCTGCTCTGAAACCACTTTTAATATGAATAAGTGGAAAAGCATTGGATATCCGTGCTCTTCTAATGTTATGCAGCATTTAAAAGAACTGCTGGTTGATTCAACTTCCCTTCAGAAGTCAAGCAAGCTAATTAAACGAACCAAGGGCCTGGCCACTTTGCTCTGCAGAGCCTGGGACTGGCTTTGCCCAGCCGGCTGCTGTGACTAGAGGCTGTGGGGAAGGGGCAGGAGATGGGAGAGGTGCCGCAGCCCTGCGACCCATCTCGGACAATGTTTATTCTCCAGCAATGGTGGAGGGTGGCACCACAGGTTTATCCTGTGATTCGACCCATGGACACGTCTCCATCACAGGGCAACACTCCATGGAAAGGCAAACTGGGCAGGCGAGACCACGACCCCTCAATCCACAGTTAAAGGCCCTTAATCCCTTGGAAGTCCTATTGTAGGGGGTTGTCCCAGCAAAATGGAAGTGGGCATGCCTGCATCCCAGTCCTGCAGAGGAGTCTTTTGAAAATGTCAGCCACTGTGCCAACTAGAAGCACAGGCCAGAGAGGAAAAAAAGAGGCCAATTAAAAAGCCAGGTTGTCTCTGCATTGCTCAGGGCTAACAGAACAGATGATGGCATCACTGGAAGCTGCGTTTGCCTTTAATTGTCCTTGTTCCACTGAATAACTAATTCTCTCCTCCTCCCACACGACAGGGAAAAAAAAAAAAAGCCTGGTTTTTTTGGAAAGGATGAGTTGACTCAATTCCTTTCCTACAGCATATGACAGCAAGCTGCAGTTTTTAGCTTGCATCCAGGCAAGTTTAGAATATTGCTGCATGCATTTGTTTTGTTTCAAATCTTCTGGGATCAGTTAAAAATATTATTTTGGAGAGAAGAGGATATGGAAGCACTAAAGGCTTCAGCTCCTCCTAAATTGCCACCGACCAAAGGGAATAGCATGGGTAAATCCCGTTTGCAAGGTGGTCGTATCAAAAAGTTATTTCACAGGTGTCAGAGGGCTGGGACATGGGGGGCACTGGGGACAAAGCGGATCCCCTCAGCCTGGAGATGAAACACTGGGCTTACCACGACTCATCCTTCATGTGGCTGTTTCGCAGGAAAGCCATTGCTCTTCCCTTATCCTTGACCAGCTCACATTTCCAGCATTTTCCAGGAGAGACTAAAGGGAAACCCTACCTAGACTGAAGGATAATGACTGAAAACCCCTCCCAAACACATTTTGCAGGGCCCCAGTCCAGCCAACGTGGTTCAGTGCATTAAAAGTCACGTATTTCAATAGAAACACACAGAGAAATAGTCATAACCCCAGTGAACATGACTGAGAAGCTGTCAGATAAAACAGCTCAGCGAAAAGTTGATCTGATTTAATATATTATCTTTTTTTTGGGGGTGGGGGGGTGGGAGAGGAGAGTTGAAGCAGAAACAAATCCAAGGACAAAGACAATGAGCTATAAAGAAGCAGACAGAATGATCTTGGGAGTTGTTAGTGAAGAATACGCGTAAGGAAGCTACACCTCCCACCCCCGAGTGATGTAACCATGCACTGCGCCTTCCTCCGCTGTCCTGGCATTTCCTACCTGCCCCTCCGTGCCCTCCTGCCGCTCACGCTCTCGTGGGGAATCCTGCGGAGCCTGGCACATGCTGGGGTGGGGTGGGGGGGAAGACTTTTAATGAGGCCTTCCCACTAGGAAGAGGAAAACCAGACAATCCTGGCCGAGTTGTAAGTCCAAAGGGCTCTTCCCTCACTGTATTTTTGAAAGGCAGCGGATCCGCAGCAGCGAGCTCAGCACAGAGCTGTCCTTATGCACACAGGCAGAGGAGCAGATTAATGGTTCGCTCCTGCCTCAGAGCTCTTTAGTGACACTAAATCAGCAAAAAAGCATTGAAAATAAAAACATCGCAATATTGCAGGTGTTGCCAAATCACAGAGGAGTTGCCTCTGCCACCAGGAAAGTGCTTCTCTAGTGGATCCATCAGGTCACTCGTGCCCACACAGAGGACGGGAGAGGTCCCAGCCCCTGCACAGGAGCGATGGGTGCTCAGTGGGGGTGGCAGAACCGAGTCTTTGCTGGTGCCTTCACTGCAGCAGAGCCAGGCAAACCTCTCAGGCATTGGTGCTGGTTCCTATTGCCAGCCCTGTGAGGGGCAGCAGGACCAGGATGGAGAGCCGGCCGTGCCAGCAGCCAAACCAAGTGGCTTGGAGCAGGCCGGCAGCTCCTGACTGCCAGAGCTGGCACTTTGCCCCCGGTTACTAATCCTCACCACCCCCACCACCCCCCGCACCTAACCTGATCCCACACAGGCTTGTGCCTGCACCAGGCAGGGCAAACCGGGCCTGCGCCTGCAAAGTCGCCTGCAGAAAGGGCCGTATCTGCCAGGGCTGTAGGGAGGAGGACGGGCAGCAGCTCGCAGGGGAACCAGGGCAGGAACACAAAGATTCAGGCACTGGGGCTTAGGCCAACACTGTTCCCTACTGATGCACAGCCTCTGACGTGCCCAAAACCACCGGTCCCACTCCAAGTGCTGCGGTCCCCGAGGCCGGGATGGGACAGCTGCTCCCACAGCGACAGCTTCGACTTGAGGGAATCAAAGAACTTTTCCCCTGCTCTTTTAAATCTTTTGCTGTCAGGAGGGAGGCAGGACCAGAGGGACAAGCAGGACCACCCAGCATGGCTGTTCCTTGTGCAGTAGCACCCACTGACATTCCCCAGCTCAGCTGGTGTCACTGGGATCGTTGTCACCAGGGGATACTGCACCAAAACAGCAGCTCGATGCGGGGCTGTTCTCTGCAAGAAAATGGGGTCCCGAGCTCTTGCTGCTGCTGCCCTGGAAGAGGCACCAGGGGAGGGACAGGCTCACTGCCACCTGTGTGGGCCCCCGAGTCACAGCAACCATCGTGGCTCCCACCAAGATGCTTCCCCACATCTTTTACACAGGATGCACAACAAGGTGTGCATGAGCGATCTCCTACAGCCACCAGAACCTTGGAAGCTGCATTTCCAGGATCACCACAACCCTGGTGTTAAAAGCTGAGCACTAGAATTAGACAAGCTTTGCCGGTGTTTTTACAGAAAAGGAAGGAGGGATCGCGGGAGCCCAGGCTGCGACCAGGAAGCCTGGTCTAATTTAACAGCAGCCAGGCTTAACCCCGTCTGAAAGGCAGCAGGCAGGTAGGCAGCTGTAGTCATGATTTACATTGCAGAACTCAAACTGTATTTTTAGAATCCATCCTGGAAAGCTTCTCTTCAGAAAGAGATCAAGTATGCCACAGCAGGGTCATTATGGGATTTGCAGAGTACCTCCAAACAGGGGATGGCTGCTTGAGTGACTTTGTTATGTCATTAAATCTCCTGGGATACCAGCCTTGTTCCCATGGGTGTAACGAGCCTCGCGCGGATGGGATTAGAAACCCTCATCCCACACGCTCGCGGTGTTGCTGGAACCCAGCGGCTGAGTCAGCAAAGGGAAGCGGCCGGGCTCCCCAGGCCTTCCTGGGGAAAGCCCCCAGCAAGCCCCCAGCGCCAGCCTCCTGCCCTGCGGTGAGCCAGCTCGCCCAGCTGCTCCGCTTCTGCTCGGGGAATGAAGCTTTCATGAGCCAGCTGCTGGGCCAAGCTGCTGCCTTTTACCAGGCTTAAATCCGTGCAATTTCCTACAGCTGAAAAGCAAATTAGCTCATTAAATCACCTGCATTACACACCTCACCAGGTACCATGCAGAACAGCGCGGCCGATCGTGCCAGCCGACAGCGGGACGCTGCCCGCTCAGCCCCGACGTGCAGCATCCCCGAGCTCTTGGGGCCAAAGGGCCTCCGCTTACACCCACGTGCAACCCCCGCCAGCACCACATACCTGCAGGGAGCCCCGCAGAGCTGCGCTCTCCCTCTGCTGCTGGCACCGCCGATGCCTCTTTCCACGCCTCTGAAAGGGGGTTCGGGCCGTGGGTCCGCAGGGGCTGGTCCGGCTGCACACAGTCAACAGCCCCAATGCCAGCGCGTCACCACCCAGCGCTGCAAAGGCTTCAAGGTGCAGGGCGCTTACATCAGCTGGCTGCACTCAAAGGGATCGTTTTACTCCAACATTCATTTCACAGTTTAGAGACTACAAGACCTTCTATTTAAATTATTCATTAAGGCACAGAAGCCCAGGCAGAACTCAGACAGGGAACCGCAGCCACTGCTCCTAGTCAGCCTGTGCGGCGCACGGGAAGTGTTCCCCAACTACCCAGCCGCCACCGTCCTGCTCGTGACAGCGGGATTTCCGTGTCGCAGCCACTCGAACGCCCACATTCTGCCCTTGTAAGAACCGGATTAAGCCCAGCTTGGGTCCAGAAAAGCATGCAACAGGCAGAGCGCACAGGGCACGCTCCTGAGGGCTGCCATAGCATACTGTACCCAGGGAAACACCAGTTCTGCTAAGGCAGCACCCTCTCCCGGGGAGTTTCTTTGTATTTTTTTCGGGGGTGGGGGCAAAGAAGTATAATGAAAGCCTAATGTATCATCTTAATGGGGCAGAGGCTTAATGATGGTCTGTGTGTTGGGCATGAACCTCTTCTTCCCCCCTCCAGGCGTCAGTTGTGCATGTTCCCACCTGCACGACTGGCACCGGGGCAGCACCCAGCCACGCCTCCAGCACGGGGCCATGCACTGCTGTCACCTGTCCACTACCCTCCCCTTCTCAACCTGTTTTCACTGTTTGTGTTACTCACACCGCTTTGTAGCTTTCACCGTGTCCTTTTCTGATATTTCATATCCTCGTAGCCAGCGAGATCACAATCAGAGAAGCAGCACCAATCTGATTTTGTGGAAGAAGGAATCAAGAGCTCTCAACATTTGCAAATAGTCCAGCCATTTACTCAAGAGTTTTTGCTTACATCCCATTATTTGTAACTTTCTCAGGGAAGAAATCATTTAACTGCTTCTTTTGAACAACAATCTTGCCTTTGTGAATGTGGAGTTAAATACAGAACACACTGAGAGGCGACACCTGAAAGGAACCATTCCAATCCAGGACCAGGATAACACAAACTTTACGGTTGCTTTTCTTTTTGTGCTCTTAAGCCACATGTGCAGAGCAGACACCTCACCTGATGGTGAAGGGCCATCTCCAGCCTCTTGTCCCATCTCTTGGAAGCAAAGCAACAGACAATCCCAGAACTTCTATTTTTGAAAAGTGTTTACTCACATAGTTTGAATAAATTAATTTGCAAATAAAAATTAAACTACAGTATACTATAGTTTGAATAAGATGATTAGAACAACTACAATACAGGGATTTCTTGCTGCATAACTTTCGTTACTTAATGCATATAATCTGGAAAATGTATAAATCAGTTATATTTCTATGGAAAGGGAGTAACAGCAGTTACTTGTACATGACAGCTAACTGAACTTATAATACAGGTTTCCTGACACATGCATTTCCTGAGTGAACCAAACAATATATATATTTTTTTTTAAATGGAGAAACAATTGACGCAATTCATGACATCTAAGCAACATAGGTCTCTCAAACAAGAAAATTTTAGAACAGCTTTGACAAGAAAAAATTAAAGCTATGCTATAA
This sequence comes from Falco cherrug, assembly GCF_023634085.1. Classification (NCBI taxonomy): domain Eukaryota; kingdom Metazoa; phylum Chordata; class Aves; order Falconiformes; family Falconidae; genus Falco; species Falco cherrug. The sequence goes on along the minus strand of NC_073702.1, from coordinate 89,607,788 downwards.
AGTACAGAAATTTGCTATTGTCAATTATACAGTACGTATTTTGGAAAACAAAAAAAGTATGAAGCTGGCCAAAAAAAAAGCTCAACTCAATCCTAAAAAGGTCCGGTTGTGTATTTGCAATGAAGCACAGTGGGTTAGCAGCAAAGCTGGATGTAGTGCACTGGCCTTTTCTGGTGGATACAGAGGGAGAAGGAGGGTGGAGAGGGGAGAGCAGAGAGGACGTTACTGGGAGCCCAGGGCAGCACGAGCAGGGAGCAGGTGTCACACACGCAGCCCGCACCCACCTCGGGCTCCCCCCAGCCGACTGCCATCAGGCTGCACCAGGCGGCCAGGGCGCGGGCGTGCACCCTGGGGTACAGGCTCCAGCTCTGCTCCGCGCGGCCCGGCCGAGGTGAAGGCGAGCACGGAGCCCGTGGCCCCCAGGCGCCAGGCAGCACGTCCCACCGACAAGCCTGTCACACGCAGATTGCTCCCCACTCCCCACATGTGGGGGGCACGGGTGCCCCCACCTCTCCCCTCCCCACCTGTGTCCCCCCACCCCCAAACAGCAAGGAACAAACCGAGCCTCCTCTTTCAGGTTCGTTAATGTTTAACATTGGAAAAACCCTCACAAATGCCACTAATGCTAAATAAAGAGATGTGTTAGCATAAAGGGAGAAAAAAATCCTTAATCTAGACTAAGTTGCATATTCGAAGAGTCTGGTAAATATTCTCCTCATAACCAGATCTTAAGTACAGTCCTACCAAGAAGACATTTTAAGAAGTCCTCCTCAGCTACCTTTCAACACGGTTAAAAGCACACCGTTAGGCCACTGTAATCTGCATTAGCTCTGTTCAAAAGCATTTTAACTATTCTAAGAACTCAGTATTTTAGATTAAAAGATTTTTCTACCATTGCCATCTCACGTCCTTCTCCATCCAGAACTACTGTACACATCCGATTGCTGGATGTAACACGCTATGACCATGCTACTCACTAAACATTCTATGTATTTTCAATAATAAAGATAAATAGAAAAGAGTTAATATACATGTTATATTTTACAATGTTTGCATCCAAGCTGTAAACTAATGTTCTTTGAACTATTTACCCTCCATGTACAAAAAGAATGAAACAACTTTCAAAACACTGTGGGCATGTGATTCGAAAGCATTAAACGGAAGGCATCGAAGTTCACTCTACAACACTTCCTTCACCTCTTCAGAAGTAATTATTAACTAAAAAAAAAAAGAAGCAGTTTCCCCTTCCCCCTCCCCCCATTTCTTCCATTTCCAGACTTTTCTCAATAGAGAGCAATATAGCTGTTGTAACAAAAACCCCAAAATTCTTCATCTTAATGCAAACCAGCAAAGCCCAGAGAATACGAAAAACAGTTGGTTTAAAAATCAGAATCGCTTAGCTTATCAGTTTACTGCAGTCCTTGGTAACACATGTGTTAGTCGAGAGGTCCTTGGAAAATGAGTCTGATGTAACCCTGCTCACCAGCCAGCTGATGCGCACAGAACGGACAGGCTGCGTGAAAAGTGTGAGTACCATGAGGAAGAGGGATTTGGGACCAATATGCAGTTGTCTTTTCTGAGCACACGTGTCCACACGGGCTGAATGCGTGAGTTGGAGGTCCTGCATCCACATAAAATCCCGCTTCACATCCAAGCCACAGAGGCACGTAGGGGCCAACGGAGCGGCACATGGGACACTCGCGATCCTTGCCGTCTCTCTCCTCTTTGTTTCCCCAGTTGTGATAGCCGTGGACGTGGCCACAGTTCAGATACACCCATGGCTGCTTTTCGTCTACAACATCTTTTCTCTTCATGCTGGGGAATGCCAAGGTGTTAAACCCCACGGGACACTGGGGCCTTGCTGCATTTATTTCCTGTCTCAGCGCCTCCAGGTGCTTGACAGTAGGAGTGCGGGAGAGCCCCTCCGCAGTGCGCCACAGCAGCGTTGCTCCGCACAGGTCGATCAGAGAGCCATCCTGGAGCTGGTTCGTTTCGTTCTCAACCTTGGGACAGACAAAGGGAAGGAGAGGTGTCACCTATGGTTACCTGAAGAGTAACGTAATGCACTTTCATAACACTAATCTGCCTCAAACGTACAGCCAAGAAGTTCCAAGCAGCTCCTGACCGTTCCATACAAGATATCCATGGAGAGCCCAGGATCAACTCCTCCCTTCCCCCCCCCCCCCTTTTTTTTAAAAAAGATTGTGTCCATTAAAAAAAAAAAGCACAAAAAGCTCCTCTCTGACCTTAACAACTTCTCTCAACTCCATCCCTATCGCACTCCCAATGTCACAAGTCTTGTTTTAGTCCTCCATCACATTTTTAGACTGTTTTCTTCAAAGACACCTTTACACATGGTTCTCCTCTCCTCAACAAAGTCAGCTGTTGGCATTCCCAGCTAAACGTGTCACTTACTGAAGTGTTCATGTTGAATCTCTTTTTGCTAAGAGATCCCAAGTCATATCAAAAACAATTATCCCCTGGAAATGTTCCCAATGCTTTGGCATCGAGAGGAAGAGGAAAACTCAGAATACCAAGGTAGCAAAGGATATCCAGGTATAAAGTCATGTGTCAATAAAACTGTAATTCCTCTTTATTATTCCATTAAAAAAACTGGGGAAAAAAATCTTACAAGCATGAAATCAAGAGGGAGAATCAGAAAATACTGTTTAAAATGTGCACGACTGACAGTTTGCAGAAGAGCACAGTCGACTGGCAACTCAAGCCAGGAGAACAGTCTAGATCTGCAATTAAGTACTAGTTTGCAGATAAACTGTCAGTTATTCAGGTTGAGCAAGACACCTTCACGTATGAAGACAGACATATAAGTCATCGGTGTAACTAATTACAGAGGCAACATCTACACTGAATGAGGCCGATCCCAGCCCCTGTTTATACCCAAGCTTGACCACCTACAGCCGTACCCATTTTAACAGGTCGCATAAAACGTCGGGCACTACTCTTACCATTTTCCCCCTCTGCTGAGCTGATCTGGTCTCACGGAGGCTGAACACATTCCCGCACACGGATATCTCTCTCCACACCCCTGGCTTGGAGTCCTCTGTAAATCCATTTCGAGGATGCATAACAAGAACCCCATTGGTGGTTAGTCCATCCATTTGGCCATCTGACGTCTTCCACTTTGCAGCTTTCTCCTAAGAGAAATTACATCAATGAAAGCTTCCAATTTGGTTGAAGCAGAGCTGTGAGTCAGTTTAAAAATAAGCCGGCACTGAACTCTGGGGGGAAAAAGAAAAGAGTTCCCTTACCCCAAGAAAGATGTTTTTTGAGGAGTCAAATCCTGCAGCATATATTCTTGCTGTAAAAGGAGGGTTACGTTCACATATGATCCGGCAGGCAAACCTTGATATAGTGCTCTGCACAGACTGTGTATCCGAATTACTCTGGCTCCCAGGCACTGTATCTGTCACTACGAAGTCTATAGGACTCTCCGTTGACCGACCAATCTGGAAAGGGATTAAAAAAACAAAACAAAACACACAACTGTTTAGAAGTTTGCACTTGGGTCTAGGAACATCCAAACTCAAAACATTTAAAAGCAATCAAGAAAAAAACCATGACATTCCAGTTTGAAGCATTCCTTTTTGCACCAACCTCAATTTAGGTTTCTAAAGCCTAATCTGAACTGATGAGTTATTCCACCTCCATGTGACCGAAGTTATTCTGAAGGCTGACTACAGCCTACTGAAGGAAGGGGAAATAAAGTGATATAATTAAGTCAATTCCCAGACAATTTCCCATTGAAGGCCGCCTCATCAGAAAGGTTACGTTCAGGTCAGCCAGAGCAGCTGCAGCAGCACCAGCACAGCCAGCACACAGCAGTTAGGCAGGAGTGTGACATTCAGCCACTTTGCATGCCCAGAATATTCTGAACGATGCCAGACTAGGTAGAGGTGTAGATATAGGAAAATTTGGTTATGTGAGCTGACTCTCCTGCTCTAGTGGGGCACTGAGGAATAGCAAATCTGTCAGGAAAGACCAGGTACGAAGTATTTGTGGTGGGGAGGGGTTACATTAACATGCACAGAACACAACATCTGACTACAATCACATTTTTCTTGTAGCTGTGCCTTCTTTTCTGACTGCGTGGAAGAATGAGTTTTGCAGTCCCACACAAGTGTACTGGGTTTGATAGAACCACATGGGTTTCAGGGCTCCTCCAGTCCACTCATCTTGTCCTTTTCCTTATGAAGTATGATGAGAAATTATATCCCTCTCCCAAACATCCACATAGCCAGGTTTAAGGCCCACTTACACACTACTACTTTTCACTCACTTCCAGAGCTCTCAGCTTATAAAATAGTTGGTTATATTAAGACTGATCAACTGCTGGGCAAGAGACCTAAAAGCCTGAGGTGCTTTTTGGTGAAGGCTGGAGAGCTTTCATGAGACTGAAACTGCTTTGTCAGAGTGTATTTTTCTACTGCTGCTTAGGCAGGATAACCCATCAGTACACAGGGATTGCCACTGGCGATCTTAGAGCAGCAAACACGCCACAGCACGCCTGAAGAGAGAACACTTACACAAACAATAGCTTATGCTGCAGTTAGTTCGTCACAGCCCTTTTGCCCCGTGTTGCAGGTATCTGCAGTTGCACAGCAGCTTCCTCCACCACTTACCCACACCTCCCACCTCCTTAGATCCTGCAGTGGCATCACAGCTAAATGCTGTGACAGCAAAACTCCTTGCCATCAATTAGTGACGACATCAACAACAACAAAAAAATAATTCAACGCGAGATCAGTCCGGGAACCAGAAGGAACAAAGCACACCAAAAAACCCCAAAACAAACCCCTTCCTTCTGAGAAAAACAGGAAACAATTATAAGATTTAAGCGCACACCACAGCTGCAAATGTGTTTGTGGTTCGTTCTCATACATACAGGAACCGCAGCAAAGTAGCTCTGAACTGCCAGCACGTCAGAACTGGGCCTCCTCTCTCCACATTTCCCAGTGCTTGAAATTTCTGGGTTTGCTTAAAGATGTTAGGGGTATTTTTTGTATTGGTTGCGTCAAAAGCTTTCCTGTATTTTCATGTATTTTTTCTACCCTGCCTCCACCTAGCTGATCCCAAATCCCTTCATAAATGCTAGAAGCAAAGTTCCAAGTGCAAAAGGAGAACTGTGCACTTTATTCTTCATTTTGCAAGGACTGACTAGGAGACAGGTTATGTGAGTTGCAGACCAGCAATCAAAGTCAAAACCATAATCTTGTGTGTTAGTCACAAAAACCCCAACTTTCACCTCTGCCCAAGCCTAACAGATGCACAGATATACAGCTTTGTTCATGTGATGGCCTGGGGAACGAACAGAATTAAAACGTCTGTGAATATAGTAAAGTGCAGAAAGTGTCGCAGGGCAACTTTTGGCTCTGAGGGAAAAAGCGTGAGAAAGTATCTTGTTAGAAACTACCCAAAAAGCGAGAATACATGTATACATCACATTTGTTTCACATACCTGGAACATATCTGTGTTGCTGTCATGCGTATATTCAACTACTACTGTCTGGGCCCGAGACAAAGTGTAAGATATGCTGTGTTGGTCCTTGTTACTTATTGCCTATGGAAAAGAATGCCAAGTATTATTGAACCAGTAAACAGTAACTCTCATGAATACAGCAGCAAAAGGAGACAACATATATAACCAGGCTCTTGTTCTGCTCAATTAATGCATTAAGGCAGATGGTTATTAGTGACACACCTGTAGTTAAACTTCACAAAAACCAGTCCTGGCCATTAAAAGAAACTGCAGGATTGATTCAGCAACAGACCAAACTGGTCTCTTCACCGCATGCTGCAACAAAATACGTGTAACCGAGACCTATTATTAGTCAAGCTTCATGTTAAAGCAACAACGGCCTTAACACAAAAGAACAGAACAACCGAGCAGAAAGGCTAAAACTGAACGTAACACCTTCATGGCCTTCTCTGCCTGAACTTCTCCAACAGCAAAGTGACAAGGATCTGAGCTCCTACTAAATTCAGTGATGATTAATAAATTACATAGACAAAAACCATAAGAAGTAGTGCTGGTAAATGGCAAAATGGAGAAACTCAGCGCAGGTTGCAGAAGCTGTAGCAAAGTAATCTAGGTTTCAGTTGGTTAGTCTAGATCTTCATTCTGCAACTACCTGCTAGGAACTGAACAAACATTCTTCTAGAAGTGCTTCTAAATAGCACTTGAAGACCATAAAGAATTGGTAAAAATAAACGTTCTTTTCACAGATACCCTATAGATGTAATCCTATTACAAGAACTTTGGTCAGGAAAATGCTTTTGATTTCAGAATACGTGATGTCATTCCCAGAATTTGGGAATTAATATTCTTAAGTGTAAATTAATATTCGTAATTATTCAGGGGTGAGACACTTGACACTACTGTATTTGTTTAAGGGCCTGATCTTGACACTGGCAATCTCTAAACCACCACTGAGCATTCTCAATTTCCGTTAGTTTTAGTGGAAATGCTCCGTATTATTGAACATAACTGCAGATACACCTGAACAACAACACAGAAGTATTTCAGGGTAATGCCTTAGCTATGTTAGTTTCGACACGAAACACAATTCGCTTCAGGACCTAAGCCCTGCCTTTACTGCTTCTTAATGGGAACTCTGAAACTGATTACAGGCTCTGTAAAACATGCCCTGCAAAAACCACCTGTCCTCACCCCTGGGGAACTCCTACCCATTGGACGGAGCAGCAAGTGCATGCCGAGCTTTGCCAAAGGATCATTTAAGAGTCAGCTTCACGTGAAGCAAAGTTAGCCCTAAAGCATGAGTGAGTGCGAAAACAGGAAGTCTAGAACAGATGTCTAGTGAGTTTGGAAGCAAAACAAAATAAGAAGTGTTTTACATGACTAGCCTGTGCCTTGAACATTCATGTTTCAAAAATAAACATATTTCTTTCTGGACACGGCAAGGACTGGGCACCAGATTTATTTTGCTGAATGGCTGCTTGCTAACCCTGACATGTACCAAAAAACCTTGGATAAACATGAACCATTCTTTTTGCTGCCAGAACCTCATGCTTTTTACATCATTTCATCTCAGCATAACAGCACTGACTTCACTGAACATTTCTGCACCAGGCGAAATAAAACTTAACCAGACAAGTCAAGCTTACCTTTGCTGCTTGAGGGGTACAGGCAATATGCACAGTGCTAGGTTTCACCCCATTTGCCTTCGGCCTTTTAAATAAAGCAAACCTACTTTTTCTTCTTCCTCTATCTCCATTTGGGAGAGACCCATTGTACCTATCAAAAAGCACAGAAAAAGAACAATGTCCATCTTCCCGTATGACTTAGCTTCTGGTGAGATACAGACCCACAAGAACTTTCATTCTAAGCAAAAAAATGTTCTTGTATGGTATTAATAATTACAGATTTCCAATTAATAACATTTAAATCCAAGAATTTATAAACACAATATTGAAACATGCCCACAGAACTACAGCAAATACAGACAAAGCTTGTAGGACAAGGAATGCTACCCAGATTAATCTCAAAGCTACTATTGACAATCAAAAAAGACCCAGGTCCCAAACATGAAATCAAGTAAGATCATATCTGTAGCTTTATCTCTAAATGATGTGTTCATACTGGAAATGAAAGACTAAAAACTCATCAACCCTGGTGGAGAGCTTGTATTTTAGAGAACTTGGACTGAAATAAAACCCGTAAGAAACAGCTCCTCCAAGACTCCAATTTAATCAGCTGGAAAACCCTCAGACTCTCACTTTGAACACATCAACATAAACAGGCCAGGCGGCAAACCTGCTTTATTAAAATCTTCCATTTGCACTTGGATATTATAGTCAGCTACCATGTTCTTACAGAACTCTTTATTTTACTTAAAGTCCTAGGGAACTCTTCCGCATTATCATGTTAGTCACATGTCTTGGGGCCCAATCTGGAACCAACTGGGAAACCTTCAAAACTGGCTGCCTGTGTCACAAAATGCTTACCTGGGAAGAACGCAAGAGCTGAAAATCACCTTGCATCTACTCAAGTGTTTAGAGCCCTACCTCCATGCTCATGCCATCACAAAAAAGTATGGAAAGCTGTGCCGCAGTGTGCAATCTATCACATTATGTGTAACGCCTGGCTGCCACAGAAAACGGCAGCCTGCCCTCCACACCCCCTTTACATGAGGTCAGCTCACTGTTCAGCTGCACACTCCCCAGACAGAATGCAAAAGAGGAAGTTCAAGCGGTAGGTTGTGGGACCATCTCACAGCAACTTGCATTCTGTCTGCTTTAAGTGCACCCTGAAGTTCCACCTTCATTCTCCCTTCCAACCAAGACACAAGCACTTACCCTAATACAATCAATTCACCATATTTCACTGGTGCTTTTGATGGATGATTTTCTTGATCAGGAGAAAACATGAGCTTAGCTAATGACTTCTTCTCAAACTTCAGGTCTCTGATCAAGAGTTGTGGCACACTTTTTTCATTATTTCCTGTAAAAACAAAGATAAAATTAAGTGTAAGAAAAAAAGACTCAAATCCAACAATTACACAAACCTGCACATCTGATATGATCAGTACAATATTTTGTGTTCCGTATTTTGGTCTTGCCTGAAATAATTTTAAGAACATACATATAAAACCACATCAATTATGGTTGAATTGCCTGGAAGAACTACCAGATTACAAGAAAACCACAAGTGCATTTAGCAAATTCCAGTATGGCCTTGATAAAACAGCTACAGTTGTTTTCCTTCATGCTAGTTTTTAGGATAAATGGTATATAGCTTCATTTAGTATGTTCGGTTCAACTATCAAGTAGAGCCTGATAGGGATTAAATTTCAAAAAAAAAACAAAACCCAAAGCAAGAGCAGTTCATCAGCTCGAAGTAAGTTTTCTTGGAAAGCATCTAGCTCAGCTTTCCAAGAAATATCTGGATTTGCAGATAGAAGTTGTATGACAATTTGATGTTGAGTCTACCCTACAAGTTTGGGGTGTGCATTGTCATCTCTCATGTTTAACCAGACACAAATGACACAAACAGCTGTCCGAACATTTCCCAAGGGCTTCCCACATAACTGTTAATGAGAACCATCTCTTGAAGTGCAATTTTTCATACTTCTGCTTTGAGGAACAGTTCACACTGATGTTTTTTACAGCTTCTCATTAGTAACATTTCCAGACACCTCTGACCTATCCAACCCACCTCTGACCATCCTGCAGAGAAAGCCTACCCAGCAGAGCACATGCTCGATAAAGAATAAAGCTGATGGTAGCTTGTTGGAGGCTTTCTTTAACAGAAATAAGAACATTCCCTTGGTCCTTCCAGGGAAGTTTTCATATCAACTCAAAAGGCTATTAAGCTGTTTTAGTACTGGTGGTTAACATGCTGCCTTCTGTGCAAATACATGTATTGGCTCATGTACTTCTTCAATCCTGTCATCAACTGATCACAACTACAATGCTCTATCCCCATTTTCTTCTGCCTCAACCAGACCGTAGATATTAGCAGAAGAGACATCACCGTGCAGATGTGATACACCCCCATCTTACGTCCTAACAACAGAGAAAAGGATGTGGCAGGGCTTGATGCCCTGCTCACATTCGTTCAGAAGCTGATGCAAAGATCCCTTTACCAGCCTGAGGGCTACCCTCTCCCAGTCCTCTCTGCTTCTTCACAGAGAAGCTTAGCTTCACGGTCTCTTCTCAATATACCTATTTCTTACTCAGCATAAATGTGTTCATCCGCACCTGCAATCAGCTCACAGTGCTCTCTGAAAACTCTGTGTGCTCCTTCACGCTTTCTTACATGCTACCCCACATATCTGTGTGAGACCCTCCCAGATATGTGCAAGGACATCTTGCTGTCCTACAAACTTTTTCTGTGATGCCTTATGAACACAATCAGGAGGCTAAAGCAAAACCTTACTGTTTCCTTTCATTTCTCATTATTTTCCAAATCTCTTCTCTTTTACTCTCACGTCTGGGTACTGTGGATTTCATAATGCTTGAAAGAAGTTAACTGAAGGCTGTGGTTAGCACACATGTAGCATTATCACAACAGTATCCTGACTCCACCGCTAGATGTGTGAGCGCATTGTAGCAAACCTGATCTGCGCAACATTTACCTTGAAGTGTCTGTCCCGTCTACATGACAGTTACACCAACATGTTTTTGTTGCATAGGAGGCACTGCACGTTTTCACCAGGCAGCCCAGCTACCCTGCTTCACGCCTTAGGATATCCATCATTTAGCTGGTGCAGAAAGTGCCTTTTACTGATGCAGCAGTCCCCATCTGTCACACAGGAACAGCAACAGCGGCACAGAAGAGAGCAAAGCAGTGTGGGTTGCTCTGAAGCATTTCTAGTTTGCTGACCCACATGTAGCAGTAACTTCACTGGGATTGTGAAGGTACTTAGTGTTATAGGTGGGGCTCAAGATTTTGCCTCTAGAATTCTAAAATGAAGAATTTAAAGCCAACTTATATGCAAATCTGACCTTGAACTCCTATCATCACACATCAAAGTGGAGATTGTCCCATTTGATAGACAGTTAATAACAAGGTTAACAACAACATTAACTGTGTTCACAATTTTCACATTTGCTGTAGCCACCTGGGGTCTTCCTTGCCTCCTGGGATTACAACCCTATGCCTTGGAGCACCACACCAGCAATTCTCTCAAACCACATGCCTTTGAAAACACTGCAGGGGTGGTTTACTGACATTGATACTGAGCTGTCGTCATGGGTTAACCCCAGCCAGCAAGTAAGTACCATGCAGCCACTCACTGCTCCCCCCAGCCCCAGCAGGATGGGGAGGAGCATCAGGAAAACAAGGTAAAACCCGTGGGTTGAGACAAGACCAGTTTAATAACTGAATTAAAGTATTAAAATACTAGTAGTAATAATAATGAAAAGGGAGACGACAAAAAGAGAGAGAAATAAAACCTGTACAGACAAGTGATGCACAATACAATTGCTCAGTACCCACAGGCTGGATGCCCAGCCCGCCCCCAAGCAGCAACCCATGCCTCCCAGCCAGCTCCCCCCAGTTCATACACCGAGCATGATGCTCCGTGGTATGGAGTAGCCCTTTGGCTAGCTCGGGTTAGCTATCCTGGCTCTGCTCCCTACCAGCTTCTGGTGCACCTCCTTGTTGGCAGAGCATGGGAACCTGGAAAGTCCTTCATTCGCTGTACACAATACTTAGCAACAACTAAAACATCAGTGTGTTATCGACATTATTCTCATACCAAATCAAAAAACACAGCACTCCTAGGAAGCAACTACTAGGAAGAAAATTAACTCTATCCCACCCGAACCAGGACAACTATATAGCTCTTAGGAGTTTAATAGTGCTTGGTTCTCCAGCCACATCACCTTTCTGAAGTCCTTCTACTTAAGAACTGAGTATAAATCTGAAGTACTTATCTGTATATAAAAATAAAGATATAAAAATATTTTCTATAAAGTATCTTTACTATCAAGGTCATAATTTCTTGTTTTGCTTTATAATCTAGCATTGTAGTTATTTATATATTGTCTTCTCAAAACAGCTCCTCGGGTTTTAATCGCCTCCCCAAATGATTAACCTATTTTATGCTTGAATACTGATCGCCCCAGGAGCCTCTCCTCTGCAATTCAGTCTTCTCCACATTCAACTCTTATCTCTGCCGTTGCATTTTGCATGCAAGGCTTCACATTTCTTTGCTAGAATACATAATGGTTGTCCTTTGGACTGACATTTAACAACGCGGAAAAAATACCACTGTGAAATCTACAGCACCGCCCGTTGGGAAATAGCACAGGACTAGTAAATACCATGACAAGGTAAAAGAAGATTTTAATAGTATCCACCCAACTCTACGGTGGTTGCTACAGCGCTACTCCATTCACTTAGAGAAGGTGGGAAGGCAAGTGCTAGAAATAACTTTAACTTTCCCCATTAGTACAAGAAAAGGTTTGGTCTAACTTCTCTTCCGTTTGCCCATATGAACAATTTCATGGAAAGCTACCAAATACATCTCCAGCCACAAAGTCAGCTTCTGAGCCTCATTAAAAGTAATTACAGTTAAAGGAGACTTGACTTTAAAAAGTAACCTGAACAGGTGGCCAGTAACCTCCTCTTAAGAGACAACTGAGCAGAAACCATAAAAGGGGACGGCAGTTCCAAGTGACAGACTTCAGCAATGCAAGAAGTTAACCAGAAAATCTTTGTATAAAAGTGTCCAACATCTAACACTCAGCTCCCCCTTAATACCTTTTTTGTCTCACATTTAAAGAAATCCAGCGAAGTTTATTTTGGGACCAGCACATATGATGGAAACCCACTTCTTTGACTTAAGGAAGGCTTACGAGTTAGAAAACTAGAGCTATCGTTCATAGAACGGCTTGCTTGTACATTTTCCAAAGCATGGCTTGAATGTTTGAACTTGATCTTTTTTTAAAATACATCTTGGAACCTTTATGAGCAGCACACACCACTTTCACAACTACTAACACCTAGTTAATTTCAACTCAAGCACATACAAAATTCAACACCCCTAAAAAAAATAATCAGTGCAACATGGACACTACTTCTCACCCGGTATGATCTGCCTGATGCACTGTACCCAAAAAGAAGACTTTACTTATTTCCCCAGAAATAAGAAAGATTAATTATATTCTTCCAGTGAAGTCCTGAAGACTAGTCCAAGTGAAATCTGACATCTGCAAATAAAACTCCAGTGTTGCTACACTGGAGATGAGTCTAATAGGCCATGGGATAACATCTCCACCCCAGAAGCAGAGCAGGCTTACAGACCATTTAAAGCTGGATAAAGCATTTTGAACTTATGGGAGGGAGTGCTCCTGAGTTGAGAGGAAGGATCCACTAACTTACAGAACAAGCCTTCTCTTGTAGTACAACCTGACCAGTTTTTATTCCTACACAGGACACTTCTTGGAAGCGTTAGGAAAGGCTAATTAAATACATTAAAGACAACTTGGCCCTGAGGTGCCATATACCACTAGGGAAGTGACTTGACTGACCAAAATATGCACAGATTAGGTTTTTACTGGTTTTTGCAGCAGCATCTCCATACACTGGTGGAACAGGCTTCATCGGAATAGGCTCTGAGCAACAGACTTTTCTAAACTCCTCCAAGAACTTTCAGCATTGATGAGGAACAAGGTGTCAATTACAAGATTCCACCCCATCCAACATCCAGCTCTGGGGTCCCCAGCGTAAGAAGGACACGGACCTGTTGCAGCAAGCTGAGGAGGGCCATGAAGATTGATCAATGAAGCACCTCTCCTGTGCAGGCTGAGAGAGTTGGGTTGGTTCAGCCTGGAGAAGAGGAGGCTCTGGGGGTGCCTAAAGGGGCTGACAAGAAAGCTGGAGAGAGATTTTTTTAGAAGGGCACATCATGATAGGATGAGGGGGAATGGCTTTAAGCTAAAAGAGGATAGATTTATATGTGAGGGTGGTGAGGCACTGGAACAGGCTGCCCAGAGAAGCTGTGGACACCCCCATTCCTTGAAGTGTTCAGGGCCAGGCTGGACAGGGCTCTGAGCAACCTGGCGGTCTTGTGGAAGGTGTCCCAGCCTATGGACTGGGGGTGGTGGAACTAGATGATCTTTAAGGTCCCCTCCAACCCAAACTACTCTGTGATTCTATGAACATTTTTCCAAAAATCATAGAACTGGCAGCAACACATTTTCACATTGAGATCTCTGCTTCTGCTACAGAGAAGAGACCAAACCCTGAAAAACTCTAACTGTACACAGTCCTGTTTTATAAAATTTAAAAAGATTTTGTGAGTAAAGCCACTTGCACACAGAAAAAACTTGCTTTAGAAAGGCATTACTTGGTTGGGCAAGAGGTGAGTACGACCATTTACAGTTAGCACAAAACCACAACGGGTACCAGTTAGCATCTTTCAGTCACAAAAATAGGAAACTAGGACAGGAACTACCCCTGAACAGGTATTACCTTTTTATTCTTAACACTGGTTCCTCTAGAGGCAGGGGAAAGCTCAATGAAGGTAAGTTGTGCAATACTGTCATGTGCAACTGTTTTGAGGGACAGGAAAGAGATGACATCTAAACTGAAAAAAGTATTTAAAGTTTGTTTTAGGAATGGAAATCCAGTTTCTTACAAGCCTTCTTGCTCTTCAGTATTTGAGTCACAGAGGGCAAGGATTGCTATGGCAGAAAGCAAGACACAGATTTCTGATTATGTTCAAGCAGAAGGAAAAGCTGTATCATCGTAGTCTCTCCTGTCACATTCACACACCAGTCTGAATCTAGAGGCAGACTTTTCTGGGAAGACCGCCTCACAACCCATGCTTCAGAGTAGTTAAAGAGTTTAAGAGCCTGCCCATTTTCACTGAACATGCCATTTTCGGGGTGGGGTGGGGGGGGGGTGGGGGGGCAGAGATATAACCAATTTTGGTTGGTTTTGAACTATCAGCTCCAGCTTACCAGCCAGTCTCAATCATTCAGCTGCCCTTTCTGGTCATGAGACTTCTACACAACTAGCCTTTGGTGGCTTCTGCAGAAAGTCTTCAGATCTTGTTTGCACTAAGGCACAGCACCTCATGAATAAGTGTGCTATTTAGTAGACCAAGTGCAGCTTTTGGAACTGCAGCAATAGCGGCAGTATCTTAATGGTTAAAATGGGACAGGGGGAGGGGAGAACATAAATTCAATGAGCCCAAGCTGAGATTCATTAAACACTCTGCTGTGAGCTAAAAATACTAAAATAAAAGTCTCTTTGTAATAAATTACCATCATTTTCTAAACACAGAGCCAGCATTATAGGCTGCTAGCAACTGTAGCTAGTGCCAGACTAGCCCTTTTCTAAAATACTGCATGAAAAAAACCACTTTCACAGTATAAAAAGAAGTCCTCTGTCAATGAGTATATTAAAATAAAAATATGCTGACTCAGATGCAAAAATTGGATTTCCCCCCATTTGTAATATTATCTTCTTTATGTTCTACATCTTCATATTCTAAGGTTCGGAAATTTTTATTGGCTTTTAGAAATAAAGCACAAGACTGCTTGTCTCTACTGATGTTTTTATTTTTATACAATTTGCTATTTGTAGCTCTCCATTTACTATCCTTGCAATTCTCATATCCAGCTCTTCCCTCAGCAATTCTGTGCTAAATTAGGGGGCATACAGACAAGATAGAACCCAGTCCTTATGACAGATATGCAGTGACAGGACAAGAGTCAACAAACAAGCTGCACCACAGAAAATCCTGATCAGCTATTAGGGGACAAAAAACAATCCAGAGAGGCTGCGGGATCTCCAGCCTTGGAGATATTTAAACCTCAGCTGCACATGGCCCTGAACAACCTGATTTAAGGCAGTTCAGTCCGCCTCTGAGAAGGGGGACTGGACCAGACAACTTCACAACCTAAACTGTTGTAGGAATAATTACTTTTGGGAAGCCAAACGCAATTTTATCGGTGCACTCTTGATCAGTTAGACGTAAATAATGAGCAACTCCATTACCAATGAAACAAAGTTTATCTTAATCCTCCTGAGATTTACACATTACTGTCTATAGCTTTATTTGGATTTAAATCCGCGCACTGTTCTTCAAACAAAGAATTCACGCTGAATAGTGCAGTTACCTGACAAGACACAAGTAGGACCCGAGTTTGCCAAAATCCATTTATACATGCTCTTTAGCACTCTGATTTCTATTAGACAATCTCATGACTGCAAGATCAGGAACCAAGCTCCTCTGAATGCATGCACAGTATTTCAGTGCTGCATATTCTAGTCTACGGTTACACCTCATCCCTTCAAAGGCAAAATCTTGACTTCCAGATTTAAAGGACCAGAGTATCAAAGTTAAAGTCACCAAGAGACAAAAAGGATCCATGAGGAATATTAGTTTCTCAAGGTGAAGGTATCTGCAAGCATGGAAGAAGGAAAAGGCAGTAAGTAATGGCAGAGAAGGGGGAAAAAAAAGTAATTCCAGGCAGACCGACTTCTTGTTTGATTACGAGTCCCTGTGAAGTCCAGGTTGCCACATTTCACAAACAATATCAATGATGTTACTGCTGATCTCCACTGATGCGAGCAACAGGGAATCAGCTGCTTGCATCACTACATTTCTGAAAGCTGAGACAAAGATTGAGAAATCACTTTCTTCTACATGATGGTTAAATCACTACTGGAAAGTTACTCTCCCTTAACTGTTTTTCCTAGCAATCTTTCTGGAAACTTTTAGTAAAATAGTTTTTACTAGAAGCAATCACCTGGGTCAAAGAGCATGCAGAAGAGTGTGTTTGTCAACCATAGTTCTCCCAGTTTCCAGTTACAAACACCTTCACGTTTCCTTCACACACATACTCAGAACTGTAAATTCAGCAGATTTTATCTTCCACTTGTGAGATTAGCCAGATTCTGTCTCCAGCTTGCATCCTTCACTACATACACACAGGAAAGGTATAGTAATGCAGCTGTTACGTATTCAAATTGCATTAGCACTTTAGATAGTAGCCCTACTTTACCTTTCTAAGGACAGTTAATTAATTTTCTCCTTTCCAGAAAACGGAGTTTTTCAGCACCAAAACAAAAAAAAGCCTTGACAGTGTGGAAAATCAGTCCAGCCTTTTGCTTTTGTGTGGCTTACTCTTTCCTTTGTCTATACTTTTCACCTTTTATTTTATAACCTCTGAATAAGCTTAGTCATCCACTATACACAGACAAGTGTCTTATGATATGAAAGCAGTGAAAATAAGACAAAGCCAAGCTCTGAAATGAGCAGTCTCTCCTGCACAGGACACCAAGCATAAAACAATGCAAACAACTATCTGCTGCTGCGCCTTGCGAACATCTGTAAAATCTCAGTAGAGGAGGTTTTCATGCTCATGAACAGAATAAAAGCATCTTTTTATCACAGACATCTGCCAGTAGTAGGCTCATCATCCAGGAAACAAGTCATACAAGAGTCACAGCACAAACACACAAAAAGCATGTTGCATGTAGACACTTTAAAAGAAGCATTAACTTGATACACAAGGGCAGACCTACTGCTTTGCACCAAGGCTACACCTATCTTTCCAGTCTAAGAAACAGCAGATTTAGTTGAATTGGCATCCAGTGTGCTCCTTCAAGTTCTGTTCCAGCCGCAGTAGCAAGTCTGAGTAGTTCTCAGCAATTTTAGGGAAGTCAGGAACAGCGCTGTAAGGACAGGCAACCTTGTTCAATGAACAAGGGAAGTGGTTCAGAACAAGACTTCTATTATAGGCACCTATAGAAAAATCTGCACTTTGTGACAGTACTCAAAAATAGCATTCCTATTCAGAAGATGGAAAATAACATCTAAGCACAGGAGCCTGATTTCAATCAGACCTCTGCTAACTTCAGGCCTGTTATTCTGAACTGCCATCGATGGGATGAGAACGTGGCTGGGCGTACTAAACCTGTAAGATTCATGTAACTGCTAATCATCCACTCCAACAGACTGACAAATATCAATTCTGAAAATACTCCCCTGGAAAAGATAAAATCCAGCATTTTTTTCAGCTACAAAAAGTAACAGCTGATCCTCCCCTGAGGAAACCACGATAGCCTCCTACAGGTTATAAATGATGTAATTCAGGCTGCGTGTGGGAAGCTGAAAACATTTGTCTTTTAGCACAAGGTGTCTATTTTAAAGCTGTCACTGCAATATTATCTGTAACCTTAATTAGCTGAAAGTTCTTCACCAGTTAAACCGCTACATTTACATGCAGTCTACACCCCCTTACCACCCATGTCCTCCACGTCAGCTTTTGGGTATACCAGTACCAATGCACACAACCTTGCACGAGGCAAAGCTCCACTGCTGAACACCCCTGCAGCACGAGGGCCAAACTCTACAGGTTCTACTTGCTCCATCAGCTGAACTACCTGTGAAAGTTATTCACACAAGCTACTTAAGATTAATTTGCAGCTTTCTACATGAAATTTTGGCTGTACATGCACTTCAGCTGTTCCTACAAACTGTTTTGTTAAAAGGGACAGTTTTGATTTCATACTCAGATTATCAAATGAAGATTATTTATATAGCCTGTAAAGTATGAAGCCACAAAACAATATGACAGAGGCATGCTAGTAAAGCACTACCTATTTTATCTTCAGGGAGTGCCTTGCAAAGGTGTAAGCAGGAAAACAACAAACTCTGTAGAATACTGGCACAATGTGGCAAAAGTGCAGTTCTGATACAGAGAACTCTGCAGTCGGATCCTTTAAAATCACTGTCTTTACTGCCTTCAAGCAAATTACACAGTATTACTTTAAAAATAAGCAGCCCCAACTTTCACTGCAAGTTGGTGACAGAAGCACAACTTCCCTATACAGATTAAGGGTTTATACCAAAACAGAGGCATTTTATTTTTCAAAGAGCAGATACACAAATAGATGGAGCTTTTTACGCTTTGATGTCTGAGCCCAGGGAGACCTACTGTCTGGTGCACCTCAACCAGAATACACGGTCGAGGACCCTGTGCTCACAGAAAACCACAACGACTTCTTGTTCTACTGATCTGAACATTACCATTTTGCTTTTTATGAGCCTCTGAACTCCTGATGAGGCAGTTCATGTACCAAAGTATCAGCTAAATAGGCGTTTGTATCACACCAAAGCCTGTTCACATAGCATATTACAGAAACTTGCAAAAACAGGAGTTCCTATTACAAATACATTACTTTTCTTGGTTTAGACAACACTTAACAGCTCTGTGAAAAACTCCCCTCAGTATGATTTTGTTCATTAACAATGACAGTTTCTAGGCATCTTGCTCTTGCACCCTAAAAATGAGAAGCAACTGACACTTCTTACAAACAAGAAGCCTTTATTATACTATGCACTTTGAACGTCTCTTCCTATTTTAGGTGGAAGAGCAGCCCACAAACACTGCCTGTTCTCAGATTCCCTTTCGACCATATCACTGAACTATCTTTTAGCTTCTCACTCAAAAACACTGCAACTGAGGAGGCTTTTGTAAGAGACTGCAACAATACAACACCAGAAAGGAAAAAACGACAGCATGCAGAGCACTTACCAGTATCTTTTTGTCCTTTCAGTATTTCTACACAGTAGAGAAGAAAAACCCACCCCTTCGATCTTGTTTAAAACCAGCTGAAATCCACCAACTCCTTTAAACCCTCAGCAACTGCTAGACTGAGTGCCTCTGCTCTGTGTGCTTTTACTTAAGCTGTGGGTAGTGCCTTCTGACTGAAGAGGGGCTGGCTCTGCCTTGCGTAAGCTAGGTAAACACCGCTGTGCCACGCACCATTGGCTGGAGTCAGAGCCTGCATCCTCCTTGCAGCTCTATAAATTCATCCATCTCTGGCCCCAAAAAGGAAAAAAGGAAGCAGAGGGTGTGATGAGAATGATCCTGCAGCCCAATTCCCCAGCAGATCTGCGGCTGAGGTTCTTTGAGAAACGCTGATCTATTTCCTTCTCCACTTTTCTTACATAACTGTACCCATGCATGCTATACCTTTTTATTTATTTATTTTTTAAAATCATCATTTATTAGCCCCGATAGCTTTCCTCACCTCCCACACAAAAAGTGATTTCTTAATACAGTGAGAGTTAAGCCAGCAGAAACTCTTCAGGCATCGCTATCCCTATTTTCACTAATGTTTTAGATTTGGATACACAACACACCTGCAGACACCACCCGTGTATACTGGACTCCCGTAGCCAACAATGCTGTAACAGCTCATTGCTGTAGCATGCACGTTCAGAAAGGCAAACCTGCACATGCCAGACCAGGTTCTGAGCTCATTTCTTATTCCACTAACATCAAAATCACTGCATCAAGCCAGTGGGTGGGATAACTTTAATGTCTGAGCCATATAATGGTGATCAACTTACCGCAGCTTCCAAGTTACTGCCTCTTAGAATTGATCATGCAAATGCTCAGAGGCTGCTGCAAGCATGATACGACACAGCGTAACCTTCACATCAAGTTTTACATCACAGTTGTAGTGGGCCAAGAGGACGTGCATCGTTAGCCTGGCTCACGCGGCACATATGCAGGCTGACACCCGAGACCTCCAAGTTCTACAGGTGACTACTGCTTCCGTTTCTGCTGCTCCTTCCCTGGCTTACCACCTCAATTTTGCAAGCGCAACTTTATGGAATGGTTTCCCTGACCCGTCCATGTTTTTAGAGGGTTTTTTTTTTTTTCAGTTGGATCTGGTTCCCAGTTCAGCTCACAGCATGGCCATGCAGTCATACCAGCAAAAGCAAAGGCAGGAAGGGCAGCGGCATTACTCAGCAGTGCTCAAAGCTAAGCACTGTCAAACCAGCTTTTTGTTCATCATGCCGTAACACAGCAGAAGTTGCAACTCCACATAACTCAGTTTCATTGCTGAGAACAAGGCGAATGCATACCTGTTTTCTCTCCTCAACCTGTACTCCGCAGCCACCCTTCCCTAAGTAATACCATAAGGCTGTCCTCCTGTTAGAGGATCTTGTCACTGACCTGAAAAACTCAACTGCAGAACACCTTACCATAGGATATTCTGGGTAACAAAACTATACAGAGGCTCCGAGATACTTTTTTTTTTTCCCCTCCTATCATAGATTACTAAGCACAAAGGTATCACATTGCTCCACAGAAGTGACTAAGCCACAACCGCTGAACACTGAGAAGTACCTGGAGAAACTTCAACGTACAAGTGGTCCTGGTCCCTTGTTTCCAACTCTTTTGGCCACTAAAACCACCATGCTACTGAACTCTGATGTGAGACTGTGTAGTCATTATCACAGCTATCAGATTATTAAACTGGTAAAGGGCTTAGGGAAAACCCAAAACAATACTCAAACCCCAACTATTTTAAAACCTCGAATAATTTTGCTTATCTGTTTGTGGATTTGTTCTGTAAACCCACTATACCAATGCAAATGAGGGGATAAGAACCCTCCGAATCAGTCTCATCAGTAAAACCAGCCTCATCAAGCCACATCTTGAGATTAAAGTTGAGCCCTGCCCCCTGCCAAGTATCAACAGCCTCACGCCACTGGCACATTAAGCCAGCTTTTCCACTGGTAACTTGCAGAACCTTAAAACGGCACTTTTTACTGGGGTGGAACTGTTGCCCAGCCCCATCTCTCCCACCACCTTCAACTATTTTATACTTTGTCCTGGCCTATACAAGGCTGGCAGTTTTAATGCTGTCCTGTGGTTGGTTATTTTTTGCTTTTTCTAAAAAAGAAAATACAACCACACCAGGCCTGTATTAGTATCACTTAACACACAGATACCACTTCTAGGTTGCGTTACTTTTCACACACAAGCCATAACATTTGAGTTGTACTGTTTTAAAAGTGTTCATTCCAAAAAGCAGAACTTCAGACTAGTTTGCTTCTAGAGCTCCTTTACTTTCTTATTTTACAGATGCCACTCTTCAGCGTCCAGGTTAATATGCTTATGGATTTACTTTATGCTGCAGCCCCATAAGAAGCCACAGGTGAGCAAACGCTGGTGGCTATACCTTCTATGGCCCAAGCCAGCCTCCCGCAGATAACAGTCCTTATCTCTGCATCCCACCTGCCTTTATACTAGTGACCCTGTGGGTATTCTGGAGTGCAGTCTTCTGCTATCAGGCAAATACACCCCATAATGCCCTTTTTGGAGCTAATTGTGCCCCATGTTAAAGCACGTTTTTTTGAGGGCTTGTTTTGCCCCTAGCCTCACTGCTACGTGGCTGCCTCAGAACCTTGCTAGACAGAGTTTGAACCACCTTGTTTCCCTGCCTGTGTTTACTCTCAGCCATGCTCTACTCATCTGTTCTTGTGTCAACACTGCCCCTCACTTTTATTAAGAGGAGGGTTGAATGATTCCCACTCCACACAAGAACTGTGCTCTGCCTTGAGGACTGGAAACAAATGCCTCACTGTCGCTAGGCAAGCTATTGGATTTTTCCCGGAGCAGAGATGCTGCTGACCATGCCAGACTACAACAATAAAATCTGTAGCCCAAGATATCACTGCTAATTTCATGAAGTGATGCTTAACTGCAGGGGAGGTTCTTTCCTTGAAGTTGCTGAAGAAATAAAGGACTGTATCGTCATGTTCTTCTATCTGACTCATGAGCAGATGCTGTACAGTTTGATATAATTATATGATTTCACATGACATTCAAAATGAGCTTTGAAAAGGAATGCATTTCTAGCTGTATCAGTTAAAAAGACAGTCTTGCAGATACAGGCAAAGGAAAACGTTATGTCCTCTAGTGTGCAGACAGCCCAGAAGCCCAAATGGCAAGCTCTTCACCCCAGAGTTAACCTGATCAGTATATTACTACTGGATTTCAGGACAGGCATTTTAAACATGTCTGATGATAATTTTATTTAACAAAACAGGCAGGGAGCGGATAAAAACCCCACACAGGGTAAGTGCTTGAAATGGCTGCACACAGGGTACAAAGGAACAGAGACTGAAGGAAACACTGAGAAAAGAGAGCAAAACCATAGAAGAAAGACTAGGATCTGTCAACGATCCCAAAGGGGAAGTCTATTTGTACACTGACTACTGAAGGTACCGAAGGCTGAACATGTGCTATACACCACCTTACCTCTGCTTCCCACAAAGTCAGTGGCTGAACTCTGATCAAAGACAACGATACCCAGAAGAGACAAACATTTGATGTGCTACAAAGCATTAACACTGTTAGGGGGTTCCCAGAAGTCTAACCCCAGGTGCACAGGGGAGGAAGAAAGGAAGTAAGTTTACTGGCTTCCCAGCCCCATTAGTCTTTCATTCTGCTATGTCACACGTAATCTCTGTGCAAGGAGTTCCTATGTTATACAGTTAATGAAGTCTTACTACAGTGTTTTAAGGAGACTGGGGGCAGGGGGTGAGCTGCCTGAAGCCAAGAACATGCTATTTAGAGTATACAACAGAAACGTTAATCAAATCTGCAGGAAGAGGAGGAGGGAAGGAAATGACCTAATCCCCTGCACTACTGTGTGCTGCCTTGTTGCAAGAAGTAAGAAAATGCTCGTAAGGGCTGAGCAAACAAAGGCCCATTGTTATAGCTACAGCTTTCAGAGTATAACACTTTTCTGCATCTCAAGTTTCTGTAACATGAAGAGTAGATGGTACTTTATGAACTCTTCCACATTGACCACTTCTGGAAGGGGTAGGAGAGGCTAATTAGATTTGCAGGACAGCTGACAAAAAGATCTAAGTAGAATCTCAAGCTCTTAAGGGACAGCAAATTCTCCTTCAAAGGGATTTGCCAAGTCTAAAATGTCTGTCATCCAACAACCATGGTGATCCTTAGGCAACTGTGGAGCAATTCGTCACTGAAGCTGCAGTAGCCTAGTTACAGACAGGCAACAAATCACCACGCTGCAGAGAGGCATTTCCCACAACGAGTCATACTTTGCCATCAAACCTAATGAGCATTTCTTACAAAGTCTTATTCCACCCTTAGATCTTTGTGTGCCTGCTCCTCAGGTACACCAGGGAGGCCCTTCTACTCAAGGACAGCATGTTACCATCAATGCATATCCCACCCTACAGACTGAAAAAAGCCAAACTGAAAAAACCCAGGCCCTCTGTCTCTAGTTTCATCTCTGGTTTAGTAGGCACACATGGTTTTTAGCACTGTACCAACTATTTTCAGCCTCCTAGGGGAGAGATCCCATCATGAAAAGTGCATGCAAGATTTCTGATCCTTGGACTGAGAACATATTTCACCACTAACCTTACTATGAGTTGAAGGAACCTCAGGCAGGAATAAAGAAATAACCTACAGGACAGCAGGACTGCTGACTTACATGCTTAACACGTTTCCAAGAGGCTGAGCCAACTCCTTTCTTCATAAGGGGCTTCACAGAATCAGAGGATAATTCAGGAGGTCATTTAGTCCAACCGCCTGCTCAAAGCAGGAGTTGGCTTCCCAGATATCAAGCTATTACTGCAGCAGACTGGAAGCTTTATGTATGAAATGGCCTGTCAAGACACGCATTCCCTCAGGAGACAGGAAAGGCGTTCTGAACACTGGACAACTGCAGCCGACAAGCAGTCCTGCAGACCAGTCTGGAGCTTCGCATTTGTTCACAGCCTTCCTATGACTGTTTGATTCAACATTTGCTTAAAATAAAACAATTGGCAAAAATTACTGCAGTGAGCTTGCTGTAGCCACACCAAAGATTGTTCGGGCTGATTAAACACTTGAAAGTGAGACCTACAGCATACCCTGTATTTTACAACAGCTTCACAAAACAAATGTGTCCCAATAAGCAGTTCGACACTGACACTACAACACTCTTATTCACAGCAATCATTACCCAAGACAGACATTTAGGAACTGAGCTGCTCGTAAGATGGTCCTTCACCTGGCTTTCAAGAATGGCCTGAAGCATCAGACATGCTGGATTCCTAAAAAAACTAAGACTGAAAGGATGATAGGGAAGGCATTCTGAAGAAAACACACTAATTTCCCAAAAGGTCAAACCGATGTAAACCACCCGCTAAGACAGAAAGACACAGATGTACTTGCACCAGGCTTCTTTCCAAGAGAGTAAACTTGAGTTTCTCAGGTACCTGGAAACAGCTATTGTGACTTTTTTTTTATTTTAAAGTTCTCCAGGAACATTTCTGGATCTTGAAAACTCTGCAAGTCAAATACTGTATCTGCAAGTTCACTTAGCCTAGGCTATGCACAAGCACTTCCTCAAAGAACTTTTTAGCTGTAGTTCTGTGTTCTTTGAAGAGCAAAACTCAGATTCACTGAGCTTCAGGTATTGTGGCTTCCCCTACATAAAGAAAGGGAAGCCCAATTTGAATTAATATCCAAGATGTAGTTTTCCTGCTTGCAAAACTTTCAGGGTACCTTCTAGCAGAACTAGCTGAACCTGCATTACCTGAAAGTTTTCATTCCCATAAAGCTAGATCGTTTGACCACAGACTTCCTCAGAGAAAGTTAAGACAGTCACTAGAAGTATTAACACATCTTTACATCACTTTCAGTAGCGAAAAACATTTCACATAGATTAGCAAAAAAAGGACAGAAAGAGTATTCAGTTATAGAAATTAATCTGTAACTGGCTGACTCCCCACACTCACACTCTAGGTGAGGAGGGAAAAAAATCTTGAGAGACAAAGTTTAAAAACTATTCAGTACAGTTTCTATTAGACTCCCACATCACACAAATGGACATCTTAAATAAGGCAAGTACCTTTTCATTTGGAAAGGCTGTAAAACACTAAAGCCAAGTTTATCCAATAGTTTCCCTCTGCTTTACCCTAAACTCCTCACCACACTGTTGACATTCATCATTTTGACCGTAGTTCATCTGCAATTCCTGTAAAATAAAGAAAGTGCTGGATAACCTCCACACTGCTCTCCTCACCTCTGCATGTGAATGACCCAAGTCTGTAGTTCGTACCTGAATATTCTGTAAATCGCTGCTAATAAATGTACCATCTTCCTATGTTCCTCCTCCAGGACAGTCTTTATATAAGGTACAAAACCTGGCCCTTTCTAAACATACCACCTCCAGCATTTACATATAAAAGCGTATGACCTACATACCTCTGGATAGCTGTCAGAGGTCTGCCTACTCTCTGCAAGCCAGGTGTCAGGTTTTTATAGTGGCCCGATAGGATATATTACAGCCCTACACATAAATGGCTGGTCGGTACCTCAATTTCCTTTATTTCTGACATTCATGCCTGTTTCTTTAGGAATATTTTAAATCATGTTGTATGAGCTCAGCTGCAGAACAAAGGTTACTTCAGACAATGACTCAAGAGAGCAAGAATTGATTCCTTTGCAAGTACAATAGGTTTCTAATAGAGGTATATTCAAATATCTCCAGATACATGAAAAGCCATCTCTTACCCAGTGAGGTGAACCAGCTTTTATGCTAATACAGCTTGTATTTATACATAAACACAAAACTTACTTTTGGCACACTTAAGTTCCCATGTTAATCGCCTTCTACAGCCAGCAATTCAAGGAGGACAAAGTTCAGGTATCTCTTCCACCTCCTTGTGTTACATCACCTACCTGGTCCCAGCTTGTTACTGCTCAGAGAAAGAAAACCATGCTATTCAATTTACCTTTTTTTTCCCCCCTTTATAATCCCATGGGCCATGTATAATTTAGCATGCCTAGAGTGGACCAATACTTTACTTCCTGCACGTCTAATCCAATTTGGATAAGAGGTTTGCTGCTTATAAAAATAAACAGGCAGTTGCACTTCACCTCTATGCAGGCACTAGCACCTAACACCAAAAAGGTCATTCCCAAACAGTAGTAAGAATTCAGTTGTAGGGATGCCATCCCTAAATTTTACTCCTTGGTTGAGACAGGAATCCAGTTTGTTGTTTACAGGTACAAGGAGAGAGCTGGTCAGTACTCCTGGCTCTCGTCGTATACGACATCTGGCAGTATTGTGCCAAACATATTCTCACCAAAAAAAGCACCGAGGACAGAATACCTCAGCCATGGAGATGAAGCAGTACTACTTCCATAGGGACCCAAGGGACTTTAGCCTGACCATATGGCCTAGTTTTAATTAAGAGCTAAGGAAATCATCAACATTTGACTTCTTGTTGAAAGTTTTCAAGGTGTCACTAGTTTCAAGTTTTCAATTTGCTATGTATACAGAAAAATGCTACCTTCAAGTAAGAGAAAGTATCTAGCTGAATGTGGCAACTCTGAAGTTAGTGTAGTCTTCAGTTGCAACCAGAACTGATGGAAAAATACTCTTCACGCATGTGGATCATGTTTGGAAAAACACCAAAAGGTATTTTTGCACAAAGATAGTAGCATTTTTGTTTTTTAAAACAGCCATGCACTTTGGAATCTCTATTGCTTTTTGTCCTCTCAAAGTATGTCACTAAATCAGACAACAGTCTAGCATATGAAGACAAAAGCAATTTTAAATCAGTGGAGTGTGTGGATACTGAGTTGTCACTGTGGCAGAACACTGATCCAGCAATAGTCAAAGCGTGCACCCACTGCCAGGCAGCATTATAATGTTCAGCTGGTAGTTTCATGGACTGCCCTCACATTTTCAGTAATGTGAACACATCATTAACCCTAATGAAACTACATTAGCAAGACAGCAATTTGACTCTCAGTAATGTTAACAGTGAGGAAAGTGCTACTGAAGACAACACACCCCTATGTTCTCCCTTGATCCACCAAACTCAGAATTCCGTGTGAATACAAACCTTCAAGATTTGGCATAGAAATTGATACGATTCCTAAAATTGGGGTTTGGGGACACGAGTTCAATGTATTTCTCATCATCCAATGCAAGTTCACTTATTTCCCACACAAAGTTCTCAAGCAAAAGAGCTCAGTAATTTTTTCTGAAAAAACACATGCTTAAAGCTGTACCCTGGCTAGGACTCTGGTTCACTGTGCATACCAGCTCACATTCCAAAATTACCTGAAAAATCCTCAAAACCAAGTGTAGCTGAGCAGTTACTGACTGGGCTAGACGGGCGTTAGCACATGCATGAAAGAAAATTCTGCCTTTCTTTCCCATTTCAGATATTTCTCCAACATGCAAAGATAAATGCAGAAGTATCTCAACACTTGCAAACTCACCTCTAGCAATTACTTTGGCTTTGCACTTTGTACCCGTATGCATCGAGAAGCAGGCTTTAAGCAGCAAAGAAGCATTCATTTTCTCTCAAAGAAAAATTTTTCCATTCAGGAAACACAAAATACCATTGGGCAAATATACTGAAAAGAGCATTTAGCCACAAGAAGTTGCAGTTTTGACAGCACCACAACTAAGTGATTTTTAAACAGCACCAGACAATCTGAAACACAGTAGTACTTCACACAGTTTTGAAATCAATTTTGTTTGATTTACAGCATTCAGTGCACTTATTTATTAACCAAAGCGAGTGGTTAACATAACACAGACTACTTTTCTGAATCTTGAGAAAGAGGTTGAGAGCAGCCTGCACTTTAACCCACGGTGTGCACTCCAGATAACCATCTATTGGTAGTCTGTATGGGTATCTTGAAGTGCACCTCTGCATACCACAGAAACCTTAAGTCCTGTTTTTCTAGTATAGCAAAGCTAACAGCAATAATCTGGTACAGAGGAGCTGTTTCACTTGCCCTTTTTTAGTCAGCCCTTCCGTGCAGAATGATTCATTCCAAGAAATCTGGCTCTTCAGAAGCCATCTTTGCAAGTTTTTAGGGGTAGACCAGCCCTCTCAGGACTGACATTGTTTATGAACATCTCTTCAAATTACTAACAGCTGCTCATACTAAGCACAGTGGTGCCTCATTCACACGCCTTCATAAAGGTTTGTAGTTCTCCTCACATTCAGTTTGCCATTTGTCATTAGTTACCCTCCTGCTTAAGGATGTCTCAAGTCATCTGTGGAGCAGAAGGCCATACAGCTGCAGAGGGTACCAACAGGCACAGGCAACCAAGCTGGTACACATTAAGAAGTTACTACCCAGCCTCAGCAGAGGCTCATTCAAGCTCCTGGACCAATTCAAATTCAAAGTAAAAAAACCAGCATTTAAGGAAGCACATTCAAGTAATAAACTATGCAGCAGACATACTAAATAAAGAACTACCATACAGCAAAATCATTGTAGCCAATTTGATATTAAACCACCAGAATGAGTTTATGAATTGTCAGATGAGCAAGAGAAAAGCTACAAGTTTGTCAGGCTTGTCAGCTGAGACAATAGGCAAGTTGCTACCTTTAGCAGCATTGATACATTGATTAGTATTGCCTTGATACAACTTACTGGCAAACATTTTATTTAGAATTTCAAGAACAAGTTTTCAAGCATACTCAGTCTCACTTCAACTCCAACACCAGCTGCAGAAGCAATATATATTCTCCAAACATAAAAGGAAGACTTTATCTGGCTCCACAGCCAGTGTTGTACTCTTCAGAACTCTGAAGTCATTCTGTACTTTTAGCATTTCACTGATGGAAGCGAGTGAATTACATCACCCAAAATAAACTCTGAACTATACAAATAAACACAGCAGTATCACAAACTCGCCCTCCTCTAGCTGCTCTTTAATAATACTTTGTGCTTGTCTGTAAACATGACCACTAGGACAAAAAGATGTGAGGTCAGCAGCACCAAACAACTCTGAAATGCTATCAACACCATAGAACATTAGCAAGCCAAGACAGTGTATGGAGTGTATCAGCATTAATAATTTCATTAGTTTCTGATGTGAAGCATTTTTCTTTCAGTAACCACTTCCAAGCTGACTGAGGCTTTTCCCTTGTTATAAGGGAGGCACTTCATTTTAATTGCAGAAAAAGTAAAAAATTATAAAACCAGGCAAATACAAAAAGCCTATCTTCTAAAAAAAGTGTTCACTTTAAAACCTACCTGTGACCATCATAGTTAAAATCCTAGTTTTGCAATGTAGAGTTATTTTTTTCTCCTTCTGGTACTAAAAGCAAGCATGCTTGTATTTGCTGGGCTGGGATTTGCAAAAGTCCCAACTATGGGAGTAACTGCGTTTTACTTGTCCTAAGGCCTTCTTTTAAGAACACGGCTGAGCCTAACATTAAGGGGTGTGAGTTTAGGAATTACTAGGCCTCTTTAAACATCTTAGACCTGTATTTTCCAGGTCACCTTCCCTCATTCAGCAAAATGAAAGGTTATTACAATCACAATAAATGTGATTTCTGTCCCAACATCCTCACATGTTACTTACCAATTTTTTTATTAGCAGTTTTAAATATCTGTGTTTCCCAAATGTATAGCACAGTGCTTATTCCTTACCTTTTGATACAGAAGTCTACTTAAAACGTAAGAATCAGATAAGAAGGAAAAGAAAGGCTGCAATCTCCACCCTCAAAACAATACCCTATATAATTGTATACACTGAAGCAGCAAGATTTGTCTTGCTTACCTGCAAAAAATAGAGGCCCTGGACACAAAAGTTGAGCAAAGATAGCAGAAGACCTAACACAAAGAGGCATTGAAATATTACAATTGGAACTCCCAGGGAAGTGGCAGCCAACTGAAATCAAAGACCGTAAGAAAAGCTTTCTTGTTACATGGAATCTCTTCCCAACCAAAAATGCACAGAGTAATCTAAAACAGCTCCAGCCTACAGAAGACTGCATCCTTTGACAAAACTTCAGCCTTTTGGCTAACTGCTTGCAAACATGCTCCAAAGATGGTTTATACTGTGGCACAAATGAAGAATCTCTAATTAAATAAAAAAAAAATAAAATACTTGCAGCCTGTAAGTTTAGCCCAGACTGGAATACTGCAACAAGATCCTCTTCCTTAAGACTCTTTTTAAACCATGCCAAAACCATTAGTTAGAAGGATAATCTAAATAAAGCCATTGTTAAAAAAATAAAACTACATCATACCATGGCTGGAACAGCTAAGGGACTGGTCAGGGAGGAAGGATTATTTCCTGGCACAGTAATGTAGCAACAGACTGAGTTCGCTCTCTTTTCATTATTACATTAAGCCTTCACAGTGTTTCGCAAAAATAAAACTGAGGTTTGTAGCTCATCTGTTTAACAGATGATCAATTGTATTGAGCAACAGAACTTTGTTTCTACACATACCATGCATTAAAAAAAAGTAAAAGCATACTTAGCAAGGAAAAGAAAGTAAAGTCCAAATTCTGTTTTTGTTCGTCTACCCGGTCACGCCATCAGCCCTGATACCTGAGCCCAATTATGCAGGTGCAAGTAAGGATTCAACTGCATCGAAGGCAACTGAATTAACCAGCATAAGCAAGATCACTATCAGCCTACACAGGCAAGACTGTACTAGAGCAATCTGGGCTGGACGTGTAATTTAACTCACTGCTCTGATTTTGGATAAGGTCCAGACCTTCAGAATAATTACAGTGCCGTCAGAAGCAATGCTCAATGTCGGTTACAGTATTTAAGTTGCGTACTGTTTGTCTGAAGAGATGAAGCACTCCAGTGCCAGGTACCTTCCAGCTTCTCAAGCCACCAGCTTCAATGGCATCCCACAACTCTCAAGGAAAGACGCTCCCACTAAGTTTGTTGCAAGCATTTTGGCTTATACACAAGTACTTGAACACAGCAAGTCCTCTCTGACCCACCATATTTCATTTGATAGAACCTTCTTCCTAACAGATGAGACTCCTGAGTTGATAAAACAAATCTCTAACAGCTACACTACTGTTAAAGCCATATTCTACTATCTGTTGAGCTTCACCTTGAAATGCAATGGCAAAGTGATTTTGAAATAAGAATTCACTCATGACAGAAACTTGACAGAAAGTAGAGAGGTGCAGCAGAACGTACAGCTGATCAGAAACTAAAATAAATATGCAGCATAAATTCAAGTCAGCAAACTCACAGGAAATCAATAATGAAGTGGTGTTTTCTGTACTTAAAATGTTTTGGGCTGTTAATGACCAATACTGACTGCTCATAACCAGTTTTAGGGCATTGCCAGTTGAAACAAAAATAGCAGCCATTGAAGTACTGATACCTTTGATCATGAAAAACACTATTATGATTAGCATCTCATGCCTACTTGCTCCAGTCCCCTGAGATGCAAACTAAAACCGTAAACATTTTCAAAGTTATATGCTAGAAGTCTTCTCACTATTAATTACACCCGCTGTACCTGAGGTTGTACTTTCAATTCCACTTGCATTAACTTGGTATGAAAACTGGTTCAAGCAAGGAACAGCTGATATTCTCACAACCCTACATTACTGCTTTGGTGCAAGCAATAGGAAAAGGAGGCAGGAGCTGTCATCCTCAAACCAGAGGGCTAAGGAAAAAGAACAAGCCACAGATACATACACAGACAAAGCTAGGGAAAGCAAGGCAAGAACTTTAAGCTTAACACATCAGAAGGGTATATAGTCAGCGTAATGACAAAACTTAAAGAACCTCTCAGAAAACTCCTGTGATTGAATTTGTTTTTCTCCAGTTAGTGAGAGAAGTCAGCTCATGGAAAAACTCTGGTCAGCAGGTCCAGAGCAAAGAAGGGTGCAGGGCTGCACAACCTGGATCTGGGGAAGGGCAGCTGTGTGTGCGCAGCCCAGGGAGATGGGAGGGAGAAGGCACAGCCCTCAGCAGGCACTAAATCCTGTATCAGCTCAGAGCTTCTGGGAATAATTTGCAGTAGAAACCCAACACTAGGGCATGAGAAAGTACAATGTGGTACAGCTGAGGAGGCATCTCTCCAATACAATCGTTTGCAGTTTTATAAAAGCTGGGGGTGGTTGCTGTAGAGAGATTATGTCCAATGAACAACTTAAAGCATTCTCTCCCCACTTAACTAAAAAAGACAATGTTTAAAGAACAGATACCACTATGGACAGTAACAGCAAGAGAATACAAATATTTTGTATTGTTCTACACTTGTACATCTAGCAACTACGCTGAATCAAAATCTTAAAGGTAAATAAAAGGTCCATTTTAACTCTTAAGTTCCCTTGTTACTGAGTTTTCCCTTCAAATTTTTCATCTAGAGAAGCAGTTCAGATGCAAGTAGGAAAGTCTGTTCTTAGAGCAACTGTGTAGATGTAAACTCACCATGTCCAAGAACCACGAGATTGTAACCGCACTTCCACTTCGATTTACGATACATAATCAAAAGTCACACTCGCAGAGGGAAAATGACCTGTTGATGATGGTGACTGTCAACAATGGGTTCAGATCAGTTAGCTGCTAGTGCAGACAGGACAACATTTTTCAACACTGTGAGAGAAAGTCAGAGTGAGACCATATGGTTAAGCCCCATCCACATTAGCACCAAAAGGCTAGCATCAGCAATTGAGAACTGTCAGCTGGGAAGTCCACCTGTTGCCCACAGCCTCTTTGAAGAACGATTTTGTAGAGGTTTATCAATGTTGGCTCAGTGTCTACTGGAATATTTGTGCTTTTCTCAAAGTGCATTTAACACATCTTTGAACGTAGCATATATCCTTGTGTCCGGTCAGTATTCCCGGTGCAGAGCAACTCAAAACACTCAGCTGTTCAGAATTAATCAAAGAACCCAGTTACCCATCAGTTGGTTTCAGCATGATCAAGAGTTACTGAAATTTAAGAACATGTTCCAGAATTATACTGGATAAGCCTAAGTTTTACATTTACAGAAGACTGACAGTTGCAGGTAAGCATTAGACAAGTATTGTCAGCAGGCAACCTGGCTGCACGCTATTTGAGACCATGCAAAATAAAGGGATGCAGGAGCTGGCTTTAACTTCAAACTGCTTTGAGTAGGGTGAGCTGGACCAGGCAATCCCCAATTCACACACACAAAAAGCATTATTCTGTTCATTGACAAACCTGGCCATTAGTGCAGAGACACGAGCTTTGCATGCAAAGAACTACTGCATCACAGAACTATTATTTACCACCTAGTTTCATGACTTGCAGGAATGCCTGCACTTAGCTGTTACCACTAACATATAGCAAGCGCACATTCTGTGGTTAAGCAATTTTAAGGCAGCATAAGATACCATGGCCTGCAAAAAGGGCAGTCCTGCCTGCTGCCCTCCATTTAGATGACATAAGGCTTCTGCACCACCATGGTGTCCAGATTCCTGCCCCAATCTGTTCCTCCAGTGGATTTACCAGGTTCCACACATACATCTGAACGCAGGACAGAGACAGTGAGGTGGGACCACCTTTCATACAGCGGACTTCATGTTCACTTCCAGAAAGAGCAAAATGATGTATTTTTAAATGCATGGACTAATTAACAGTGAGATGACAGGAAATAAAGAGTTTGTTCCTAAGCAGTACTTAAAAGCTGTGTTTAATCTTGAAAAACAAGGGAACAAAACTACTGCTATTCTGAACTTCGGAGCTAATTTTGTTTTCTTTATACTCGCTCTTCTATTCAACTCATTTTGTTCCTTTAGGTAACAAAAGCTATATTCATCAGCAAAAGACAGCTTAGTACAGCAATAATCTTATTAGCGTACATACTGAGTTAATACTAAGCTTATATGAAGGATGTTTGAAAATTAAGCTTGAAAACAAGCACATTAACAGCAATAAAAAAATTTCAAATTCTCAGTTACAAAAGCACACTTGTAACAACCCTTTATTCTGTCTTGATCAAGTTTAGTAATTCCCTGTGCATTTCCCCATAAGACAATTTTTCTATTACAGTTTTTGCTATGCTTGGGGTTCTAGGACTTGGAACAACTCAAGAGACAAGAGGAGCACAAGCACCATAGTCTCCTACTCTGTTCTGTGGCATGCTGTAGCACCAATTCTTCTGGTGAGGAACACCACCAAGATAAAAATTACCAAAACACTTCTGTAAGGCAAAAAGGAGGCACAGTTTTGTTTGCTAACATTAATGCAAGTTACTTCCATAACCAGCTGCTACAATAAAATTAACACATCTTGGGGTCCAGCTGCAAAAAATCCTCTACTGTTAATTCTTCCAAATTGGTCTTTTGGTTGCATGCTGGGAAAGCATCTTCTAACATTGCTCGGCAAAGGTAAACGGCACAAATTGAACAGGCCTCAACAGACTCCAGCATGTGTGCCAAGGTGGAATGAGAAAACAGGTGCAGAAAATAGCGTTTCTGAAGAAGTCTGTGAAAGCTTAAGTAATGCTTCTGAACACTAATCACCATCTTTAAGACGGAGTAAAGTCTGATCTATAAACTATGGCTGAGGACTGAACAACTGAAGTTAGATTCAAAACCACACTCAAAACCTTCAGCTTAAGAGTTAGGCCTAAGAAGAAACACCAAGTGCCATGGTTAAGCCTGCAATAAAGGCTAACTAGGAATTCCCACACATCCTAATTACAATAATGACTATTAACAAGGAGCGTAGAACTCCTTGGGATTTTATGTCTCTCTGTATCAAGGGACACCTCTCTTCCTCATTTAAATGCATGTCTTTGAAGAGCTGAGCAACTTTACTCTAGCAACACCACCAGAAGGTACAGTTGCAAAGCAGAAACCAAACCAGACTTGTCATTTAATAGGAGTAAAAGAAGAGGAGGGGGAAAACCCAGGCTCCACAGAGTACCATGCTCTTCCACACCAGCACAATGGAAGGGAATCCTGCTCCACTCTGAGGGCTCTGAGCCACCTGGCCAGAAGCCATGCTTATGCACAGCTACTTGGCCCTGAGGGTTGAAAATAAAAGATGAACAGCCAAAATATGAGGCCAGCAAACACAGCTGTCAGGCAGGGATCACAGCAGACCTGACTGTAGTGTTATGAATGCTCCAGCCGATGCTGGTTGGCTGTTTTGCACTACACCCTATTTCTCTCCCTCAATTATTTCCTTCCTCTCTTTGTTTACCTACTGTAACCCCTATTTGTGCTGTTTCTCTCCCCCATCTCTTCCCTTTTTGGTCTCTTCAGAGTCCAAGGCCTTACAGGCAGACTTCTAGTCATACAGCATACAAGCACTGCAAAATGAAAGTTCACAATTTTTGATATGTTTAGCTGATGGTATCAGTCCTTTCCCGTCTCAGGTTTTTATAAAATTCAAGTTTCTTGAAAGTCAGTTGATGGAATCTGTTTATAACACTATCCTTAGTCACAGCATACCAGTCAGTATTAAAGACAGGAGCTCACAAATAATGCAGTGTGCTGATTTAGCTTCTATAAATGGAGAGTTTGGCCACGGCAGACAAGCCTGATCTACAGCTCTCACTCACATAAACAGTCCCTAGCCACACAAATAGACTATCAAGATCCTTCCCCAAATTCCTGCAGGGAAAAGGAACTAAAACAATAGCAGACTGAATGGAACAGCTCTAAGAAAAATCAATAATGGTAGCTGTAAAATCTAAAATTAAAGTAAGTCTGGTTTTGATGCTTTCGGTACACACAGTACATTAAATTTGGCATAAGCCCAATGGAACATGAAGTACTTGTGGACAATGTCTGCCAAGAGCTAGAAATATAGCACTTAGTGTTTAAAGAACAAACAGAAAGCCTCAGACCATTTCTACTCCATGCATCTGAAAAAGAATTAAATCAAGGTGATCTTTCTGAGGGAACATTTGTATTAAATCTAATTGGTGTGCTTTGTGCAATACTGAATTGAGTATATGCCAATTGGCAGAGAATCAGTATTTGTCATTTTATAATCCGTTCCACTTGTGACAAAGGTTACGAACAGCTGTTATACCTCCCCACATTCCACATCACTGTGCTTTCCTCCTCAGCATCCAGCTTGTCTCTCACATAAGCTCTGTACCTGCTTCTTGTTCATGCTGACACTTCTACACATCTGACACAGTGGAGGCAGAAGAAATGGGAACTGTGAACTTGGGGAACTCACACTACACCATCAGTTTTTTCCCCCACCTTCACATTTGTTGGTACTTCATTAGTTTACATGCCTCAGAGCAGAGCAAGATTTGATTAGTAACTGAATACTAATGCACATTTCTGTAGCAGCCTCCAAACATTATCAAATTAAGCATCAACACACCTGTGGGTTCCTTACCTTTATTAAAATAAGGACAAATTAAAGAAAAAAAAGGGGGGGGGGGAGTAGAAGACAAACCTAACACTCATCTGGGGCTTTGGAGACATCATCCATCATCCCAGCTCACAGGTTCCTCTCCCTACCACCTCCCACACACTGAGCTGCCAGTTGGACAGGAGAGTGGAGCGCAATTCTAGCTCTGTAAGGCTTTCTGCTATTATGTGTGGGAGGGCTTACACATCATTCCCCACATCCTCCCACACCCTCAAAGACCCCTCCTGTCTTTAAGGCCAGTGTAAGGTGCTGGCACAGAAGAACCACAGCTCCAGCCCTGCCTTGGAAAATTGGAGAGAAAGAGAAAACACAGGTGATGCTACACTTGACATCTGCCCAGCATGAAGCAAGAAACTTCTCATGCTTCCTCACTCTACACATAAGCCTCACTCTACACATAACCCAAGCACTACCTAGATCTTCAAAACTGCTACTTCTTGATGACTGAGGTTATGTAGTATATACAGCCAGATAAATCTGACTGTTAATCCTCCTCGTTAATAGCGATACATTAATAGCAGCATGCCTACAATACTTGCTATTGCTGACTCTTAAGAGACTGAAAGACACCAGATGCTTGCTATACATGATTACTGACATGGTAAATAAGCTCCTCACTTCTCCCTGCAACTGGTCCCTCTTTGCTTTAAAGTAAAGGTTAACTCTTCCCTCATCTTTTAGATCAGGCTCCTATCTCTGCTCCTGTTTAGACATTGCCAACTTAAATGAGCTCCTCCCCAAAGTTACAGTAAGTGAAAGATTGCAGGAAAAATGCTTGTAACACTTTCCCTCTAGAGGTAGGAGTTTCCCTTGCTAACCATGCATGTCTCAGAACAGTAAAATATGAATAGTGATTTCAATGAGGAAAAAATTAAATAGTCTATATATGTTGGCATAGAAATTCAAAAGCAGTTGCTTTATCTAAGTCACAAGTGGCTTAGCCCCCACATTTTACTACAGCATCCTGGTCTTTCTCAGCCAGCAGTGAGAGGTACATGGACCTACTTTATGTTCACATCTGTTGCTCAGAAAGCCTCAGACAAAGTTAATACACTGGCTACAGTACTGACTGTAAAAATATACATGTGCAAGAAGATAAAAGGAGAAAAATTAAAACTACTCGTGCATTTATCTGTTTGCATGGTCAAGTTTCTCAACTTCAGCAAGTGGCTGACTGCCTCAGCAGAATAACACATCACTTCATTAAAAAAAAAAAAAACAAACACAACACAAAATGAAAATCACCCAGCTGCTATCCTTACCATGGTACACTGGTACACTCCAGCCCTCTGCAACAACCTTGACTAGTTTACAGAAACCTTAACCAACACTTCATGCTGCACCAAAAGGGAAAGCTCTACTGGAGTATTTCTAATCAATGACATACAGCATCAAATGAATTGGCATGGACTATGAGCAGCATGGTAATTACCCTACTAAAAACCCCAAAAGATACCAAAGAATGAAGACCCAGTATGATGGATCCACCTACCACAGGAATCAAGAGAAAATGACTTGGCCATGAAAGTCACCTAAGCACAAAGGGGTGATCAACTGTCTTCAGACTAATGTGCATACAATATAATTTGTCTTAAACTTGGTCTGCTAATCCCAGGGTATGAAGTGCACAGATATATATATATCTATGGTTTCTATATATATGTATATAAAACCACTCTAATGGTTTAACTCAGAAGAGGTGCAGGGACAGCAGAGTGGAGTAGGAAGCAATCCTTATCTAAGGTGTCAGCACTACCATCACAAATTTGCCTCAACATTACCTATCACGAGAAAAAGAACAAACAAAACACTCTTAAGAGCCTGCTTTTGGGCCTTCTGGTTCCCTACACTACCCATCTGAAAAACTGGGGGGAAAATAAAGTTTAGATCTTTTTCCCTGTTAAAAAGCAGTTTTTATTAATTGCCCCCAAAAGCTTCAGGGAATTTGAGCTGGCTCTCTCCCAGCTCTTTGGTGAAGGTATATTAAATAAATATCCCCTTAACACACACAAATAGCAGGTGTCAAAGTCAGGTGTTATCACAATGCAATGACTTGTTTTACAGTTTGACTATTATCTTCTCCCCTCTAACTATTCAACTTCTAATCATCACTATCAATGTTTAAAATATTTTAACATTACAATGCCAACTAAATAGAACCAATATCCAATGTGGTAACAACCTGCAAACATTTTCTGGGTAAAAATAGAGTCTTTACATGTGGCTTTAATTTATTCTGTTGAAGAAATTAAAAAAAAAAAAAGACAAAACAGTGCATCACTTGAACATACCAAATTGTTAGCAAGTGTACAGCAACTGATACTCCTCCTCCTCTCCATCCCAAGCTTATCAGTCTCATCTATCTCAACCATTCCAGCCTAGGTCGAGTCCTAGCGCTGACACAGCCACCTACCACTCAAGCACAGGAGACTGATTATACCAGAGCAGAGACTGATTATACCAGAGCACACCTAGTTTAAGGAAAAACATTTCCTAGGAAGCTGTGCATGGACAGCCAATGCACTCATGCCACTGGTGGGCATCATGCAGCATTGAGTTCTGAAAGCAGCATTCCTAAATCTGAAACTGAATTACCATCAAAATTTGATCTGCATATCTTAAATACGAGCTGAACAGTCCATAACTCTGGTTTCCCACATGCAAACAGTCAACAACCCTGGTTTCCTACGCATGAGGAACTCTCCCAGTTTCTACCAGATTTTGACATCCTTAGGAGCATGTTACATTTTCTTTCCTAAATTCAAAACTGAGTGCTCACCCAGCAGAAAGGAGCCAGCTCCAAGAGGAAGCAGATACCCTACCCGCAACATTAGCTACGGGCTGAAGTACCCTCACTGTAAATCAGAAGTTCAAAGTCATCTTCCGCTAGCCTTGAAATACAGCAGCAATCTAAATACAGCAACTCACTTACCTACATGCATTTATTTGCTTCCATGTTGAGCATTCCTTGGAGTATTTAAAGTGGCTTAGGGAAAAAGCAAACCAAGCCAAACAAAGAAAAAATGTATTAGTGGGAAATGGCGGAATTGACATATTTTTAGAATTAGCAGTTTATCCCAAGAGGTGCATTAAAGAAGGAAAATGAGCAACAAGTTCTTTAAAAGGAAACAAATTACTTTATAGTAGGCCTCCCTGTGTGATGCATTTTGGATTTTTTCCCCTAACCTCATACCAAATAAATAGTTCAGCTACATGACATGACAAAAGAACCATTACTTATCTTCCCAGTTGAACCTTGTGTTAAACCATGATTAAGGCAACATCTGTTCTTGTAAAAATATTGTACTGAACTACAACTGCTTCAGATAAGTGGAAAGGATATCAAGGTAGCATCAGACAAAAATCTCAGGATACATATTAACACTTAAGAGAAAAGGAGCCTTGAGATTTCTCAGCAGGAATTCTTCAGGGACCACTTTAATCACTTAACATGAATAGTTTGTCTTGGGACAAAGAAAATACAGATGAAGTACTCAAGTCTGTACACTTTTAAAATCAAATCTTTACTGCTTAGTACTGCTTGACCATTGAAAGCTGGAGGAACTGAGTGCAGGGAAAGTGGGCACTTTGGAGCAGATCTGTAACTGTTAGAGGCACGATCTTAACACAAGAAAAGGAGCTACAAATACACAAACCCCTAAGCCTAATTTTGTTAATAGTTTAATGTTGTCTTACAGCATATCGCAATGGACTTGATGGTTAAGGGGGCCATATGTGCAGGCTACACAGGCACACTAGTTCCCACAGCTGAAGTCCACAGTTCCATCTAGGTGCTTTGTGTACTGCCCCAGCCGTTAGTGATCACTTCTTGGGCAAAGATGACCAGCTGGGTGGAAACATTACAAGCTAGACCTAACCCAGAGATGCCAGTTTGGCTGCCCTGACCCAAAGAACAATTAAAACATTCAAGTTGTTGACCCCGGTCAAGGGGTTACGATCCTAGAAGACAAGCTGGCAGGAGGAAGGGAGAAACTAACTCAACATCTGCTACTTTCCAGTTGCTCGCTACTCTGTTCAGGCAAAACATCAGACTGTTAAGTAGGAGCACAGAAGAGGCAAGAAGGACAGGGTGAGATCCTGAAGCCAGATTACTAAGTTTGCTCTTGCTGTGTGTCCATAAACTCTTGCAGGCTTTGACCTCCACTGATGCCAATGGCAAACCTTAACAGTCACCTTAACATAAAACAAAGCAGTCCCTTCAAAAATGTTCTCTACTCCCCACCATGCCCACGAAGGAAAACAGGTATCCTAGCTCAGGAAAGAGTATTTTTAAGCATTTTTAATAAAGCCCAAGGGGTTATACAGTTGCAGAAACATTGCATACTTGAAATACAAGCAGCTAAGTACACCCAGAAGAATCAACTGGCAATGGAAGCAAAAAAACATTGGTGGTGATCTACCTAAAGACCATTTTGGATAGGTAAGGTTTGTGCTTTATTATTGTTCTGGTTTTGGAGGGGAGGGCTTGCTTGGGATTTTTTCCCCGTATCTTTTCTTCATGTCCTAGCTCCAATAAGCCATCCTTCAAAGAATCTTACTCAACCAACTTGCCCCGATGCCGTATCTTGCAAGCATCTACAAAATATTTTGATAATATCCCACTCAGAAGCTCAATCAACCCACAAAACAGCAGTCTCTAGTAGCTATTCATATTATCAACTATCCTAGTAATTTAAAAAATATTCTGTATATCACTTCAGGTTTAAGTCTTTTTAACATCAGCTTTTTCCTACCTGTTCATTTCTGTGCTGCACTGTAGACTTGTCTACCAGGCAGAGCCTCAGCCACTATAGCAAATGTTACAGACCCACAAATGGAAATGCAGCATTTAGTGACAAAAGCTTTTCTGCCATAACAGCTATGCTTACCTCCCTGAATACTGAATATGTAAACTAACAGGCTGACAAACCCAATCCATCAGCAAAAGCTTGCCTACACCTGGGACTTTAACTTTCATCAATTAAATGGTGCTCCCCCCCCCAATACATACATGCCCATAATATCCAATATAGCCAGACAGCACCTCTCCAGCCCAAACTTCTCTATGCTATTAAAGAACTTTCTCCCGAAAGGAATGCTTTTCTCCCTTCTAAAACCACAACTACGCAATTAATCCACTACAAATGGGGCTGGCGCACAAAAACATCTGGTT
Organism: Falco cherrug; assembly: GCF_023634085.1. Classification (NCBI taxonomy): domain Eukaryota; kingdom Metazoa; phylum Chordata; class Aves; order Falconiformes; family Falconidae; genus Falco; species Falco cherrug. The sequence continues at coordinate 89,566,160 of NC_073702.1, read as the reverse complement.
GACATAGCTGTATAGCTAACATCAAGAGACATCAAGAGTGTTTTGAGCCAGCACGACATATACCCAAAATCTTCTACAAGGTACTCTACTGGTGAACAAGGAATGTACTGCAATGTGAGTGTGAATCAAACAAATCCTATTCCCAACAGGAATACAAGTGCGAGACCAGAGTAAGAGGTTTTGATCACTCCTACTCTCAACAACTACCACAACTTCAACTAGAAGGGTAAAATTATAGGACACTCCCAATCCCAAAACCACAGCCAGAAATGCACTGCAAGGTTCAGTCCACTCCGCTCTTGAGTACATGAGATTCAAGCCCAAAAATTCAGCATTTATATAAGTATGTACCACGGGTGGCAGTCAGGTCACGAAGATTGACTTCAGCAGCATGGATTAAAAAACAAGGTCAGCAGATTAACTTTTATTACCTATTCATGAACTGAACCGTGCTCCTGCATGGCAGGGACCAGAAGATACCAGCAATCCTTAACCAAATGCCTCCATCCAGGTGCTGCGTTCAGCCTGAATCAAACCAGCTGCCAACTAGTTCACGCTTGAGCCATGTCCTGCAACACCACCTGACAGCATTTACACCTAGTATGCCAGCCAGCAGACACTGCTGGAGCAAGACTGGTATGGATGACCACCTACACCTTCAAGCACTGGGTGCCAGGAGAGGACAACAGACTTTTCCTGTAAAGCCTGTAGTTTCCAGGCAACTATTTCACATTAATTCATGACTACGGGGTTATGCCAGAAAGGTCATTTTGAGCAGCTAACAATATTTGGTGCTCCAGATCACATGACATGGATCAGCAAAAGAAGTCCAGGGCACAGAGCTCACCTAGGTAGCCCATAAGCCATGCAAAGCAGGGAAGCACCTCTTCCTACTGGAAGCAAGATCTCCTTTTCAAACCAATATAAATATAAGAACATATTCATAGTGCAAAGCTATAATTCTTCTGCAAAACAAGTTATTGTCAGTAGTTTTTACTGCTTTTAGCAGAAAGCGGCAACAGCGTACTGAAAGCTTGGGGGACTGGGGGGTGGTGGTGGATTTTTAGTTTAAGGATGATTTCTAGCACGCCAAAGAATCTTGCATCTTTTTTAACCTGGAAGGCAGGTTTTTCAATATGTCAATTCAAACATTTTAAACAAGAAACACAATTGGTTGTGACTATTAATTGCCACATCCACCGGAAAATGTTAAGGCCACAAAGAACGCCCCGTGATGCTACCTTATTGCCCCAGCCCATCCCCAGCCACCCACCAGAGAGCCTACAGCAGCAAAGGGAGAGGGGAAATCCACCCCACAAGCTGCCCACAGCCTCCTGGGAGACAGAATCACTTCAGCTTTGTCCAACTGACACGATTTGCACCCCACAGAATCAGAAATAAATTGTTATTTTACCTTCTCCTCCATGAACCTTTCCATCCAGGCAGACTAACTGGGCTCAATTAGGGCTGCAGTATTAATTTCAGTAGAATGGGGGTACTACAGTAGGAATATGAGATTTACTGGTGCATCCTGTTAACCAGTAGATTGAAAGGAAACAGAAACTAGATCAGATGGAAACACGCTTACTTTTTTCCACTGAAACTCTCTCAGCAGTACTTAGCGACGCTCGACCTACTTCCTACACCATCGCTTTGCTGTCACTTCCTTTGACAGTTTGTCAGGATGCTTGTGAATCTGGAGATTAAGGAACGAACGTCTGGAAAGCAAAAGAGCTGGACTTTTTCCTCTTGATGTACAGTCAAAACTTTTATGATCTAGCCAGCAAGGCGCACAGTGACCAGCTAGCAACAAGTACCTCCAATTACTGGCATCCTGCAGGAATTCCCAATCAACTGTGTAATTTCACTTGCAAGTATGCACTTAAAGGTGACTGATTTCTCATGAAATACCCTCATTCTTCCTTTTTTAGCTCAGGGCATGGATTAGGATCTATAAACAGCTTCAAGTTTTCTGCCTTCCTGTGTTCCAGAGTTCCTGTCTGAGAAGACATTTCATATCGAAATATACTTGTAATTAGTTCCTTCCAAATGAATAAGAGTTTTAAATGCTACTGGCTCCAAGCAGATGATGCTCTATTTTGCATTTATGAACGCAACAGCTAACTACAAGTCCTGAAGTGAAAGGATCCTGTTTTCCATGCCTAGTTTCTTAACAGAAACCAGTACTGATACCAAAATACAAAACGGTTGTGGCAGGCATACTTTACACGAAATTCTGCTTTAACTGAAATACCAACAGTTGCTCAAAACTTTAATTTCCAAGATGAATACTAGCATGGTGATCTGCTGCATTGCGAAACACATTTCAGTGTTTAGTAAGAACTGAAACATTCACTAGGCACACTTCACAGGACTACAGTCTGCATAAGGTAGGTGTTCCTACAGGTTTAATTCATTTGAAATAGGAGACATTTAAGCTTAAGGTACCCAGTAGTTGCCTACCTACAACTCGAATGCATTCCTAAAGCTTCCTGTCTGGCCATTCATGCGACTTCAAAATGATTTAGGACACTTACGGGTCTAATCTTCCAACTACAAGTGCTCAATTTTCTACAAACCAGGCTTTTTCTTCGGGGGGGGAGGGGTGGCACGCACCAGAGAAGAGGGAGAAGTGTCCCGTGCAGTCCTCTGAACTTTGGCACTACATTACTCACTCCAAAATTGTCAGCCTAGAACATTACAAAGCCACACCGACACATGCAAATGAAAATCTGGGTAGCCTGTTCGCCTGAAGCTTTCATCTCCACTAACCTACCGGCGCCTTTCCACCCAGAAAGTGACAGAAGATGTATCATCAACAGGTCATCTGGCTGCTTCTTTGTAAAAAACAGAATATGAAAAGCTGCTGAACAGAAACCGGAAACAGCCTTTTTTCCCCCGGCTCTCCCCCCACCCCCTATGCGTGTTCAAAATGGAAAAAATAAACCCATCGTCCTTCGGATGCAGAACCACCAGCTCTGTCTAGCTGAAATGCTTTATAATTTTACTTGCCATGTGGTGTGTTTTCAAGGCAGAGGAGTCCCAGCAAAAACAAATGGGTGGCCTTTGAAAGGTAAGGGTAGAAACACAAGCGTTACAGCTAGGCTGCGTTTTGCTTGCATGTATTCTAGAAGCTGCATTTTGCAGAGGTGAAGTAGCTGCAGTTTTCGAGAGGGTAGTTAAAACAAAAACAAAGGGGGGTAAAAAACCCAACAAGCTTTCAGTATAAAAACGTAATAATTGCTTTAAAATATCCCCTTCAAGACACAAAAATTATTCAACTGAAAACACAACTGCTCCTCTTCCTCCCTTTTAAAAATCTTCTCCCGGCTGTTACAAGCAGAAATGTCCCCCTGCTATCAGCTCTTCCTGAAACCGCATTATTTAACTACGGGGGGGCGGGGGGGGGGGGGGGGGGGGAAGAAAAAAAAAAAAGAAGAAAGAAAAAAACCCGACTGAAGTTGCACTGGATGGCAGGCTGCTCACAAAAGAGCCAAGGCTGAGGATACGGGAAAGAAAACTTGCGATTCCCCCCAAGAAGACTAAAATTAAAAAAAGACACCAACTTACCTACCGGGAGTCTGGATTCTTCCAGAGTAAAACAACATCAAATTTGAAAGAACTAGGGAAAAAAAAAACCAACAAAAAACACAGAAGCAAGCTTTCCCACCAAGGTTCTGCAGGTTACCAACAGCAAAACAAAATCCCCCTTTGTTTTGTTTTCCCCCGCCTGCATGCTGCTCCCAGCCAGCGCTCCGGCACGGGGGGCTGCGATCAATGGAGCCTGGACTTTCACGGGGGGATGGGGCTCCTTCTTCCCCTAAAAGAATAAATGTAACACCACTGCCGCCCGAAAAAACCCACCGCCCGAATTCAACAGAACCCGGGAGTCCAAATACTGAACGAGTTTTGTTGGGGTTTTTTTCTGTCTTTTTTTTTTTTTTAAGCGCTGTTTTTCCCGAGGGCAGGCGGCTGGGCATGACAAAGAGCTTCCCCAGCACATCCAGCCCCAGAGCGGGGCTCGGCAACTCCGGGTGGGTGGGAAGGAAAAAAAAGAACAAGAAAAAAAAAAAAAAAGGACGAAACAAAAAAAAGGTAACAAGCTCCCCAAACGCCCGGGAAAAAAAAAACCACACAGAGAAAAAAGAATTGTTTTAAGAACAGCACCAGAAAGGCAGCCCTGGCGAGGCGCAGCACAAAGCGCACAGGGCGGCGGGGAAGGGGGGCGAGGGGGGGCAGCAGCCCGAGAAGCGGGCAGGCTCCCGGCCCCCCTCGCGATACAGGCGCGCGGAGGGGCTGTCGCGACAGGCGCGATACTCACCCCAGGGAGGAAGGGAGCAGGCGGCAGAGGCACCCCGCGCCGGCAGCCGCAAGCGGCCGAGGCGGGGGGGGGGGGGGGGGGGGGAAGGCCGGACGCGGAGGGCAGGGGCACCGGCCCCGGCCGCCGTTCCGTCTCCTCACGGCCCCACGGCGGGCAGCAGCCGCGGCTGGCCCAGTGGGGAAGGAGCCCCCGCAGCGCTTCCCTCCGCCCCCGCGGGCCCCGGCGCTACGACCCACGGCCACCAAAACAGCGGCGGCAGCTGCCCGGGAAGCGACCGGAGCGAACAACGCGATCGACGCCGGCCCCGCCGCCCTCACCACAGCCGCGGCCTCCGCCTCCTCCGCCGCCGCCTCCGCCGCCTCGCCTCAGCGCGCCGCCCGCCCTCTGCCTCTGCCGCCTCGCGCTCGCGCACCCCACCGCCGGGGTGGGGCGGGGCGGAGGGGCGGGGCGGAGGGGCGGGGCCTCGCCCCGGACACGCCCCCCGCGCGGCATGGCGGGACTTGTAGTGGCTCCCGCGCACATGTGTGCGTGCCTCTGCACAGGCACGTGTGTGTGTGTGTCTGTGTATATATGTGTGTTTACGTATGCATATTTCTATGCATGTGCATACATGTATACACACGCGAATATATATGCACATGCATACCCATACATAACTATGCATGCATGTATTTATCACTCATATACGTATAAATGCACACACATATGCATATATGAGTGTATAAACGCATACATATAGGTATATAGCTGTGCATGTGTATATGTCTATGCATCGCCTATAATCAGGTGTATCGATTATACACACATTTAGACTTAAATATACATGTGTGTATATATCACACACGAATGTATAAGTGCACACATACTTGCATATGTTCATATGTACATATGTATATATGTGTATATGTGTATGTATATGCATACATCTGCATGTGCATGTATTTATGTATATATGTAAGCACATGCACACACTTATACATATGTCATGTGTGTATCACACACGTGTATATATGCATATATGTGTATATCTGTGTGCATGCACACACATGTATATGCATATATGTGTGCATATGTACATATGTATGTATGCATAGGTATATATGCATGTGTATATATGTATGCGCATGCACTTATGTACGTGTTTAGATGTCTATGTACATGCATACAGTTATACATAAATATGCATGTGTCTATACATCACACATGTATGTCTGCATATGTATACACATATATGTATAGATATGTGTATATACACAGGTATGTATATGCATATATGTGTACATAAGTACACATGTATGTCTATGTCTATGCATGTGGATATGAGTTTATGTGTATTTATGTACGCACACAGACACACCTGCACATAAATACACACATGCGCATATCCCATGAGGCACGTATATATGGCGGGGTGCCCCAGCACCCCTCAGCCGGTGGGTCCTGCACTGGCCCCGCAGCCCCCCGCGCAGTGGCCCCGCTCCGCAGCAGCCCCCTCCCCCCGCAGCAGAGGGGCTGCCTGGCGGCCCTGCCCCCCGGGGGTGTTGGCACCTTGCTCTGCCAGGCTGAAACAGGCCTGGCCTGGCTGCTGGAGCCCGCGGGGCGCTGCCCTGTCCTGCGTGGGTACGGCTGGCTGGGGGTGGGGGGGCTCGGGTAATACCTGAACCCGCATCCCAGCCTGGCAGGGAGCTCGCACCATATGGCAGGGTGCTGCAGCCCTGCTGCTTCTGGGAGTGCTGCGGGAGCATCGGTTTGGACAAAAATATGTTCATGGGGGAACTGAAATCCTATTTCAGCTGAAAGACCCTTCTAGCAATGGAAAGAACCACATCAATTGGTTTTCCTCTATGTTTTCTGTAGCTTAAGGGAAATCACAGCCCGGCTGTGGCCTTCAACCTCAGTTTTGTTCTCTTGTACACAGCACGAAACAAATAAAGAGATTTTTAAGGGAAATGGGGAGTTTCTACTATGGCATTGCTCAGAAAACAACACAGTCCTGCCCCAGCATGATGCAGTGGAGATGCTCTTGTTGCCGTCACACCGAGAGCTGCTGAAGGATTAGCAGGGGTTGGAAATGGTGGCAGTGCTGGGCTGCGTAAGCACGGCTCCACCAGCCCTTAACCTGAGTTTCATCAGCCCTGGGATTCTTAAAAGAATTAAGAGCTAAAACGCGCAGCTCCCAGCTTAGAAGAACAGAAGGGTCAGGGCCATCACTTCTTCTGACCTCCAGTGCGTAACCCTCGGAATCCCGAAACCAGCTTTTTCCTCAAAGGCACTATTTCTTTCAAAGAAGTGTAGGCACCTGCAATAAAACCAGCCCCGATGATAAATTCACCCCCGCCTCTGGTGACTGCCTCCGGCAAAGCCCAGTGTGGAAGCAGAGCCCTCCATGGAGCGTTTACTGGTTTGCCTTTGGATCCGCTGAGGCTTTGTTCCCCGCGCTCTGCAGCCCGTTATCTCGGCTTTATTTCCAGCCTAGGTATTTACAGCCCTCTGGTCGAGGCATCCTTTAATCTCCTCTCTGTTGATACCAGCATCCCCTAATTCCTCTCTACTGGGCAAGTGGTACCCTCACCCTTGGGCAGGAGCCCACCCCACATCTCCCCATAGCTGCTGGCACGAACCCCGGCACCAAAGGCGGGTCCTGCCTGGGAAAAAGCCACATCTCTCCTGCCAGGGACCAGGTGTTTCCTTCCCTGGGATGGGGGGCAAAAGCTGGGGGAGCTGAGATGGGGGAGAAGGTGTGGGGTGGGTGGAAAGCCACTGCTATCATGCACCGGCGTCATGCCAGGATGAGCCCGAAGCTGCCTGACATCTGCGCGCTGCCTTACGTGCTCGGAGCTTTGTGTGTAATGAATCACTTGTCACATGTGATGTAACATGGCAGTGTTAATAGATCTCATTATTAACCAATTTACTCGGGGAAACTGAGGTACGGAGTGGTGAATATTGTGCCTGGGGCTTACAGGGGTGAGGTTGCAGAAGACCTCATGCTACTGTCCCATGCTCACCTTACTAAGCCTTGTAGGAATTAGGTGTAGCTGGCAGAAGAGCCCATGGAGAATGCTGAAGAAAGCCTGGGGACAGAGGACGAGCTCAGCACTCAGGGTACAGAGCCTTGCCCCTGGCATTCGTGCCCTGACACGGCAACGGGTCCCTCTTGCCATGGTGGGTGGGTCCTGGTCCGCTCCCAAGAGCTGCTTTGGGCTGCTGTCCCCTGCTGCGCTCCTCTGTAGCAGCCCATGAGTTTATCACTTCGACCCCTGTGATGCTTTTCCCAGATTTTGCCCAGCCGTGCCGCCCTCCTGCAGAAGCCAAAAGCACCGATGAGGGATGTGCAGTCTCCCAGCTCCCCTGCTCCAGCTGTGTCCCTGCTGCCCGTGGGTGCCAAAGCCAGAGCCGAGCCTGGTTCTGTCCCAGGGGAGCATCCACAGCACCCGCAGCAGGAGCAGGGCTCACGTCCCATCGCTGACCCTTTTTGATTTAACTCCAAATTAGCATCTTCTAGATGAATAGCCTCTGATGGGCTGCTGGATCATTATTGCCCCGATACCGTCGTAAACTGTGCAGGCGTTTATCCTTCGCACAACCCCCTGGCTCAGTCCCCACAGTTTTCTTCCCCATCTCCAGGCTTCCTCGGGGTTCATTTCTTTCTCAAACACAGTTCAGAGGAAGATGAAAAGACAAACCAGCATTATGAAGCATTCCTCTTGTAGGAACAGTTTTCAGAAAGCTTTTCCTTCCCCACTTAAAAAAAAAAAAAAAGAAAAAAAAAAGAAAAAAAAGAAAAAAAGAAAAAAAAAAGAAAAATAAGGGGGAGGAAACAGCTGAGTTTGGTGGCTGCTTTTGCCATTTCCTTATATTTAACACACGTCCCTTGCTATGGAAAAAGAGCAACCACGCTTGAGGCTTACAGTCCTCTGAGCCAATTCCTCGAGTCCCCGTGTCCTGTTAGCCTGTACCCCTCCACAGTGAGACACCAGGGACCTGAAACATCAAGGGCTTGGTGTTCTGGGGCAGCCAGGCTGTCCTGGGGTGACTTGGCACCGTGGGTGACCGGTTGGCAAAGGGAGGGCAGGTGGGTAGCGTCACCTCTGCTGAGCCACATCGTTTCAGACCATTTTTGGAGGGGGAAAAATGGCACTGAAACTGGGAGCTGCCACCCAGTGAAGTGCAGCTCTGAAATCATCTCTGATATTTAAACGATTTTCTGTTTTCTGACAGCCACACACTGTTCCAGCCTTCGTGTCGAACAGGCTTTCTGAGTCAGATGCAAAATAAAATGACACATGGTCCCCTCTAATGTTCCCATCAGAGCACGTATGGTCCTGTGAGATCACTGCAGCGACAAAAGACAGTAAAGGCTCTTGGCCAGCTTTGTGCCTGCTCCGAGCTGCACATGGCCCCAGCAGCAACAGCTCGTTCGCACCGTGCTGCTCCTGCCTACGTTATTAAATGAAATGACCCTGAGCCGGAGTGGCTTTGCTGGGCTCACAGTCATGCCGCTAAATACCCTGCATCCCCCAAAACATGCGGCTGGTCCAAAACTCCCCCTCTGGCTCCAGTGCATCTCCTGGCTGTGCCCAGGTCATCTTCTAGACCAGGGCTGCCAAGTTCAGCCTGCCAGGATACTTCACCAAGTCCTCCCCAAAACCTTGGAGAGGTCCCTCATTCTTAGTGGAGAACCTGTGTCCCCAAGGAGTGTCCTTGTGCCCCTCTGAACCAGCCGCCTCCCCAGGCTGGAGGTTAGCATCGCCGTTCCCATCCAGTCTGTAACATTTGGAGGGATGCAAACCCACACCCAAACAGACTTCATCAGGGACCAAAGCCGTTGGGATGGAGTGTGATGACAAGGCGCTGAGCAGCTGCTGATGGCACAACGTGCTGCCGTGCATGTCTGCGTGGGTAATCACCATGGCTCAGTGCCACGAGCTGTGATTAAGTCATTAGTCAGGCTTCAGTCGCGTGAAAATATCTGAGATTACAAGTCAATGCTGAATTCCTTCTTGAAAGGGCTAAGCAAATTAATATTTAGCCCTGGATGACAGGAGGTCAGAGTTTGTCACACATAAGACATGATGCTGCAACCCAGAAAGCAGGCATCGCCCTGATCACCAGATTTTGAGTTCTTTGAAAGGAACGTGCCGAATCCACCAGCTCGTTGCAAACTCAGCCTTGGGTCCATCCAGAACTCAACATCAAATGATGGTAGAAAAACTGACACCCCCCCCGAGCCCGGCAGCCGGTCCCTCCTTTTTCAGGCAGAGTGGTGGGGCCGCGCGCCAGCACTTGGGCAGAGTGAAGGGGTGGCTGTGCCATCGCTCACCATCAGCCAGGCCCATTGTGTGCACCGATTAAGTCATGGTTTTCCACCGGTTCTTAGAAATGTAATTTGTTAAGTTAATAAGCAAACATCTACCTTCTCAAAGCATATTGGCAGAGATGTAAAATCAAGAGGCACTTCATAACAGCAGAGGGGAGGGAGGGATGGAGCTGTTGCACCAGCACGGTGTTTAGTAAGGATGCTGGCGCTTGCATCCCAGCCATCCACCCGGATGGATGCAGGTCAATCTGGCTGATGTACATTAATTAATGAGGAGGGACAAAACCTGCAGTCCTTTCAGAGGACCTCCCCTTGAAGACAACTGCAAAAGAGGAGCTTAAGCAGCATGTGAAGCCTCTCGCCCCTCTGCTGAGGACAGGATTGTGCCCTGTGGGCTCTGGTGTGGATTTCATTGCTTTTCCTCACACGTGGGTCTAGAGGGAAAGTTTGTTGGGCATTTGCAGTGATTTTTCCACCGACTGCACCCCACTAGGTGCAGTCAGCCCCTGACCAGCAGCACCCCAGGAGCATCTTGCGGGTGGCTCAGAAGGTGCTCGGCTGCTGCGGTCCTCCCACGGACTGTGCAAACACACATCTCAGCTTTTCTAGACACCCAGTCCCTAAATTTACTTTTTATTTTTTCTTCTTTTTCTTTTGTTCTCTAAAGCATGATCTCTGAAGCTGCTGGCTAGGAGGACATCAACCCCATGCATTCTCCCAGAGAGGAGGATGTGCTAACATCTCCCTCTCATCCAACCCTCGACACAACCAGCAAAACGGAGGAGGCAGGTGTTATTTTAGCAAGGCACATTTAAATGTGTAATTAGGTGAAATGAAAACACCATGCGTCACTTGTTAGAGCTGGTGTATCAGTCTGGAGGGTGAGGTAACAAGAAAATCAGCACATAAACATCAGCTTGCCAGTGCTGTCGGTGCCCATAGGATAGGTCCACTTCACAGGTGACTTCCACAGCTCCTTTTCCACATGAGGAAACTGAGGCAGAGAAAAAGGAAGGGGCTTGGCCCAGAGAATCAGCAGCATCAGGGCCAGCTCAGGAGCATGAGCGATGGACATGCTGGGATGGTACCTTACCCATATATTAAAAAGACTGGCAAGCAGTGCGGACACCCATAGCACCTATCTCCCATCCAGACGACTCATCCTCCCCTCTTCTACCCTCCTCTGAGCAAAGCAACCCCCATCCCCTTGCTGATTTACCACTTAGAGACCAGCCTATGCCACGTCCAGGTCCACGCTGCCTAACCACAGGTTGGTTGAAGAAACAAAGCAGCTTTTGAGTCCTTAAATCCCATGAAAACACACAAAACCGCAGATGTCTATGTATTTTTGTTTGCATTCAATATAGGCAGCCAAAGCTCTTTTTTTTTCCCTAACCCCCCCATGCTATGGAAAAAATCCTGTGCTTTCTGCCTGGGAGCCATATGCCAGAGGGCCCGTTGTAGCTATGATTTAAGCCACATGAGCTGGCTGCGTGGTAACAGAGTAATACTCTTCCCTCAGCTTTCCCACTCAAAAAATTATGATGAAGATGGTGTCTTCTGGCTGGTTGAAGGCTGGCAGTCCAAGGGAGAAGTTAAAGGGAAGGAGGCCACCGTGAGCTCTGTAAAACAAGGTCTGTTTAATCATTGCTCAAGGGGGATTTGCAGCCAGGACCCGATCAAAAGCCCTGCCGGGGCCAGGTCAGCACGGCCACCTTCAACCCTTCCACCCATTTCGAGGGGGGTAAGATGCCGCAGGCAAGATTCATGGTGGCTTGGTGGGCCTGGACCCACCAGGTCTCCTCTGGTCTCTCCAGCACTACCCACAGCGGGGCTCAGACCATGGGTGCCACGGGCAACATCTCTGGGGGAGGAACTGGAAGGCTCCTACCAACCACAGAGGCGCTGGACAAGAGAGCTCCAAGGACTGTGTGCCGAGCATTTCAGTTCTCTGCTTTTCTCCGTTTAACTGCAGGCTCCTGTGAGATAGGGCTAGCAGCAGCGCTTGGTCTCGCTGCACTAGACCAGCCAGTACCCCCTGTGTTTGCCCCTTCCTTGGGGTCTGCATCTGGACCCTACCACTGGTTTGGGATTTCTTATTGCTTTTAGGGGCAATGGTGGATTTTAGAGTCCAGACTCTGTCATTCATAGCCACGTTTCAATCCTGGGCTGATAAAGCCAATACCAAATCCCCTTGCTTTCACTGAAGAGATCAAAATGTTTCCTGCCTCTGTGCTTTAATTTGCATTTACCATCACTGAATGTCATTTGATGTGATCTGGTCCTTGCACCTGGGAAAAATCCCCTCCTGCAGCCCCTCCATTTTACTTGGGCTCACCTGAAAGAAATCACTGTGATACTGGTGAAGAAAAAGCCTTGCTCTGAATGTTATCCAGACGACAAAGAACACCGCGTCCCATGCTGGTGTCTGCAGGCTCAGGGTACGGCAGCTTGCTGCAACCCAGAATGAATCAGAGCTGTGAAAGCACAGGCTCACTAACAGGAGCCAGCATCCCACCCTCCCGGCAAACACTCAGCCCTGCCTGCCCACCAGCCCAGGCTCTGGTGCCTCCACTGGGTCCTGCGTGATGCTGAGGAAAATGCAACACTGTTCCAGCCACTGCTGGTGGTCTTTGCCAGGACCCCATCACCAAATGGCCTGTAATGGCTTGATGATAAATGGCCCCTAAACACATTGGCTGTGTCTATGGCAATAAAATGGTCCATGCCGGAGCCTTGGCATTGTTCTGGACCAGGCCAACAAGCCCAAGCATTGCCCAGGCAATTGTGTGAGCTGGGGAACACTCGGGGGAGGCAGTTTGGGTGGGGCCACCCTGTCTGGGGCTGCAGGAGACTTTGACAGCAGCAGTGCATTGCCAGCTGGCCTCAGGACCAAGAAACCACCAGGGGAACACTTAATTTATTAATATATCTTGTCTTGGAGGCTTGATGATGGTCCCAGAGCCACTGGTGTAACCCATGCTCACCCCGCTGCCTCCATGCCCCCAACACTGAGGCAGGAGTGTCCAGCGTGATGTCCACCAAGCCAATGTTCACATCTATGGGAAACAAGGCTTTCCTGCAAGGAAAACTAGGGAATGGAGAGGGAAACATGGTATTTTTTAAGAACTCATATCCCGGTTGCGTGGAAAGGGAAAGAGAAATGATGTCATCTGCTCGTGGAGCGCCTCGTGAGTCACTCGGATGTGAAGGTGTGGTATCACGGCCCGCGGAGCTTGGCGGGTCCACCCTTGCTTCGCTGCCTCCCAGCAGGAGCCAAGCAGTTCTTCAGGGCTGGGTGTTGGCACAGTTTCTGGGTACAGCCCATCACCCAGGGAAGGTGGGCTTGCTCCATGGCCGCCCAGCAGATCCCCGCGGGGGCGAGCCATGCTGTCATGCAGCCCAGCCATGCCAAGACCCGCTGCTCCTGGGCTCTGGTGCTGGCAGAAACCATCACTTGTGCTGCTGGGGGATGGGGCACGCAGATGCATCTGATGGCATTGTCCTGCACCGCCCGACCAAAGGGAATAACAAAAGCTGCGGAGGCAACACAAGCAAAGCATCAGAGGTGCCAAAAGGAGGATTTTTCTGGCGACGTGCTCTTAGCAAAGCCGGGCTTTGACCTCTGCAAGGCCAGGAAACCTAGGTGCGGCGTCCGTGCCTGGATCCGGTGGCAGGCGTTTTCCCTACATAGCAACAGTTGTTATGTAGCAATAATACTTGGCAATTTTCAAGGCACTTGAGAAATATTAATTAATCTGCACATCAGCCTTGTCAGGTAGGCAGCTAAATATTTTCATCCGTGCTTTACAGCTTGGGGAAGCGAGACCAAAAAAAAGCAGCAGCTTGTCCACAGTCACAGCAAGAGCAGCTGCCAAGATGCAGGCAGCGCTCAGTGACGGTGTCAGGACCGAAGGAAGACCAGCACACACATCAGGAGATCCAAGGGAAGCACCTACTTTTCAATGCAGTGAAGCAAAATCTCCCATCAGAGGGACTTCTCTGCTGCTCATGCTGGCATTTCGCGGCTCAGTTTAATTATACTAATCACTTCGATGATGACTCCTGACATTCACCTTCATTAGCCACTAGCGGCCGAGCTCAGCTGCCTCGACTTCAAAGCTATCAATGTCTGCTTTAAATAACCCATGAGTAAAATCAGCTGGGAGACAGTGTGTCTGGGCTCTGCTCTGGCATAGCCTGCGCGGAGGTGGCTGGGAATGCAAGACCAAAGCCAAAACTGCAGTTTAACCCTGGCTGAGCATGGGCATGACCTTTTTCTGGATGTCTTGGGGTGGGGAGAGCTTTTCTCTTTGGCACTGAGGGTAATGACTGAGTGGAAGCGGGGAGAGGATGTGCAGGGAGGACCAGGTGAAGTCAAGATATTCAGTCCATGGCACCATCTTCCCAGCTGGCTCAGGAATGGTGCCATTGCTACACCTCCTCTTGCATAAACACGTAGCTGATGCCATAACCAGGCTTCAGCCAAAGGGTATTTTTGCCCCAGCACCCATTTTCCCCAAACAAACAGGAATGCAGGTCACGCTGTGGCAGTCACACCGCGCAGGGATGTGACCGCTGGAAGGGCAGAGCAGGAGGCAGGAGGGCATGTGGTGCCACAGCCACCTCTCTGAGCACAGGGCTGCATGGCCAGATAGCAAAGCTGGACCCCGTCCCACACCCATGGGAGCCACCAAGGCCACCGCTGCAGTCACATCACCCTTCCCAGCAGCACGCTTCACTCACCTTAAACTGGAATGAAATGTAGACAAACCACAAGATCCCAGGCAGATCGCAAAGGCAATGAGGTGCTGGGATGCAGCTCCTTCATTTTCCCTTCCTTATGGTTTAATGTGCCATCTACAGCTTGTGATTCCCATTTTACCGGGTATGCTGCTCGGGGAACACAGAAACAAAACTTTCAGTAATGACATTTGTCAAAGCAGAGGAACTGGCACTCTGCAAAAGAGAAGCAGGCAGAGAGGTGAGATGCCGTTGCTTTGCAGTTAGAGGTGCTGCAGCAGCACTAGGTGCCGTTTGCCACTCTTCTCTGAGGGATCCCAGTGAGAACCCCCAAAAAGCTGAAGAGGATGATGTTTCACCTTGCTAGTAAGTGATTTCCCCCAATACTGACCGCAGTCCAAAAGCCTTCCCCTGCAATGGTTCTTTATTAAGGCATTATTTGGCAAGCTAATGCCCACAATAAATCAACTCATGCAGATTTTATTAGCAGGGACTGGTCACTCATTAACTGCTATGGCATGCAAAGCTTATTTAAAACATAGGAAGGCACCTGCTTATAGCCAAGAATAAATAAAAAGCATGAAGCATTTATGTTTTAAAAGTGGCATCGTTTTAGCGTGAGTAGAGCCAGTCAAGATAGCGGGCACGAACAATGATCTTTGTGCCTGCGGCTCTCCCAAACGCCTGGTGGGATGCTGCGTTTCTGAGGGATGCGTTGGGTACGACACTGCTGCCGGGGGGTAGCTGGGCGCTTAGCTCTAACAGCATCTTTTGTACTTCGACATGAAATGAGCGGTGCTTTAGAAAAAAAAAGAAAGGAAGAAGTGAGACGGTTTTGCTGTGAAGGATGGGATTTATGTATTCCTGTGTTTCACTTAACGTTTATAATTGGCATTTTCCTGCCTGTAAAAGCACGTGGAAAAAAGGTGGCATTAAGACTGTGTTCTTTGGGAAAGGGATAGCCCATGGCAGGTCCTGAGTGCCCATACCTACCTTGAAAATCCTTGCTTTGCATCAGGTTCCATTTCTCAGTGCTGGCTCTGATGTGCTGTGTCTGCTGTGTATTTTGGTCTGCTTCTCTGTTGTGTGCCTTGGTTTTTGCTGTGACACGTAACACACGGTCCCTTGGGAATGCAGTGGACTTTTGCACTCTTATCGAGAAGGACGTTGGAAGTGCCAAACCTTCCCATGCAGCTGCACGAGTGTTTCTGAAGGCTTCTTTCGGGGAGGGGCCCTCCTTCCCAGAAAGGCCCTTCACTGCCTTTTTCCTGCTGCGAAACCTCAGGAGCCCAGTTCCCTCTGCTTCTAAGGCCACCTTGGGCTGCCGGAGCAGATGCTGCTGGTGGCAGCCCTGGTGGGCAAAAGCCACGGCGAGGAGGCACTGCTGCCCCCCGGCAGGGTCCTGCTTCACAGGGTGACCAGCTGTACGGTTAAATGCTGCTTCCACTGCAAAACAAAACTGCCCCGAATCCTAAAGTCACATGCACCTGCACCCCGTTACCACCGTGCTACCCACCCTGCTGCAGTGACGGGCAAGGCTGCACCCCACCTGGCCCCCTGCCACGCTGCAGGAAGGGACGGGCAACGCCATGTAGACAATGTACGCCATGTACTCCAGCCTTCTGGTGCTGCTGCCAGTGAAAACCAGCAGCTGTACTGGTCTGCAGGCTGTGGCAGAGGTGGTGGCAGGGCGTTGGGCACGTGCAGGCATGGCTTGCAAGCAGGTGATGATGAGGACAGAGCAGAGAGGAGGGAACCGGATTTCTCTTTGCTGGCTGGAGGGTCAGTTTGTGCCAGGGTGGGGAGGAGAGGACACAGCATCCCCGTGGCCAGGAAGGACCAGGGAGGGGACCGCCAGCATCAGGCTCATCCCTCCCCACACGCTGCTGCTTAATTCAGCATCCTCCTCCCAGTCCTCCTCCAGAAAAGGGGAAAAAAGGGGCGGAGGGGGGGGGGCGGGGCGGAAGCTGATGAAGGCTCACAAACTCCTACTTTCTGTATATCTTCCCGAATATGTATACAGATTTTGATACAACAGACACACTATTTTTAGTTTCCTTTGGAGTATGTTTGGGAGCAAGCCCTTAACTGTTGCTGTGCTGCTATAGAAACCGTATCCATGTACACTGACATGTTTACAATTGTTTTAAACGCCATAAACTTTCAAGGGCAAAGGCAAGCAGCTTATTTCCATTAAAGTCACTGCCCTGGTGTGGCTTTCTTTTACTATTACATTTATTAATTTAGGACCCTTCTCAGCTTCATATGGTCCCATGGAGCTTTTGTTTCAAGGAAGGCTTGCAAGCTCTGCCGGTGCTTGGCAAATCTGGAGCAAAGCGACTGCAGATCTGGCTTGGGGAAGGGAAAGGGTTTCTGTTAGCTGTCCTCAGCCTCGAGGGGCTGTAAGCAGGGTGGTTAGCAGGTCCCAGGGTGCTGAGCAGGTCCCAGGGTGCTGAGGCAAAGCTTGCTCTGCCAGCAGAGCCGCCCGCCCGCTGCCTCCCCACGCTCCGTCCTGGAGCTGGGCAATCGTTGCAAAGCATTGGTCAGCCCTTGTGGCAACTCACATCTGTCTGAGCCAGCAGAGCTGTGGCCTAACTTTAAAAAAAACAACCACATAAAGCACAACAAAACATTTTAATTTAGGCCTTGGGAAGAGAAAAAGCTTTTTTTAATTTATTTTTTAACATTTCCTCAAGCTGAGCTTCCCTATCCCTTTTTGCTTTGAAGTCGCAGTCTTTCTCCTACAACAAAGATTAGAAAAGGGGAGAGAAAAAGGTGGGGTTTTCCCCAACATCCCAGGTGGGCAGCAGATGTGAGAAAGTGGAACACCACCGCATCCTTTCCTAACTGTAAGACGAGATGTATCATTTGAGCTGGGTGAGGAGCGCAGCTCTCACCCCAAAGGGATAGCCGTCGTCTGCAAGGTGGGTTGAGGGGGCAAGTGAACCGTCCCCTGGAGCCCCAGTCCCAAAACAACCGCACCAGGACAAGGTAGCTCCATCCATGGCCAGGCAGGGATGGCTGGCAGTGGACACCTCAGGGTGGCTCAGCACCCATAGGAGCACCCAAGCACACGTCCCCTCCCTGCCGCACCACTGCTTTACTGGGTTCAGGTGGATGCTCTGGCAAAGGGAGACACTCACAGGCTCAACCACATCAAACTGGTTTTCCCTGTCCAGGAGTATCAGCGGCAAAGCCTGAAGCAGGATTTGGCCTGCAGGGTCTGTGTCTGCATTGAACGCTGCCTGGTTTTGGAGGTGTGAGCTTTGAAATTGGTCCTGTAAAGCTCTATAAGTGTTTTGCTAAGCTTAGCCTGGATTTCTGAGTTACCTGAGATAGCTGGAATCGGGTCTACACCAAAAGAAGAAAAGAATGAACGGGGCTTTGCACTGAGTTTGCTCCTAAACTGCTTTAATGCCTCCAACCTCGGCCCCACCTACTTTGCCTCTTTCTTGTGCAAATCTGCCTGTGCTTACCTGGTTATTACTTGTCGTTTCATCCCTGCCACGGTCAATTATTTATGTTTGCTAGGTCATGCAATACAGAACAAAAAGGGCAACCAAATAAGTAACATCTGCAGTGACACCCAGGCAGGTGAATGGAGGCCACTGCTGATGGTTAGCTGTGGGCTGCCACTGGCCTGACCAGCAGTTTCATCCTCCGTGTGCCTGCAGATGATGAGAAGGTGGCCTGACCCAGCGGCAAGCTTGGAGGAGGCTCCTGGGCCTTGCTGTGCGGTGCAGAAAGCCCCAGGTGGGCTAGTGACCCCCGTGTGATGCGCTGGAGCAGAGGCGGTCGCGGCTGTGGTGCTCTGGCCCCTGTGCGTTAGGAACCACAGAAGCCAAACCCCAGATCTTGGTCCAGTGGCTGGTCTCTGAGCAGCCGGGTAGTGACAGGTTCTCTCGTATCGATGTGCTCCCTGCAAAGCAATTAATAGTTGGCAGCCAAAAAAGCCAGAGCTTGCTGTCGAAAGAACATGTTTCCCTGCAGCTGGAGTTTGCACTCCCCCAAAAGTCCAGGCTGAGGGGGCTCGGAAAGCCCTTCAGACCATGGGCTGTGCCACAAACCTCATCTCGGGTGCTGCTTAGAGGAGGGGGGGGGTGAGGCACGAAGGAGGGGTTGTGCCCAAAGGTCATGGCCCCATGCCATGCTGCGGGAGCCCCCTTGCACAGCAAGGCAGGCAATAAGCCCAGCATCACCATCAGGACAAAACCTGCCCCCTCCTCCTCATTTCTAGCCCACTTCCCTGGGATGCTGGGATGTAGCCCCACGGGACAGACAGTCTCAGCCCATGGAGTCTGGGGTTTGCTTATTTTACTGTCAGTTAACGCAAACTTCTCATCATCCTTTTGGATATAGAACTGTTTGGGTGCTCAAGCATGAATCGGTTTGGTGATCATGCATAAATCAATTGGGTGCTCATGCATGAATTAATTGGGTGCTCCTGCATGAGTCATTTGGGTACTCATGCATGAACAGAAAGAGGACTCATGCGTAAATTAATCAGGCACTCACGGGTGCATTAATTTGTTGCCCAGGCTAGGATTATAGGGGTTCTTGTGCTGGCACTAACTAGGTGCTCGTGCAGGAATTAATAGGGCGCACTAATCGGTTGCTTATGCATGAACCTATTGGGTGCTCCTGTGTGAGCTAATTAGCACCCATGGGTGAATGCAGTAATCCTGGCAGTTCATGCCCAACTCGTTTGACTCCTTGAAGCTCATCCTTAAAAGCTGTTCGAACACAAATCCATCATCAACTTTACTTTCAACATCATCATAATCTTAATACACATCAATTACAAGCTTCACTCTTCCTTCCCGTGGACCAGACGGAGGGATTAGTACCGAAGCAATGTGTGCATGCACTCACTAAAACATCGCTCCTTGCCCCCAGGAACCAGAGTCCAGGGGTTATCAGCATCACAGCACCAACTTTTATCTGCTACCAGCTCAACTCACTGCCCCATGGACTAGATTATTAAGGTCAACATTATCAAAGTCCAAATAGATGTGCTTTTCATGACTTCACCCCTTGCCCCTGAGGACCAGGCTGGAGGATATAATGTTGTAAAAACCTGAACGCGATACTTACTGCAAACTTCATACCTTGCTCCTGTAAAACAGTGAGCCAGGAAAGCCACAGCGGCCTGAACATACATCCATTGCAAACCTCACCCCTTGCACTTCTTACAAACATCACAGCCAAGGTCATCGAGGCAGCTTGAATGCACGCTCATCACAAATGCAACACTTTTTTTCTGTCTGCGTCTCCTGAGCTTCTCTCTCTCAAGTCACCAGCTTCATTCCTCCCTCCCCAGCTCCCTGCTATGAGCTGCTTGCTGCCCACCAAGGCCCTCCCTTCTGCACAGAGTGCTTGTTAATGCCTCTTTTGTGTAAGTTGTTCAGGTGCTCATTTGTAAATCAATTGAGCACTTGGGCATGAATTATTTTGGATGGGAAAGCACAAACTTGCTGGGCCATCATGCATAAGTGAATTGGATGCTCTTGCATGGATGCAGGAGACCTGTCTGTTAACACACAGCATGAGCAGGGTGTGTGTGGCAGCCAGCATTGCACAGCTCACCACATCAGCAGTGGTTCTGCTTTGCACTTTGGCCTCTTCAGCTTCTTCTCCCCCTCTTCATGGTGCTGCACCTGCAAGCACAGCCCTGGCATCCCACAACCTGTGCTTTAGGTCATGCTCGTGGTGTTTCACCAGCTGCCTTTGAGCCCCAGAGCTGCTGTAACCCTCATAGGCAGGTGAGGGAGGAGCAAGAGGGGACTGAGGTATTAGATCCTGGGTGATAATTCCCATGGGCACATGAGGCTAGTGAAAAGCACAATGCATTTCTAGCCAAATGCAGAGATTTGGCAATCCCAGGGCTGGCTTTGGATTCCTTTAGTCAGGCTAGTTAGCACCTTGCTTGGCAGATGGCAGTGCAGATGGTCGTGGAGTCATGACATAGCCCCTCGTTGGAAACGCAGAGGCACTGAAGCAATGCCAAGAAGCTGGAAGGGGGTGGGAGCTGGATGTGTCCACTTGGGGCTGCACCGCTAATGCCATGCTTCCTTCTGGAACCTGTCCTCCAGCCTGGACCACAGCCAATGTGCCACCTGAGGGGGCTTGACATCTGAGCCTCCGCCAGTGTGACCCGAGGATATCGACCTTTGGTGGCCCCTCAGCTGCTGACTGTCCCAGAGCAGAGGTGCTGGGGCTGGCACACGTGGTGCTCAAGCCACCACTGGGCTTCAAAGGTGAGGAGTTGCCTTGCTGACCCAGAGATGTCTCTGGGCCAGATCTGCTTGGTTTCGGAGGCTGAGGGACCTGAAGACTTGGCCTGTTAACAAGAAGCTGGTGTCCTTCCAGAAGGGCGAGCCAGCCAAGTTACAGCAGGTAGCCACTGGGACCAAGCAAAATTAGGGCTGCAGGGTGGAAACTCCTCGAGGCTTGGTCTGCAGCTTCTTGTGAACTGTGCGTGATGCTGAACACGCTGCTCTTGGTGAATGACACAACACACCAGCTAATTCCCTTAATCCCTCCAGGCTGAGCGCGAGCTAAGCCCTTCTCCAAAGGACAGCACCCGGTCGGCATCGCTGCTGGGCGTGCAACACATCTCTCAGTTTTGTACACCCGGTGACGGCACCACCAGGAAATACTCAACCCAGCTATCACAGATACGAGCACAGGGGTCCTGGATCTGAAAAATGGAATTATTTTGAAGCTGGGATCACTGAGCACAGCAGGAACATGAAATTATCACCATGGAGAAGCAGCTTTCAGCGCAAATCATCCCCAAATAATTTCTTCTATGGCTCTGAAAATGGCTTACAGAAGCCGTAAACATATCACACACATAAACACATGTTGTGGCAGGGTTACTCCCTGTCAATACCAGGGATGAACCCCTCCATATGTGAATTGCTCAACAAGTTCCGCGTCCTCATCTCAACATCACCTACAAAACGTGCGGGCAGAGCGTTTGGGTGTACTCCTTCCTGATGCCACCAGCACCTTGTCTCTGAACTCACTTATTTCAGCAAAAAGGGGGTCTTTGGGCAGTTTCTGAAAGCCTCCCCCATGACCCTGCTGGGGAAAGCCATTGGCCAGCCTCAGACAAGCCTTGGGGACCCCCTGGTGCTCTGTGGAAGGATGTGGCTCATCCCTTGCCCCCAGCCTCCGTACCCTGCACAGAGGAGGCTCTTGCTGCCCAGGAACAGGCACTTGGGTAAAATTGAGCAGGAGGGATGGGTGAACCAAAAATAAAGTGTTTTTTCCACTGTATTTAAAACAAACAGCTTTGGTGGGGAGAGGAGGAGTTATGGTAACAGAGGGAAATCTGAGGGCAGACGGGGACCTGCTTCCCGTTGCAAAAGGCAGCAGGAGGGGGTTGCTTTGCCTGAAGACAGGATTAGCTGGCATTTTAAGAGGAGGTGGCTTGGGGGAAGCAGTCAGTAGGAAAATTCATATGCTTCAAGCATGTACTGAAGTTCAGGAATGATTTTCATATGCCTCTGAAATATTTCCTGCTTGACAAAGACATGGAGAGTCCCAGCAGTAACCAGAGGAAGAGGCCGGTGCCGCCTTGCGTGCATCCCTTGCAACAGCTCAGGAGCGCGCCGGGACAGATGCGCAGGTTGCCGGGACAGGTATTTATTGCTGCACTTTCTTCTCAAAGCAAGGAGACCTCTTTGTACACATCAGTGCACACAAATACCTGGAGACCGGGCAGACCTGGTAATATTGCATGAAGAAAAAAGCGTGACACATGTAAAGAACATGGAAGGACTCGCAAAGCAGCGATGGTGGCTATTTCCTCAGAGGCCACCAAAAGCTAGAAAGTAATAGGGCTGTGAACGCCAAAATGATTCACCAGGTGGGAAGAGGAAAACTTAACTGCTCTGAAGCAAACCCAGCTGCTGAGGGAGGATTGAAGAGCCCTGTAATAAAAGATGAGACTTAAAAAATTGTCCATGGCCCCAGGCAGACGGTGGCTGCTCAGGCTGGTGGGTCCTCGGGGGTCACTTGCTGCCAGTCCAACGCTGAATTTACAGCTCAAGCCACTGGGCTGCTCTTACCTGCAATAGCAGGAGAGATGTTCCAAATAACTTTCACAGGAAAAGTTATCCCTCACAGCCTCCTCGATGCTCCCCATCATTCCACCGTAGAGGGGGCGTGATTGATTTTCATCCTTCCCCTGAGGGAGGGAGGGGATCAAGGTGCACTTTGCACTTGCCTTTAAGTCTTAATAGACCTTAAGCAGATCCGCCCTGCCGTGGGATGGCCACCTCTTCAAAGGCAACTCTCCCATTGCTCCTGCCTTTGCTGAAGACTCTGAAACCATTTCAAAGGAGTATCTGCAGAGGACTGCCATTCCTCACTGAGCTCGGCGGGCACGTAAGCATGTGCCCCTCCTTGCCAAAGACAGCAACCACTCAGCAGGGACCCGCTCGCCCAGCGTTTTTATGGGAGCTCTGGCAATAAAATGTGCATGCCAGGGCAGCAGATAAAACACTTAAAAGGTGATCGGAGTGGAGCTGAGACAGCAGCCACTGGAGTTTATTGTGCTGGAAAGCAGCCACGTGTGGCTGGGGGAAAACTCCCTGGCTGCAGAAAAGCTCTTGGGATGCTCAGAGACTCTCCTTCCTCCTCTTCCTCTGGTGCTGCAGGAAAAGAACCCACAACCCCCATCTCAGACTTGGTTTAACTTTTTCTGATGGACACCCCCCCCCCCCCCCCATTTTTTTCTTTCGGCTCAGGCACTTGTGTATAACTTGAAGAAATTATTTCACTCTGCTTCAAAGTCATTTAACCCCTGAAAACCAACTTTTCCATAATTTTTAACTAGGATTTTTAAAAATCCTTTTAAAATTCCTCAAAAATAATTTTTAAAAGCAAAGATAACTTCAAAAGCAAAGATATTTTAAAATATTGAAAAAATATTTTGTTTAAAACTGGTTTAATATTAATAACATTTTTTTTTAAATCATTTCTTATAGAAAATATCCATATAAGCCATGTAGCACAGAAAAGAAGTCAAAATGATACACTTTGATCAGTTGGGGATTTTTCACCCATTGCACATTTGCACTATGTGCTGGCCGTGGCTGTCCATGCAATTCCATTTCCTTAATACTGAGTTTCACCCTGACTGTATTTTTTTTCCTGAAACTTCTATTTCAGCTGGCCTCTATCACGGCTGTGCGGCAGAAACGCTGGGGGGAGGCATTAGGAGTTTTTGGGGAGCCCTATGCCGGGAGCCGCTGCTCGGTGGGGGCTTGCCCTGCTCCCCCAGCCCCCCCGGCCCCCGTGGCTTCCTTTCCCCCGCCTGGGCATGTGCTCCTGCGTGCGTTGTACGGCACTTTGCTGCTTTCCCATGTGAGCAGAAAGATTTACTGGCAAAAAGGGTTTCTGAAATTTGGGATTCAATCCTACACCTGGCCCCAGGGCTCTTAGCACTCTGTGGTGTCCAGGCTCTTCGTAAAGCTGCCTACTTAAGGAGCCCCACCTATATGGAAATACACCTTTACCAGAGGATCACCTGTGCACCTCCTCGTATACAGCCCCCAAAAGATGCTTTTTGTTGCTCTGATGCAGGCGAGAGTCCCCTTTCCCCCAGACCAAAGAGAGAACGCTGGGAAAAAAGGCAAGATGTCAATGTGTGCCATCCAGATCCAGCCATGAAAGCATCCGCGACGCAGGTTTCCTTGGGCTTTCCTTGTCCTGAGAGGCAAACCCAACCCAATTAATGCTGAAGGGAGTTCACGAGAGCCCGTGCCTGGTGCCCCAGGAAACCTCTGCGCCTGCCTGGCTGCTCCCACTGGACCATGGCAATCCCATAAAGGCCGGGTAACACAATAACATCATTCCCTCAGGCCCTGGGTCAGGAATGCACTTAAGCACTCATTAAACCTTAGGCATATACTTAAATCTCCCAGGTCTGATTCCTTTAAGCCCTGTATGCTTTCTCCAGGTGCTGAGCAGGGATGCTCACGCTTAGGGTGGGAAAATGTTGCTTCAGCCAGCTTATACCTCTGACAGGGGCTCAATACCCGAGCAGAGCATCTCTCATGGAGGACGCTGGTGTAGCTCTTCTACACAGGACAGAGCGAAGCAGGTTCAGCTCAACCGTTCCACTAACACGATCCATCGTGTAAGATCAGACCACAAACAACTGCCCAGACAGATGCTGCATTATTTATGAGAGCAGGCTACTGATATTAGGCACAGGGCCAAGAAGGAGGGGGAGTAGATGGCAAAGAAGATAAAAAGATAATATTTCTTAACCTCCAGAATAAAAGAACATGAGAAAGAGGGAGCAAACAGAGCATCTGGAGAATTTATGCCTACAGGAAAGACATCAGACATATGTTTTTTGTAAGTGTTTTCCTACTTTGCAGTGAGGGAAGGGGACCCCTCAGCACATCATATTACGCAGCGTTTCCCTGCTCAGAGGTGCTGGGACTCCTCGAGAGACAGGCAAGCCCCGAGCGCTGCTGTACCGGTGCCCGAATTTGCTAAGCGCTGAGCCACAAGCTGCTGGTGAGCAGCTAGGGCTTTTTTGCTGAGTTTTCAGATGCAACAGCAGGACAGGAGGCAAAACCCTCGCTGCTGCTGTTCAAAGCCAAAGAGAAACCCAGTGGTGAAGCTTCATTCTGGGTGCCTCGCTCATGTCGTGGCCGCTGGATCATCTTGAACCCCCACCTGCGTACATGGGTGTATCAGCCTGTGGGGACCCTGGAGGCAACGGCCTGTCCCCAAGGAAGGCTGTGTCCAGCAAGTCCCACCAGTGGCACTGCCGGGCACCCCAAACCCAGCTCCCAGCACCCATCGGCTGCAACAGAGGTGGTCCACGAGGGAGGTGCCCGCAATGCCAAGACATTGTGAGGTGACAGGTAGTGATGTACTGGCAAAGTGGCATTATTCTTAGACTTATAATAATATAATATTAATAATTATCAGTAATATATAATAATTATTATAGCTGACTGAAGCATTCAAGCAAGGGGGAGCAAATTCTCCTTCTCAGAAGATAATCTGCTAATTTTTCTCAAACACAGCGGCTGCTGCTGCCACCCCGCTGCCACTGCTCCTACAGGGCTTGGCTCTTTGCGCTGCAGCCCGGCTGAGGTGGTGGTGGATGGGCAACTGGGGGCTGCCATGGGTGCTGCCCCCTCCCAGCAGCTCCGGGTGCATGGCTGGGGTGCAGAGCAGCTACGGTTCCTTCCACTGGTGGGCTGGAGAAACAGGCCACCGGGGTGGAGGCAAGGACAAAAAAGTCAGAGTAGAGAGGAAAAGCAGCACAGGGCGGTCTTGGTGTATGGTTTCAAATGGCTTTGGAGTAGCTGGAAATAACTGGAGGGGCCTGTTTCTAAACAACTTTGTGCAGCTTTTTTCTTGCATCAGTGCAAACCAGATTAGGTTTGGGGCAGGCGAGGCTGGAGGAGGTGATGGGGAGCTGCACTCTGCTCGCTGCCATCGAGGAGGGGTCGGGCAGGGAAAAAGTCTCGAGGGTTGATGAACAGATTATGGGGAATTAACTCAAGGGCTGATGAATTAACCTCTGGGGACTGGAAACTGGGGCAGTTTCCCAGCTCTGTCGCAGGCATGAGGAGCAGCAGGAAACAGAGATGGCCGTGGACCTCACTTGCTGTTTTGACCCAGGCAGCTGTCTGGACACCAGGAGTCTCAGCACAGCCAGTGAGGGCAAGGACTAATTGCAATTTACATTTTTAGATGGGCAAGCTAATGTCCTGCTTCCCCCAAGGCCACCAGCTCCTCTGGAGCGCTCCCCCGTGCAGCAATGGATTCCTTGCCTCTTCTCTCCCCGCAAAAAGCCTCCCTTGGAAAACATTTCTGGCAACTTCTTCAGGTCACATGGAATTTGTCTCCATCCATTTTTATTCACACACCAGTTTGCTCACTCTCCTCCTTCCTCTACATGTTCTTCTTCTCCCCAGCAAAGCCCCCTGCCCAAAAATCCCAAGAGTGATGGTCTAATCCTGCTGACGGTTGTCTGAATGACAGTGTTTACACCACTGACCCAGCCACAGGACTGTGTTCACTCCACCTGCAGCCTCAGCCACCCACGTCCCTAAATCTGCCTTGTGGGGACCTGTCATCTCACCGTGAGCGCACAATCTTGCCTCTGCTGTCCTCCCTCTTCCTCCTCCCCATCACAGCCACATCACCTGCTCCAGGGTATGAGCTGTGCCCACGGGCCCACGGGCCCCACGTCGCCTTGGGCACCACAGCTCACCTTCTTCATGGTCAAAGAAATTATCCCTTCAGCTACCACGTATCTATTTAACTTTCCAACCCTGCTGGGTGAAAAAATGAGTGCTTTCCATAGCTGGCATCGTATAGCTACGGATTTCATTGCTACACATCCTGAACCCTTTTCTCAAGGGTGTCACCCCCAAAATTCACACGAGGAGGTAGGATGTGTGTGAGAGAGTAGAAACGACAGACAGGAACAATGCACAGATGTGTCGGTAGGAAGGGAAGGGGAGCGGGGATGGGGCAGCGTTGGGTTGGGGGTACCCCGACTGCGGTCACCCCCTCCACCACCAAAGCAGAGCCTCAGGCCTGATCCCCGCTGTGCACCCAGGGTGGTGCAGGAGGGCTCTCACCTGCTGCACCCTTTAACCAAAGGTCTCTTTTGGGTGCTGGAGGTCCTCTGTCTCCCTGGGTGCCCTCTTCTCCTTGCCTGCACTGGTGCCATGGCAGCGGGAGCTGCCGCCACGTGCCCAGGCACGATCAAAGCACTGCAACACAGAGTTATCTCCGTGCACATTAAGGACCAGACAAGCCCATTGCATTAACGCACTGAATGCAAATTTTGGGGTTTTAATTAGCTGACAGGGTAACATCGCTAAATCTTTAAAAGCAATCTATGTGTGTTTAAAGGGAGGGGGGAAGCGCTTTGAAATCAGATGCTTAGAAAGAATAAAAGAAAACAGAGCTCGAAAACATTGTATTGCTTAGTATTGAACCAAAAGTATTTTTGGAAAAAAATCCATCCTGCCTCTAGAAGTCAGATCTTGGAGGCATCAGAGCTCACAGTCACGGGAGGCTCCAGCTTGCCAGGGCACTAGGAATTGCAGAACAGGTAGGTAGGCATGAAGCGACATCCCTCAGAGGAAATCTTCCCGGGCGCTGCTGGACCACTGCCTCCATCACCTCCTGAGCTCTCCACCACCCGCATGTCTGGCACCAGAGCCCGCCGGGAGGCTGCCCAGTGTCACGAGTGCTACACCAGTGCCTCAGGAAAGGCTTTCATCCTGGTTTTGGTACCTTCCCAGGGATGGGCTTTTTCCAGTGTAATAGCTCATTTATTCATGTGTTCCTCATACATTAGTGACTGAGGGATCAGTTGTGCCATCCACCATAATTAAATGTATCAAATCAAATCTCGGCTGTTATTACAGATGAGGCAGGCAAGCTTTTTTTTTCTTCTTTTTTTTTGCATTGAGCATATAAGAAAATAACTATATTAAGATCTACACCCAACAGGATGCACACCTGAAACTGGAAGCTGCACTGCAGAGAGGCTCAGGAGATCAAAGGGTTTTCTACCTTCCTTGAAGCTGTGCTTGAAACAAACAACTATTTTTTTCAAAATCCTGCATTTTATTTAAAGCTAAATATGCACTGATGTCTTGCTTGTTTATTTTCAGTTGCTAGTGGTTTGCCTGCAATCAAAATAAGTCTTTTCTTAACCCCTTCTTTGCAACATGACTCGAGGGATGGGAGCTGTATGTGTTCTCAGGTCAGACCCTCATGGTGCCATGGGCTCGTTCTGCCCAGGACAGCCCTGAAATCTTTCATGCAAAATCCTAAGCTGCATTTTTGGGATGTGCTTTGAGCTTTTACTGCTGCAATGCCTCATTGCTGTTGCTGAGCTGAATTTCATTGGCTCACAAGGCTCTGCCGGAGGGAGCCCAGCCCTTGATGTAACCTTGTACAGTTTGATTTTTAGCACCAACTCCCATTTTAGGCAGAACCCATTAAAATTGTTACGTGATACCACATGAATCTCCATCTGCCACATCACATGGTGAATGACATGTCCTGACAGTGCGCTCCATCACCACGGGACCTATTTTTAAAGCACTGGTTTGAAGTTGTAAAGAGCATCAGTGATTGGCACGTGGCTGAAACCATCTCTATGTCCAAACCCCAAAGGTCTTGACTCTTTTATTTGACCTGTCTTGGGAGGGACTGCACCACTCGCTATTTTGCAGGGCTTCAAGTCCAGGGGAACATCAGCCTTCACCTTCATTTTTGGTTGCAAAGGCTTCTTTGAAGAGTCATGTCCTCCCTGGTGTGTACCCCCTGCACAGGCTGGCTGTCCCCATCAAGTTGGTGGACTTCTTGCTTGACTTCAGCAAGCCTACGCCGAGAGTAGCGTTTGTTATTATTAACAATTATATTAATGATATATTAACAATTGCTATTAAAGCTCCACAGGTTTTCACCGGGAGCGGTGTGTGGTTATTAAATTCAAAAATAACCCTACTGATAGCTCTGCTGGGGGAAAGGCTGTAGGTTAGCACAGCCCATATCAGGCATCAGAGAATCCACCTGAGCAAGCTGCTGAAGACCAGGCTTTTAGGTATACTGAGCAGCTTGCTACTGAAAAGCATCTCAAGCTCCGATTTACACTTCTACTCCATTTTCTTTCCAAGATTGTTTATAAAAATGATGGAGGATAGAGAGGGTCTGAAATGCAGCCTCACCCTCGTGTGCCATGTTTCTCCAGCATTTCGCTCCAGGTCCTTCTCTTGCCTCCTTGCTTCTCCTTTCTCATTATTTACTATTACTATTATTATTATTATTAATTTCCATTTCAGATACAAACTCCAGCCATGCTGGAGCTGCGGCATGGCCTCCAGGTGCCCTCGCAGAGCAGAGGTGTGATGCAGATGCAATGGGGGGAGAAACAGATGGGAAAAGGGAGGGTTGGCTGGTGTCCTCATCAGCTACAGCAGGGCAAAGCTTGGGGGCCACACCATCCGCCAGACCCCCCAGAACAGGGGTTTGGTGCGTTCCTGTGTGACACCTTCTTTACATAAAGAAAGTATAACAAAGGGAAGCAATAAATGAAAGTTTGCTCCTATGCAAGGGAGCAGGGTGAGTCATGGAGCACTCAGCTTTCATTCAGACAGCTAAAAATGAGGAGAAGCTGTATGTGTGGGTCCCAGCCCTGTCTAGACTCCATAAATGTTCTCAAAAGGAGGATAACAGGCAAAGCAGGCGAAGGGACAGGCTCCTTTCTCTATAAGCATCCCAGTAATTAAGCAGAGACATCGTTAAGCTATGATGCTCTGGCACCTCAAAGCTGCACTGGTGCCTTGCACTGACCTGCCCAGGTGGGAAGCAACTCCTCTGGTGTAACCCACGCTGCCTTTCCCTTCGGTCTCTGCAGGACACAGCCAAAAGGCTTTCCTGATGATGCCTTAAAATCAGAAGACACCAAATAACACTGCTGGGATGGCCCAACGGCACAGGCACCAACCACCCGGGTAGGCACCAAGGTCCCGCTGATTTCAGTGCAAGTGCTCAAGAGATGTCTGCAGAAAGCTCAGCCCTCTGGTTTGGAAAAGACAGCAATTTCATGCACCACAACAAAGAGAAGTAAAACTGATCCACAAGATCCACAAGAGGGAGGGAAAAGAAATGAGTCGGCCTCAGGAGTCCTAAACTCTTCTTTGACCATCATGTGCAAAGCCGCCACCGTCTCCCAAAAGGCTTGCACAGGAGTCCTGTCTGCTGCCAGGAGGTGCTGGTGGATGAGACCTAGGAATGGGATGAAACCTGCTGCCTTTGCAATTTTGCCAAAAAATCAAGGAAAATGTTTAGAGCAGCCTGTTCAATGGGGTAGCAAGGTTGGGCAAGGCAGAGGTAGGCACAAGGGTGCTGTGGTGGCCCCCCACAAACCTGTCCCAACCATGGGGGGACAGTTTGGGGTAAGAAGAGGTGAGGTCATTTATCCAGCACATGGAAGAGTCTTTGTCAATGAAGAAATGAGAAGATGATGGGTTTTAATTCCATCAAAATGCATTTGTTTCTATCTTAGCAGATTCCTGTTGACCTCTGGGCTACAAAAACAAAACAGTCCAGTTTAAAAGACAAATCAAGTGAATCTTTTGCTGTCTTATAACATGACAGACATTTTGGCAATTACATGGCTTCAAATAGTCATCTCCATGAGCAGGAACAGAAAACATCCAACCTAAAGAGGTGAGCAGCCTTTAAGTTATTACTGACTGGTGAGATCCACTGTGCCCTTATTAAAAACTAGAGGGCAAGCTTAGCGTTTGCTTACGTACAGCCTCCTATTGCTGCTTCAAATCATGGCACAATTCCAAAAGCAATCATTTTTCCTCGAAAAAACAGCCAGGTCTGTGTGGCAAGGCTGTGTATCTATGCTGTTGTAAGATTTCCTCTGCGTAAGAGGGGGAGCCCTTTTGACCCAAGGGACTTTGCTTCCTACGGAGGAAATGAGGAGAGAACAAAGTTCACTGGGGCCAAGAGCAAGTTTGCACAGACACAGGCCTGCCCGTGTGCAAGGAGGGGACACACAGCCCCGCCAGCCCATCGCCAGGATGGCCGGTGGGAGGTGGGATATAAAACCACGGCCCAGGCTGCCGCCTGAGGAACCGGAGGGTTTCCTAAAGCGCTTAGTCACTTCTGATGACTTCTGCATCAGCTGCGGGCTTAGGAGTGACTCATCCGCATGGGGCTGGAGAAGCGCTGAGGAAGACGGCAGGGAAGCACACACAGCTCTGCGTGCGCTGGCTGCTGGACCTGGCGCCCAAGTGGCAGCCGACAATACTCAATAACTGCGCGATACCTGAAGTGGCAAGACACAGTGATGCAGTGGCATGGCAGATCACAAAGGAAGAAGCCAGCAAACCGTTGTGATGGTTCCTTTTTGCTCGGATGCCTTCAATTGAGCACAAAAGGGATGCTCGCTACAAGCAGCCATGGGACCTACTCAAATGCAGCAGCTGATCCAGAAAGATATTTTCACCACGACTTCACATTTACTCTGTTTCAAGGTTGTCTCCCAGCAGAAGCAAGCCGTCACGGCACTGCAATTTGGTGCAGACCATTAGGGTAGCCCCAACCACAACATAGCCCTGATGCTCTTGGATACCAGCAGCCAGGGAGAGTAGAGGCTGCTCTTGTGGTTGCTTGTTTTTCTGAGATCCTGTGGGCTATTTTGGGGAAAATGACTTGGTTCCTGCTGCCTACAGCCAGCTGCAAGGCCCTGCTACGAGCATTAGTTTCTAACACCCTGGTGTTTGGGTTACTGGGGCCACCACTTTAGTGCCTGGGGCAGCATCTCTGCTCACATCCCCATATCCATAGATGTCTGGGCAGGTATCAAAGGGAAGATGGACTGGAGAGAAAGAGGTCTGGGGAGGGGGAAATCAGGATGTGCTCCTCTCGCCTTCCCACCCTGCCAGCCAACAGAGCAGAAAGCAAAAAGGCACAAGGCTGTGGGAAAGGAAGGGAGTTCAAGGGTATGTGTTGCATTCACTCTGCTTTCCCATGCTGTCTGGAAGCGGACAAGCAGCAAGACGAGACTGCCTGCTGTTCCGTGGGGAGAGGACACCCATTTCCCCCCCAGAAGTGAGAGCGGTTACCCACAATTTTGAGAAGCAGAAACAACGTGCAGCATATTTGCACGCCTGCCTGGCATGGATTAGTGATGGGGGGCAGCAGAGCCCTTGGCAGAACGGGAGGGACGGGAGAGCAGCCCCTTTTATTGGCACTGGCTGCTGTATTCCCCACTTTCAGAGCAGAGAGTTGAGCAGCCGCTGTCACCGGGACTGCAGGGAAGCATCTCAGTGCCACTTGGCACAAAGGGAGGGGAGCGGGTTCATCCCCGGGCGAGTCCTGGAAGGAGCCCGGCTCTACTTGTCAACCTTTTTATTTTGCTTCCTTTCAAGGGAAGGAGGGAGGCAGGACCAGGAAAACTCGGTCTGAAAGGGAAAAAAACCCAACCAAACCATCAAGCAAGCTAAAGATGTGGAGGGCTTGGCAGAGACCCAAAGCACAAGAGCACAGAGACCGTGAGAAAAATGTCAGTTTACTGTCCAACTGGATGGAAATCAGATGTCGTGTTGGGACTTCACAGGACTTGTAAATGAATAAAGGACTAGGCAGGAAAGGAGGGAAGATCCAGCTGGGCTGGAGGAGGCAATCCAGCAGGGCCTTGATCCCAATATGGTTAATATCTGTGGGACTTAATTCTACAGGCAGCAGTAGGCTCCTGTCATGGTGTAAATCCTTCACCAATGGCTAAATCAGATCTCCTGAGAAAGAACAGTGGAGACTTCAGGGCTTTGATGTTGTAAGTAGCTGAGGAGGAGGAGGAAGGCATGAGGATGGGGAAGAAAGTCATTGCAAGCCTTGCGGAAAGCTACGGTGGGCAGAGCCCGGCTGGAATGGAGAGCCGCTCCAGTGGCACTGAGCAGCACCCATTGCTCTTCCCAGTTCATCCAGTGGGTGCTTGGGTGCACAGCCTGGGGATGCTGTGGTGTCTGCTGGGCATGGATGACCCTGAAGCCCAGAGCAGCAGGAGGAGGACAGAGGGGTGGCAGAAGAGATGTGACATTGCCTGGGGATGGCTTGCAGCAGGATGGGCACACACAGCCTTCAGAGCTCGAGCGACTTTTGCCGTTCAGTGCGCCATCAGACCACATCACGTGCACTAGTGTTAATGGAAGAAGTGCCCACGCTTTAATTATACACATGCATGCACAGGTCCTGCCCTGGCTATTTCCCTCAGGGTACCACTAGATCCAGCATCTCCCTCTGGACCTCTTGTTTGCACCCACCTGGGAAAAGGTGAAACTGATGCAAGCAGCAGCTGGGACAGCCTTCGTAAGCCCTGTTTCAAGCATGACCAGCAGGGAACACTTACAGGCTTCTGCTTGGAACTCCTCACCGCTGCTCTTAGCCCAACACCTGTATGGGACCTGGCTCACACATGCTCCTGCACAGCCACTCAAGCAGTCCACGATGACATATCGCCAGGGTGAGCGGGCAGCTGGATGGTGGGCAGTGGCTGGAAACACAGTGTTTCAGAGCATCGTTTCTCATGCACCTCGCTCCGCCTGGTAGGCAGGGAGAAAAGGCTGGTCCCACCATTTCCCAGCAGCTCGCTGTGGGAAGCTCATTGGTGCTTGCCCTTGGGCTGGCTGTCAGCATGGGCTGGGAACGCAGCCACTGCACCGAGATCCGCAGGGCACCTTTCTGGAAGGGAACAAAGCCGTGCTCCTTGCACAGGAGTGTGGCGGGGCTCCCTCATAGCTAGCCATGGACCAGGGCCCTGCTGTGCAAAGAGCTATAAATACCAATAATGCCCCAGAATGCTCCGAGTCCCACTTCGGCATGAGATGGGCATCACATCTGCTTGCTGGAGAGTTTTCCATGTCAATTGATGCAGCAACATCTCCTGCTACCTCCACCCTGTGCGGGTTGTGGCCATGTGCAACTTCTGTTGTTAGCACTTGAGTGCAGCACAAGGAGCATCGTTCCTGCGCAGTGGAGGTCCTCCATCTCTCTGGGGAGCAGCCCTAGTACAAAGGGACAAACACATTTTAGGACATGGCTTCCGATACAAGTAGTTATGGGAAATCTAACCACAGGCGAGGGTGGTCACCCCAACAATCAGCTTCAATCCGCAAAATTAAAGATGGCTTTAAAGATTTAACAGCTTCATCAGCATCCTCAGTTGCAGCAAGCACACGGCCATGATGAGCATGTTTGCTCCACAGTGCACGTGTTGTGCACTACCTAGACGCTGGCTGGTGGCAAGAAATCCAAGCAAGCTGAGCACCCAGTCTTGCTATTTAGCAGAGTGCTCCTTGTTTGTCCTCCTTCTGTAAAATATGCAACAGCACTCAGCTTTTAAAGCCAGAGTAAGCAGCTAGCAAGGATGATATCCAAGGAAGCATGGGGTGGACTTTGCACCCTCTTTGCTCTTCCTCGTGGGGTCCCATAAGGGAATCCCGTGGGGGTGGAGGCCCAACGAGGGGTTATGCTTACAGGGAGGACATTTAGCTGAGCCTTTCTTCAGGTCAAGGCATGCACAGGGACATGCCTCCTTCCAGAGAGGAACCTGGGTGCTTTGGAGGCAGGGAAGGGAAAGGGGAAAAAGCATAAACTATTAGAAAATGCAATTGGGCCCTAATGGGATTTACTTTGTGCCTGTGGTCTCCCCAAAGCAATAACACCACCTAACAGATTGGAATTCATTAAAGGTAGAACAAAGCTTGAGGGGAAAAAAACCCCCACCTTTAGGCAGAGCAGAGGAGCCCATGCAGCGTGCTGCCAGGCTCAGGAGGGGAAGAATGTGCAGCAGAGCAGATTTTGGGCACGGGGAATCAGCTAAGCAACCAGTAAGCAAAGAAAAAGGGCATTTCTCAGGCTATTTCAGTGCCACTGAACTGCACGACTGGCCAGAGGGGATGCTATGCATGGTATGGAGCTGGCGGGTCTCTGCAGAGGTCTGGTCACATCTGTGTTTGGGGCTGCAGGAACCAGAAAGTGTCAGCACATCCCATTACCATCAAGCCAGGAGAAGTTCCCTTTGCCCCCCGTGCTCAGGGGTAGGTTTCAAGAGGCTCATTGACACACAGGCTGGAGAAACAGCCTGATGAGCAGAGACACCTGGATTCCCTTGGTCTTGGCGGGGGACGGTGCAGGGGATATGCACAGCCAGCAGCACCCAGGGGGTGGCTGAAGCTGCTGCAAACACCACAGCTGGCTTTTGGGGCCAGGGCAGCACAGTGCCAGCCCTCTGCAAGTGCAGCGCCCTTGGAGGCCATCATGGGAGGAGGCTTTCACATGCAATGGTGGCATCAACCCCACAGGTTTCACCCCACCTTCAGTGAGGTGTAAGGGACTGTCAGAGCACTATCAAAACTTGCTGGCTGCAACAAGGCTTTTACCAGCACATCCCAGGTTAACTTCAGTAAGTACTTATCGCACCTTGCCCCGGCACGGCCACCAATCCCCCACAAGGTTTCAACAGTTTGTGCTGTTTCTTCAGCCTCTTCAGGCCAGTCCACCCTGCTTCTTGCCTCTGCTATGTCCAGAGTCTTCCTTCTTTGGGCTTTTCTTCCAGCCAGCCTCTCCTGACCCAGGCCCCCTGCTCTGCTTCTCTTGGGGGCCTCTCCTACAGCCAGGGTGTTCTCTCTCCTCCCTCTACTTCTTCCAGGTCTCTCTTCATCCAGTGCTCCTCTTCATACAGTCCTTAGAGCTATTTAACTACTTAGCAGGAACCAGCCACAGCTGCACCTTATCCACACCAGCCAACCCACCGGCCCTGAAGCCAGCCCACAGCTGTATATTATCAATGCTAATTAACCTAACCCAGCTTCATTATTGTATAATTCCTTTGCAACGGACAGAGATACTGGAGGTGAGTGAGGAGGCAGGAACATGCAGAAATGTTCAGAGTGGGCAAGCGAGCCCATAGCTGTGACCAGTCAGGGCATTACGGTGGGGTCGAGCCTTAATATAACCAACCAACCAACCCTACTCACCCCCCAACAAACAAACAAAAAAAACCCCAAACCAAAACAAGCCCCGCCCCCCCCCCCCCCCCCTACAACCGGGCATCCGCATAGCATCTTCGTGGCCGCGTGGCCCTTGGCCAGGGATGGCTGGGATCGGGGCTCCCTCTAGAGGGTTTTGCACAGGCAGCAAATGGCCATGGCCTTGGGGGTGGGATGCGGTGGAACCCCAGGGCACAGGCCTTCCTGCCCCTGAGGTTCTGCTTTGCACGAGGTGGCGTTCAGAGCATCCCCAAATTGCCCTGAGACAGCACGAGCATCTTCAGCTCTGCCAAGGGGGGTGGCAGGGGCAGACACTCAGTGTGCCCCTTGGCGTTTGCCAGCAGAGCGGCCACCTGCCGGGGGGCACTGGTGCTATGTGTGGCAGGAGCTGCCGGCCGGCCCTCCGGGAAGGCTGTGGCACTGGCAGCGCTGATGCCATGGGTGCTCCTGGTCAGACAGAGGTCTCTCAGCAGAGCCTGTGAGGTGACATATCTGGCAGCCACACATCGCTCGGGTTTGCAAGAAGGTTGGTTGTGTCGATTGTTTAAGCCAGGATTTGGGGATAGGGGTGTGGGAAGTGACTTTGCTTCATTGGTGCTGGCAGGGCTGAACCCATGCCTGGCAATCCTGCTGAGGGGCTGGAATGATTTAGGGCCAAGCACCGTGTCCCGAGCTCAGAGGAGCAGGACTACAGCCAGAAGATGCTTAAAGACAACTGGCCTGTGCCTCCAGGGGAGGAAAGCTTAGATGGGCAAGGGAACTCAGAGCAGGGGTGACCACCATGAGACACTGCCCACCATGAAGCTCCCAGTTTCAGGCACCAGGATAAACTCGGCATCAGAGCGGTGCTGTGCTGCTGTGAAGGAGCAGCCTTGGAGGGTGACCCAGGCACCAACTGGTGCAGCCCATCACCAGCTGGGCTGCTCCTGGCTGGGGGGGGTGGCAGTAATTTACTGTTACTGACGTGTCCTTGGCCACCTATGGCTGCTCCTGTGTCAAAAGGTGTTTTCACTTTCTAATAAACCTGCTCCACAGCCCTCTGAGATATTTTGTCATAAAGGGCGATCGTAAAGCTTAAGTTTCATTGCTAATAGCTTCATTACAGCACAGACTGCCCAAAGCAAGGAGGCACTTCAAACACTTCCATTCCAAAAAAAAAAAAAAAAAAAAAAAAAAAATGTTAACTCACCCTTGAGGTTTTAATTAGAGCAGCTGCAGGTGGCAGGTAGGCAGGTCTGCAGCATCCCACAGCCTTTGCGAGGGGATCTCAGCTCTCCAGCTGCTCGGGCCAAAGCTGCAGATAGAGAGAGGCCATAAGAGCATTGGGAAAGGGGGTTTGGGTGCTTTTAAGGTCTTGTGGAATGAAAATCCTCCCCTACAATGCGAGGTCCAAGCACACGAAGCAGTGGGACACCTGGAATTCTCCCCAGCTTCTTTCACAAAGGACTTTCTGCTCAGCTACAGCAGAGCCAGGGGGGACTGTTTGAAGGCCGGGTAACACTTCCAGTTGCCAGCCGGCACGCACGTCCCAGCTCTTCGCTCGTGGGGGGGACGACAGGAGGAAGCTGGAAAAGGAAGACCCACAAGAAGTCGCGCTCCTGATTTCCCCCCTCTCTGCTGCTAGGACCAGTTTCGCCCACGCAGGCACTGGGAGAAGACAGCAGGACAGAGCCCGCCCCCCGCAGCCCGCAGCCCCGGGCTGCCTCACCAGCCCTCACTAGATGGCGCTCGACACCCTCCCTTGGAAGCCCCTCGGCAGCCGCGGCGGCTCCCGCGCAGCGTTTGCCGCCGTAGGCTTGGGGGGAGCTGGGGGTGCGGTGGGTGGGAAGGGTCCTTCAGGCCAGGTTTCCTGCAGGGGTAAAGCAGCTGCGGGGTGGCAGCAGGGTCTGCAGAAGCAGCCGTCTTTCCGGTGGTGTTGAAATGCAATGGGAAGTGCTTCGAGGAAGAGTTTTTGCAGCCGGAGCGAAGGGCAAGACCGTTTGCCCTCTGCCTGGAAAGTCTTGGTTGCACTGGTTTGTCCTCCACAGAGGCATCACACCCCAGCAGAGGATGTCCAAGCCTGCCCTGACCAGGATTTAGCTGTAGGAGAACATGTCACCCCTCTCCAGCAGTGTGGGCACAGGGGTTATGGGCAACTGCTTCCCAAAGTGTCCTGGGAGCTTCAGCACCTTTGCTCACAGCAGAGGACCCCAGTGCTCGTGTCCCGTCCTTCCCCCTTCAAAACCCTCCTGCAGCCAAAGCCACAGGCTCAGGCAAGTTGTCATATCAAATGAAGCGCGATCTCTGCTGCCTCAGCTGGAGATCCTGGTGCTGAGGCTAAAAGGGGGCTGAATGATGGGCTTTGCCCCTGTGGAGCGTCAGATGCTCTCCAGCACCCTCCTGGCATCAGCCTGGAGAGCCAGCCAGGACAGGGGACGCCTCTTTTGAGCTTAGCAAACTAAGCTCTTAAGTGGAGCTTGTCAGCCAGCTGATAAACACACTTAGAGCGTGTTTATCACCCTCTGATAGGGAATGTGGCGTGTTTATGTAGAGTGTGGAGGTGGAGAGGCTTTCTGACTGTGCAAGAGAGCTACCCAGCAACAGAGATGGGGCTGCTTCGGGTGGAGAAAGGATTTTCAGTGTTTAAGTGACGACTTTTCTCACCTGGTTACTGTCCCCTGTGTTTCCTTTGCTAAGCGGGAACCTTGAAACCTCCAACCCACAAGTCAACATTTTTGCATTTATTGCCTTTTTTGATGCCTGCTCAAGGCCCCATGGGCAATATAGAAAACACTGTTCAACAACGAGTTTTTCTGAACACCAGTTTTCAAGGCTAGCCCCCCGGAGAGGCTGCCTGTACTCCGTGCCGTGGATACTCTCAGCACACACCACGTAAGGCATCTCCTTTGACAAGCTGTCAAGAGCTTTCAGGAGGCTCTTTATTGCTCTGCACACCCTGGCTGGGAAAGCTGGAGCAAGCAGATCAGCTTTGTGACAGTCAAAGGCCAGTCCTCTGCTCAGACACGGGGTTTCGGGCACTGCCACCCTCCCAACCTTCGTTAGCACCATTTCAGTGTAACAAAATAATTGGGCCCAACTCAAGCCATATCTTAAGCAGGCATTGCTGCCACGAGGGAACGTTGGTTGGGTTGGTTTTTTTGCAAGGTTGCAGGTAGGTCTTTCTTCTAAAGCAACAGGTCCCTGGGTTGTCCAGGTCTCCCTGTGCACTCCCTTCCAGCCTTGGCACTGTCCAGGCCTCCTAAAAATAATTTTCTGTGCACACAGAGGAGAAGCAAACAAGGCTTGGGAACCACAGTCAGAGTTATGGGCTGTGAGCTCACCTAGCCTTGCGCAGGCACCACGTTCAACCCAGAGCAGATCCTGGGTTCTGGTGCAGAGCTGATCTAAGGAACACAGATAATGTCTGGAGATGTTGCTCGCAGCAACCAGCAGTGGCAGCAAGAAGCTGAAGCCCCAGCATCACTTTGATTTGTGAGCGGTCGGTGTTGAAAGATGGGAGATCCTATCACAGTAGTGGAAGGGAGCTGCCTTTCTATCAGAGGATGGAAAAGGGAAAATAAAAAAAAATAAATACTTGTTTCACCAGCTGTGTTGGAGTCATTGCCCTGACCGTCTCCATCCCAACGCCGTGGAAGGCAGCATGCTGGCAACCATTCCAGTCTCGCCCGACACCAAGTGTTACTTGCCTTTTGAGAGGTGTTTGAAGATCAAGAGGATTACAGAGGGGTGTGAGGAGATGAGTAATGAAGAAACAGCCTTCAGGAGGCTGCTGGGACCAGTGAGGAAGCTATCTGAGCCTTTATACCAAGCCTTGCTTCTTTCAAGAGGCTCAGCCGCTTCTGCATCTGGACAGCATCAGTGGAAGAGGGCGAGAGTGAGAAGCTCCTTTCCCCGCAGGCTTCTCTGACCTACACATCTCCATGGTTTAATCCCAGCTGGCAACTCAGCCCCTTGCAGGCGCTCACTCACTGCCCCCCGGTGTGATGGGGGAGAGTAAAAGTGAGAAAACTCATGGGTTGAGATAAAGACAGTGTAACGGGTAAAGCAAAAGCCACATGTGCAAACAAAGCAAAACAAGGAATTAATTTGCCACTTCCCATGGACATGTAATGGTTATTTGGGAAGACAAATGCCATCACTCCAAATGTTCCCCCCTTCCTTCTTCTTCCCCCAGCTCCATACGCTGAGCATGATGCCATATGGTATGGAACATCCCTCGGGTCAGTGGGGGTCAGCTGTCCTGGCCACGTCCCCTCCTAGCTCCTCATGCCTCCCAGCCTGCTTGCTGCTGGGGTGGGATGAGGAGCAGAAAAGCCCTTGGTTCTGTGTAAGCCCTGCTCAGCAAAAACATTGAATTATCAACAATCTTTCCAGCACAAATCCAAAACATAGTCCCATACTGGCTGCTAAGGCAAAAATTAACTCTACTCCAGCCAAAGCCAGCACTTTCTCTACCTCTTGTGCCATACCCTTTGTGTCATGCTCGTGTTCCACACTATCCAATACATCCTCATTACCCACCATCATCCTTCCCATCCTTTGATACACAGATACCATTCCCTTGGTCCATAGACCACCCTTGTGAAATACCTGTAAAATGTCCATAAATGTCCACAAATATCCACAAAATGTCCATGGAGCTCGTTTAGCCCATGGCTTTGGGCTCCATCTGTTCGGGAGGTCACTCAGGGCAGGGGAGGTCATGGGCTGCACGGAGTTACTGGTCACCAAAGCAGCTCAGGTCAGGTCACTGCTGCACTTGCACTGCTTCTTGTGAAGCCTGTCCTCATTGCTTCAGGTGGTTCCTGCTATAGTCATTCCTATAGCATGCAACTCAAGTCATGGGCTACTACAATTTGAAGGTATTTTTACCACAGTCTCCACCCCTGGTCCCTTTGGACCAGCCCATAGGGTTTTTAACACTGCAATGAACTCCTGAACTCCCCAAAGGCAATATCATGGGAAACCCCACCAGTCTCATCCCAGAGATGCTCTAGGTCTTTCCTGGACCCCCTCTGTGCCAGCCCCAGGTCCAAGGCTTGCTGGGGGTTGTTTCCCTGCCCTCAAGCATCAGCTAGCCCCGTTGGCTTGGCGCAGCCCATGAAGGTGTTGCAGCAGGCTGCCTGTGCGTCCCACCAACACATCTGCATTCCCTGAGGCAGGTGGGAGGAAAGCACTCTTTAACTTCACACTGGAGATGTTAGGTGGGACTAAAATTAATCTCACCAGCACTTGAGTTTCATGTAGCGTGAGAGCTGATGTGAGCTAGCCTCGGGACACTTCAGGGTGCTCGCTTCCCCCCATTTAACAGACATGGAACATATAAGTGTTCATTAATATTGGAAAAAAACCCATCTCACTGCACTGTCATGCCAATTCAAATCATCTCGACTGACTGCAGCCAGCTCTCTGCACACATGAGTGGATGTCTACATGCAAGCCGCCCTCGATATGCAGCCAGCACATTAAAAGCTGGCAGGATTTTAAGGCAGGCTCCGTGGGGCAATACCTGGGGCGTGCACCCCAGGGCCCAGGCTGCAATTCCTGGCTGCTCTAAGACCTGCATGTTTGTAATGCAGCAACATCTCTGCCTGGATTATGCCCCAGGGACAGATTTGCAGGCAAAAAACAGGGTGATGAGCTTGGCTGGCATCCCATGCAGAGACATGGGCACGAGCATCTGAGCCAGATAGCCAGGGCAGCTCAGATGTTGCATCCCTGTATCACGGGCATTTTGGGGATGGCTGTTTGCTTTGCTTTGGCTCCTCTCTATACAAGCTGATAACGTGCAACTGGTATCACGCTCAAAAACTTGCTGCAGAGAGCAGAGAAATCCATAAGCAGCCATGGCTGGCTCTGCAGGATTTGATTTTGGTGTGGGGTCAGGAGGCAGCTGCTGCCTGGCATCAGTGTCCTCAATGCCACTGCAGGCTTGGAGCTGCTCCAGCACTGGAGACACCTCAGTCTGGTGGCAGCTGTGAGGCCAAATCTCCTTCTGCAGCAGGGATACGGGCAGGAGCATCACATTGCTGAGAGTTCTCAGCCATCATCTTCCTTCTCCCGTTCCATGTGGTGCTGGTGCTGGAAGAAAAGGGAGAAGCATCAGATGCTGCAGAAGTCCTGACCTCATTGCTGTGCTGCCTGCATAGGCTTTGTGGTAATGCTGTGATAATTATCAAATGCTTCCTTTCCACTTTCCCAGCCAAGCAG
The DNA here is from genome assembly GCF_023634085.1 of Falco cherrug. Classification (NCBI taxonomy): domain Eukaryota; kingdom Metazoa; phylum Chordata; class Aves; order Falconiformes; family Falconidae; genus Falco; species Falco cherrug. The sequence continues at coordinate 89,523,985 of NC_073702.1, read as the reverse complement.
CAACATTATTGCCGTCGCCCCATTTCCTTGTCTCTGCAGCAGTGCCCTCAAGGACTGCCTTTGCATTTGGCTGAACAAGATGTTCTTGTCTGAGGAACCACAACAGTGTTTTTTCCTGATTTTCCACCCATCCTCGTAAACCACACCAGCAGCTTTTCATCCGACTATTCTGAGTAGGGTGCATTCTTCTGGCTAGTGTTATATACAAGGATGACATGCCTGTCATTTCCCGTCATAAATACAGTATCCCCAAGCAGATTGGGTGGTGTCCTCCCAAGGAGAGGTCAGAAGCATCCAGACAGTGGCTTCTTGCATAGAGGTTGAAATGTCCACAGCATCACTGGTGTGTAGGGCCCATCCTGGGTATCAAGGAGCGATCAGGCAATAACGCCCCGTGCAACACCTCTGCCTGCTCAGTGCGTGATGGAGGACACATGCAGCCCTAAGCCAGTCTGGCCATGGCAGGTCAGTGGCAATCAGTCCTTGCACAAGGGCTTGAGTAGGTCATGCACAAGCACCGATTTAATCTGTGCATGAACATCCAACTAATCCATGCATGAGGGCCCAATTAATTTGTGCACAAGAGCCCGAGTAGCTCATGCATAAGCACTCAATTCATACATGAGAACCCAACTAGTAACACATGAACACATGATTAATTTATGCATGAGGGCCACATCAGTTCACAAATAAGCACCCAATTAATTTATGCATGAGCACCCAACTACTTCATGCATGAGCACCCAAACAACTCAAACATGAGCAAACCATTAATTCATGCGTAGGTGCTCGAGAAGTTCATGCATTAGAGCTCAATCTGCGCACACCTGAGCTCCCTCTTTGCTCATGCATAAGCACCCACTGAAGTCACGCACAGGCACCCAGTTAGTCCATGCATCAATGTCTGCACAGCTCATGCAACACTGTTTACCTGAGTACATAATCGCTTAGGGTTTTTTTTTCCTCATTACCAAACCGGTGACCAGAAGTTTGTGTTAGGTGGCAATAAATTAAATTAAGTAAAAATTCCTCCCCTGTCCACAAGTAGCATTTTGCCGGCTGGTGTGGAAGTGGGAGGGGGCTGCCCTGGGGATGGGGATGGTGTGGCTGGGTGCTGTGGCCAGGGCCTCTGCTGGCAGCAGTTGCTGTGTTTCAACAACCCTCACAGCTCCCCTGCACTGTGCTTGGCGTGTGCTCTCTGTGCGTTTCTGCTTTTCTTGTTTTGCCATTTAAATGAAGGCAATGTGGTGCTCGCACCCAAGGGGTGCTCACATCTCATGCGAAAGCAGGGACCGAGCCCTTAGCGCTCATCACACTTTGAAGACCGCAGGGCTACGCCTGCATTATTCTGAGCTACCAGGGCAAAGCCATGCAACCCTCCTGTGAACGAGGACAATCATGCTCTTCTGCTCTAGAGAGCCTACAGAGCAGCAGGACCCCCAGGCCCACTGCTCTGCCTCTCACAGACCCAGCCGACGGCTACATGGTGCCTGTGGTGGTGACCATCTCCTGCCCCTGCCAGGAGACAGGCGCAAAACCCAGCACACTGCTCTCTTCCAGCGCACCCAGTTCAAAGGATAAAAAATATTAGGGTATGCTGGGAATGGACCATGACTTTGTACCTGCTGTTGCTATCAGGCATGCAGTGGGTGGTGTCTTCTTACGATTTCTTGTCTTCTTCAAAGGCATCTGGGATGAGCTTTTGTCCAATGGGACTTTTCATACCAAGTCCATCGCCACACCTGGTGGGAACTCTTTCATGCCAAGGGCAGTAGGATGGAGCAGAAACACATCTGCAGGGGGCAAAGTGCCCCCTGAACAAGGGGACACACAGTGGGTCTTCCAGGAGGTTGCATTTTTGGCCAGGACCGTGGCCCAAAGCAGTGACAGCACACGTGTTTTCTCCATGCTATTTTTAATGGGCTTAAGGTAAAGCATTGGGGCGAGAAGCCCAGGCTTGAGTTCCTGTACCAGCCTGGCACAGCTCTTGGACATCTCTGCTCGACCCCTCTGCTCTCCTTTCAGCCCTGGGGGCATCTCATGGCAAATGATTCCGTTATTCTGCTCCTGCAGAACACGTGGCAAAGTACACATTGTCTCCAGGGGAAGCAACAGCAACCACAGGCACAAACACACACACACTTTTTTTTTTTCTCTCTTGGAAGTAATTCATGCCATGGGTCACTTAAGCTAAGTACTTCCCAGTAATGCCCATTTTTTTTTTAATCTCAAGTTTTTATTAGAACAACTTGCAGACAAACTGTCACCAGCTAATGTCACTGTTGCTTCCAGCATTCCCTAACCCTAATGAGTCCCACCCTGAGCAGGCAACATCCCCTCTTGGTTGGTTGAACATCACATTTTACCAGCTGTCTGGGCAAAAGTCTTCAAGACCCTTCCTCCCCAGAGAGGAGGGAGCAAACACAGCATCCTTGTGTGGCTATTCATGGGGTTTGAGTCAAAGTTTCCAATGGGGAATGCCCATCATGCTATCACACGGCTGATGCATGCTTGGCTGGCGTTCCAGCTCTGCCGGGAGCAGGGTCAGGCTCTTGGGCTGCTCCAACATTTTTTTCCCATGTTTTCAGCCCATGCATAAGTCCCGCCTGAGCCCGTAACTTTTTGCTGAGATGCCTTTGACAGAGGGAGCTGAGCTAATGTCCCGACAGGGGGCCGTCCTGGCTCTACGCAAATAAAATAAATATTTAGCTTGAAAACATCTAACAGTTTTCAAAGAGCCCAGGATGGCCCGAGCGTGTTTAGACTGTGTGCATAGCAAAGGGTGCTGATGCCTTTAATCATCGTCATATGTATTTGATGCTTTTATCTGGAGATCTTCACAGTCCTGTACAGAGAGGCTTGTCCTGTTCAGCTTTGCTTTACAGATAAGGAACGGGAGGCGCAGCCAGCGAGGGCTGGATTTGCCCCAACCCTCAAACCCCTCAAAACCAAAAAAGACGACGAGTGTTCGGGTCCGCCGCATTTCAAGCCAGCCCCCGTTGTGTTTCCTCTCCAAGGCCAATGCTCCTCTGATGAGATGCCTTGAGGAGTGACAAGGTACCAGCAAGAGTTTCATCCACATTCTCCTGCTGGTGGTCATGGTGGCCAGTGTGGCCAGTGCCACTTGTGCCTGTATCCCAGCATTGCTGACTGTATCTCGCCCTGCCCATTGCCCCTGGCTGCAGCCGGGCAATGGGTTTGCAGAATTGCTTTGAACTGCAGATGGAAAGCAATCCTGCTTTGCAACATGATGCTACATCTCTTCTCTCCAGCGGGCTCAGTTTTATTTATTTATTATTCCATTTCATAGATGCTTTAATATAAAGTAATTAGTACTGAGGGTTTTAGTACTCAATTAGTCAAGCCGAGAACAAATTAGGTCACAACACAATGTCTCCTCTGCCTGGGTGCTCTGGTTTTCGGGAGCCCGGCAGGAAAGGCTGTGCTGTGGAGCCAGGAGGATGGTGAGGAGAGCGTGGTGCCCTGGGACTGTGGGCAGGCTGGTCGCCGGGGACCCTGCCCAGAGCACTGAATGCCTCCTTGAAGAAAAGCCTGCCCTGGTCCCAGCACCCAAATCAGCTGCTCTCACGGTGGCTGAGGAGGAGCTGGCTGAGCCCTAACCCAAGAAGTGAGGCATGTTTTTCTCTGGAAGCCACATGGGCTTTAATGAGAGCCTGCTCCAGGGCCTCACAACCCTATTTTTTCTAAAAAAATTCCTTTTGAATTAACACATTTGCTCTCTCTGTTCAAATGCATATTTGTCCTGACCCACAACTTCTTTCATGCAACATTCTTCTGAATCAGATTTTCCCAGGAACCTTTTTTTACTGAAAACAACTCTCTTGTAGCATCAGCAGCACCCAGCCCAGCTGATGCAGCCCTCTGGAGTAAATATTGCTGAACTGATGGGTCATCCTCAGATGCAGGCAGCCAGGCACAGAGCAGGGGCTGTCCCCAGCCAGGAGAAGGAGGCATCCCCAAGCACCCCTGCACTCAGCACTGGGGTGGTCCATCCATCACCTTGCTTGTCCCTATGCCCCCATTTAGCCACAGAGCAAATCCCTTCAGAGGGTGACAAGTATAAACCTAGTTTTGGTATTAGAAAGCAAAGTATGTTGTCATGTCCTGGGAACCACATCATGCCTGGCTTTGCCAGCCCCATCCATCTTCCAGCCCCCCAGGGAGGCGAGGAAGCCCAGGTGACCCGGGTGGCATCCTGGGCTGGGCTATGAGATTTTGCCAGGGCCCTGGATTGCCTTTTCAGAAATGACAATAATTTTTCAAGCTTTGGGTTTTTAAGGCCACCAGCTTTCCAAGAAATTTTAATCTGGTAAAAT